>NW_009259036.1:490132-605215 GCF_000687185.1 Egretta garzetta | reverse complement strand
TTTTATCCCAGGGGCCCTTCCAGCGTTGCTGATTGGCTTGGCCAGCAGCAGACAGAGGGAAAACTTCTAGCAGCTTCTCACAGAAGTCACCCCTGTAGCCCCCCCACTACCAAGACCTTGCCATAGAAACCCAATGCAAGTACAAATAATATACAGAAGTCTAAGACATTTGTGTTGTGAGACAAAGCCAAGTGGTATTTGTGGCAGGTTAATCTTCCTTGCCATGGAAGATTACACTTGGCATACAAAATGACTGGATTTCTATAACCAGAACAAAAAAAAAAATAGCTGAAAACCCACTTGTGCAAAACGTAAACTCTAATCATCACATAATAAGTCTGCAAAACACAGTGACTGATCAGGTACACGAAGTTATATTACAAAAAGAAATAAGGTATTGCCTAGAGAATGGTTGAGAGAACCAAAGGAAAACAAAACCAAGATATTTAATCTCTAATTGGCATTTCTGACATCAGAACCCAAGAAATTGTTAAGACATTTAAAGTAGAAATGCAAACTCACTGGCTATAATTTCAAGTCTTTCTCTACTGGAAGATAAAACTAAGCATTCATTCCCTCTCACTTTTATCAAGACTGCAGACTTCTCATTCCAAGCTACATGTTTCTAAAATGCATGCATCTTTCAAAAGTTGACAGAACAACAGAATTAATCGACTGGTGTGCCCTCATTTCAGCTAGTTCCTTGTAATCCATCAAAAATATTTCTGTAAAGATTGAATTAGCCTAGAGAGCATTCTAAAAAGTTACACTTGATAATGACCGTGTGCTTGAACTCCCCATGTTTAAAAAATCATACACCTATATATATGCCTAAGCTCACGCAAACATTTTTGAAAAAAAATTCTCCTTTTTGAGACGTTATGATAATTTTGGTAATTTTATTAAACCTGTTATAATTTAATTAATCTGTTGCAGTTCTTCAAAGTTATTACAAAGTAGTGTTCCTTTATATTTATTGTTTTATGACATGAACAAAGCATACTTCAGTTTTGACTGTTGTAGTTCTTTTTTGAAGCCCATGCCCCTGTTCCTTATTTTTTCCTTTATTCAGTTCCAGTTTTGTCTTTACGACCGTCTTAGATTTCAACACAAGAAAAGAAGTTGCTCCTTAATATTACAGTTTTAGGGACGTAAAATAAGATACGCGTTCCTAAACAACCTTGCCTTTTTTCTAGAATGTAGCTTGTGTATAATTACTAATCATGCTTGTTCTTAAGAGCCAAATATGCAGTAATTTCATTTTATTCATTTTATTTATTTTTCAAGTATACAACATTCGTTCAGAATGACTGCAGTAGGAGATTCTGCTAGGAGTTTCTGTTATCCTTCATGTTTGGAAATCAGTTTGGTGTGTTTTTTTTTTTCCTTCCTCCTCTGTAGACACCCAAATAGCTACTGCCTCTTCCTATGACTCCTTTTCTTTTTCTTTTTTTCTTATAATTTTTCTTTTTTATTTAGAGTTTTACTCTATTTTACTTTTAGTTCTTTTTATTATTTTTAATTCTCATTTCCTTTTTCTTTTTTGTTTGTTCACCTTGGAGATGTTAGGACTTGTGTCATGAATATATCTTCCACAAGATAATAAAAAGTTTTGCTATATTCCATTGAAGTAATTGCTTTACATTTATAAGCATATTTGCAGGTATTTTTCATGCCTCTTTTTCTATAATCAAGCAGAAAGTTTGTGGATTGTTATCATAAAGTATGTATTAGTCTCAAGAAACTGAGAAAAGTCAGTAGGAAGTATGGAACATTTTAATGTTTTAGTTTGGAACATTTTAGCTGTACAGGAAGGCAATGAGCATTATTATGAAGGTTAAACAAGAATAAAGCCTTAAAAAGGAACCCTCTCTTAATCAGTATTTTTCAGGATGATAAAAAGAAAGCCAAAGAGATGAAATTGACGAATGTAGCATATAATGGTCCTTCTTGGAGCAGTACTACAGGGGCCTCATTAGTAGACATTTTAGTACAATCATTTTTACCCCTGTGGCTGTCGCTTCAGACTACTCAGAAAAGGTGGCTGTAGGAGCTAATCACAGCGATGCCTTTCTCAATTTTATTTTCCTTGTAAAAATGAGGCACAAGAGAGCTAGTAAGTTCTAATTGAAATCAGAATTATCATTGCTATGGATGCATGCTGTGTCTGTAGGGTATGTTTGTGCCAGCAGAAAATTTCCTTTTTTTCCCTATAATAAGTCTGGGGGCTTTAGACTTTGTAAAGTTGTGTTGAAGTCAGTATTAGCACACGTTTTATTCTGCTGTTTTGAATAGCATTTCCATCTTGCTGAACAGAAGTACAGTTGTCCGTTTATGTTTAACATTGCTGTGACTGATAAGGGGAGGGGCAGACCTCAAGGAGATGTGCCATTTACATTGCACTGTTAACGTTTAAATGGGCTCTCTCTTGCATGTAATTCCTTTTCCTTCAAAATTCCGCTATTTCTCTTACAAAAATAATTATAAGAACCATTTGCTGCTTGCCATTTAATTGCCACCTTGAGAGACGCTGCAAGATCTCCATTGCTCAAAAAATTGTGCAAGACCAAAGCAAACCATTGTAACAATATTTTAAAGTGCAGGTAAATCTCCATTTTATTCAGCTTCAAGGAAGTATCCATCTGTAATGTCCCATCATGCAGATACCAGAAAAAAAAAAAAAAAAAGAAAAAAAGAAATCTTGAAACTCCATTCCTTCCACCATTGAGTTTATAAGCTAGTGATGGAGTAATAATCACTTGCTGTAGCAAGTATTCAAAAATCTCTCAGCCCTTTTTTTCTTGGAAAATAGGAATTTGTTAGAAAGCGAAGCAGAGAAAGAAAAAATTATTTAGAAAGTTTTGAGCTCCTTTGATGATATCTTTTAATCTCTGTTCATGTCCTAGAACTTTCTAGTTTTGGAGGACTTTCTCATTTTGAAGGACTGACACATCTATATCCAAAATGGTAAAAGAAAGAATCCCATCTTAGTGTATGAGTAACTGATGAAATCTGAAAAGAAAAAAAACCAAACCCACCCTTGGAGAGTTTCTCTCTGAAAGGGCATGATACCACAGAGAAACAGAGCTGAGTCTCCGTGAAAACTTAGGTTAGATAAATTTAACCTTGCTTTGGTTTTAGTACAGCCTTTTGATAATTGAGAAAATGGAGGCTATATGTCAAATACCTTTCAACCCAACGTTCTTTTGTGCATGTGTTTATTCCGGTTTTGCCTGTCTTCTAATGCCATTTAGAAGTTACAAAGCTTTTATACCATATTGTTATTCCTTCTGGAATTAATTGTTAAATGTTGACATAACTAAACATCTGAAAGTAAACAGAAACCATATGATTGTTCTTTAAGTCTTAGAAACCAGAAAACCTTTTAGTAAGTTAAGGAACTGTGATTTTCAGATGTAAGAGTGAAGAACCCACTATGGCACAGCAGTTAAGTGTCATTGCTATCAAAAAAAGGCATGCTTAAAAAATGCAAAAACATAAGAATAGGAATTCTGACAGTATGCCATCAGCAAAATGGATATTCACTGCATGTGGTTCTTGCTAGGGCTGACAGTTGAAGAGAAAGGGTGAAGCTGTTAATTGATAAAAGTTGCTATCAACAGAATTGTAACTAAACGTAGACTTTTTAGACACCAACTATAATGTGGCTACTTTATCCATGATCTCCCCATCTTTGGCCAAGGGAACAAAATTGCATTACAGAGTAATAACTGGGATAGAGCAGAGGGGTTTTTTGAGTGCTTGTAGTTATCCAGAGTGCTATTGAGGCAACAATAAGCAGGGAGTGTGAAAACGGGTAGCTATAATGGAAACTATTTTTCAACTTTAACTGAAGCTGCTGCTATCGCATACTTTTTGTGATACTGGCCTCTGTGGAGGTGAGCATCAGGAGTTATTAACCCAAGAGGTTGTACTGACTGAGGTGAAATTAAGGTTAACAGAGGTACAATAAATCTTTGTTTCATGAACGTTCAAGTCCAAAAGCAGATATTCTGAATGGTTTTATTTGTCACCACTAGATCTTTTTTTTGGGGGGAAACAGGGTTGTGATAATGATTTCCTACTGTTTTACTGGTTTGGGGGAGCTGAGAGAAACAATTATAAAGCTGATGTCTATAGGGACAAACACAACTTCCAGAACAGCTCCTGTAATTGAGACATAATTGTTCATGTGTCTAATCTAACTGGACAAAACATCATAGCTAACTGATAGGAAATCATGTAAAATAAATTTATTTATGAATTGTGGTCTTCTTGACCAATCTGCTGCATAAATTTATAACTGCTATATATTTATAAGTGGAAACATTCTGTCATAAAACCACTTGTATTAAGTGTCTAACTACTTCATTACGACTGAAGATCTCTCAAAAACTATAAAGGCAGAACTGATTACTTAAAAAAGTGGTTTAAAGGCTTATTCATGGTGTCAACTGTATAGCAACTGTATTTTATTATTGAAACATTAAGAACAGAAAATTCACTTTTAAGAGGAAATGCTTCTGTTAACATTAAACTTTAATGATTTTAATAATTTTAAGCAAGATTTAAGTCAGGGACAGAAATAGGAAAAGATACTGTAAGCAAGCAATAAGTTCAGACTTCAGGAGGTAGAAATGGGAGGCAGAAAGGACTCTTGATCTCTTCACATCAGTATGAGACAAGTATCAGAAAATGATCCAAAAGATGGAGGAATAGTCTATGGGTTGAGGAAGCTTTGCAGGTCATAGAAGGAGCTGGAGTGAAGAAATCAACACAGAAGCCTAACACTGTTTCACTTTTATTGATAGTATGGATGATAATGTCAGTGCTGAACTGACTTTCTAGTCCCTTGTCTGGGTTTTGTGTCTGAAAAACTATATAACGTGTAAACTTAATTTTTTTTTTCATTTATCTGGCTAATCAATTGTCTGGTTCCTTCACTCATTGCCAAGGGTGATAGCGCTTTTTTTTTTTTTTTTTTTTTTTTTTTTCCCATTTGAGATCTAAGCCTTGTGTCATGGAATACTCTTATTATCCTTTCACCCTCTGTTGTTCTATGAAGGTGGACATAGTGAGATAAGTATTTGAAACAGTTCTGTTACAGATAAATAACCTTTCCCACTGTCTCCTTCCCCCAAATCCTGTTGCCCATGTGCTATCCTGAAAAGCACGAATAATTAAGAAGGCAAGTACTGAAATACTGGCAAAAATTGATTACAAAATTATTTTAGAGGAAGAAACTATGTAATTTACAGATATAAATCTTCAAAACCAAAATATATTTCTCTTGACTTTACTTTTAGGTTTTGTATTAAATTGTTCTTCTTTACAGAATAACAGGAAATGCTGAAATGTCATCAGCATTATATTTCTGTATTGAATTTTTTAAAGAAAACTGCATGTTGACATAGGAAGTTATATTCGCATATAGCAATGTCATGTTAAAGCAATGGGGCACAGATACCACGAGCATTGCATTGGAGGAGCCATAGATTCTTGCCACATTCTTGTTTCCAAGTTGCATTCAGTATCTCTTTGTGTGTTTGATTTTTGCATGCTTAAACACTTTTGTAAGTAGGACAGACCTCAATGTGGGCTCACATACAAGATTTTTCCCCTCTCAGAATAATTTCTCATTATAAGAATGTTCACTGAGCAATTTGGGAATATTCTTTATCTAAAAGAGTAGATATTTCCTTCCTTTATCTTTCTTCGTTTTAAGGCAAATAATGTTAATAAATTATGCTTGTATCACAAACCCATGAATATCATGAAGGGCTCTGTAGTTCATAGCAATTCCAATTTGTTTCAGAGACTAAGTTTCAAGAGTCATTCCCCAACCTTTAGATAAACAACCTTCTATTATAAACCACAGGGTGTAATGTGTATTATTAATGATGCTCTCTTAGGGCTGTCTCTCCTGAAATAAAAAATTAAAATTCTCAGTTGTCAGAATCACATTCAGAGTGAAAGAAGGGAGGGCAGTAAAGGACAAAGAACTAGACTCCACACTACAACTCTATATTCTGTTAATGCAGATGTTGTAATTCATCTTTCAAGTCAATTACCCTGCTGGTGGCTTATGGGGAGAGCACAGACATTAATATTTCCAATAAACCTGATTGTAGTCAGATGAAATTTCAAACAGTTTTCAAGCGGGAAAGGAAATTAGGTCAGGAGAAATAGCCACTACGAATTAACGAGACCACTGATAGCCTCACCATTAACATCACTATTTCCATAAACTATTCCAATGATGTGGAATTAAATATGAGACACTATTTCACTGAATAAGGAGAAAATGTAGTCGTTATCTCTATTTTTTTTCTTTCTTTTAATACACTGAAAAGTTTGCTGCTGGAGCAAGTAGAGTATAGATTATAAAATCATTAAATATGGGGGGTTTGGTGTGGTTCTTTTTTTCTTCTATGCTCCTCTGTATGCTGAAGCATTTATTCTGCAGATAATTAATTGTGGGTCTGTCTCATGGAAGTACTACCGTGTGTTATCAGAGATATCCAGAAAGAAGAGACAGCTGGGGGGAGAGGAGCTTTAACTATGTATATGTAAATCAATCTCTTCTGTAAAATGATCACCTAATAATGATTTAATTTTAGAATGAGAGATGTTAGAACCATATTCTCTGTCTCTCTCTCACTCTATTACTGAAAAGCATCTATGTAGCTACAACATATGTGATATTGTGTGTGTATGTGTGTGAGCACATTCGGTGACTTCAAGACACCACACACTGAGAAGTCATCTGAGGCCTAGATACAGAAATGAATCCTAATATTCCCAGTATCTGATATATATATGTACACATATGTAGTAGACTCATATAGGCCAGAACTATGGGCAGTATTATCCTTGCTTTTCATGTCTTTCCAAGGTGATTACCTTCGAATCATTTTGTACGGAAAGGAGCAGAAAAACACTACAAAACCATGGAACTTCCTAAAGACTACATTACCCTACAAGAAAAAGTGGAAATGCTCTATATGTTTCATGTTGCTCCTTGCTTTACTGTGATGAATCATTAAGCATTTAGAACATTTTGTAAAAGTCCCAAGAAAATTTAGAATGTATTCATAACATTGCAACTGAATATAGGTAGATCTCTATACACTAGGAACTTAAGAAAACGGCGTGATGGGAATTTGATGGGAGAAGACTCCAAAACCAGCCAGATTCATGGTTTAAACTGACTCTTGACTGGATTGACTGGATTCATTAACAATGCACATTACCAGTAGTTAGTACTTAATCCCTATCAATTACCCATAGCAATCTTATTTTAATTTAGTTGCACGTGTACAATGCCACTGAAGTGATGCCATTTTAGTTCGTGTTGATAGCTATAATCCATCAGTCCAGAGAACAATTTGAGACAGAAAGCCAGAACAGAGTCCGCCGCCTTCTTTCCTCCCCATCCTTCCCCATAAAGCACCATTGATGTTCTGTGCTCCTCTGCCTCCTCCCCAAAAGAAAGTTGGGTGATATCAGCTTCTTTTGACATTTATTTTTGAGATGAGGGCTTGTTTTCGTTTTGCATATTCTGCAAGATAATTCTGGTTCCGTCAGACACCCTGCCTGCCTCCTCTGCAGGCTTATTTTGGTTTTACCAGACATAATTTTTGCCTACTCTGCATCCTTAGTTCTTATCTTGCAGAGTTTAATACTTGCACATTTTTTATGCACTCTGTTTGTGGCACTGTATCACAAATCCATCTGCTCCTTTGCAGTTAAGGCTATTATTTTTATATTAAAGCTGAGCTGCATTGCAAGATGTTATTAATGTTTTTACAACGTTAAAATATGCTTATATACTGTACCTGGTTATGCTATTTTAGTGTGCTTATGTCTGTGTTCCAGGCAAGTAAATACTAATTTTTTCTTCTTAGTAGGCATCTGATTAATGCATGCAACAGACCTGCTTTTTGGTTACAGTAAAACCAAATCATGGTTTGGAGACAAGAATATTTTAACATAGGTTGAAACTCAGTCCCACACAGCCATCAAACAAAGGTTAAATCTCTAGTAAATTTCTAATTAAACTCAATTTATATTAAAAAGGAGTGTCTCATTATAACTTGCTTGAGTTTGAATAGGACATACATGGTGTATTTAGGAGACAAAGACTGAACTGCTCCTACAGAAGAATACACAGATAGTATTGTTCTGAAAACTTAGTCAGGTATAAACTTCCTTCAGCATGTTAGAGCATGAAGTCTAGATAGCAATCACTGAGTTTAAAACAGGACCCTCTTTTTCCTTAATCACAAATACAAAGTAATAGGAATTTTTACAATCACAAAGTTATTCTGAATATGTCTACAAAGACTGTGTTAACACATTTTTCTGTATTTTCTCTTAATATCTGTTAATCTAAAGGAGTAAATTTTGATTTTCTGCATATCATTTAGTTAAAAAATTGAGGGAGAGACTTGGAAAAATATCATTGGAAGAAATGGGGAAACTGTTGCTAACGGGAAGCACCTTGTGGTATTGAACATGCTGAATCTCCTGTAGCATTTTGGAAAACCTTACAGAATTTGTGTGCATGAATTAACTGTGTGTGCTTAGGAGACAAATTTACTTAAAATCACTTGAGGCAGCTAAGCAGCAGGTCCCCTTTGGCTGTTAACTGTGTTTGGCTATATTAGCATGTCATATCTGAACACAGATACTCAAGCTGGTTTTTGGTTTGGTTTTTTTTTTTTTTAACAGGTTAGTGTTGGGCACATCCAGGCTTTCTTTCTTGTTCACCTCCACCTTTCCTCCCTCCTTACCTCTTTTTCTTTCTTCTAATATGGCAGATATGTAGAGTTTCGTCTTTTCACTTTTTTATTAGGATAGGGAGAATAACTTACAAGGTGTGTCACAGGAACTCGGGTCAAATTGAGCAGCTAGCTGCTGTACATCCTGATTCAGAACAGAAAATTAAATTGTTGGTTTCAAATTATGCAAATTGAAATTTGGAAGTCAGCTGCAAATCAGGTGAGAAAAGCTAGAGGTATTTTAGAAAAGTGTTCAAGGTTTCTCTGAATGTTTTGTGTCCAAACTGGAGCCTGTTCAATATACAATGAATGCTTGAATTGCCAGCCACCTCCTGGTTTATAATATTCTGATGCTCACTGTATTGAAACATCCTTTACTTACAACATTACTTGTTAGGGACAGGTCAATCCAAGATACTCACATTCGTAGAAGTGGTTTTTACATCCAACTAAGCAACAGAAAACCCTTGGAGGATTTTTCTGCTGTTCTTTTTCACTATTTCAGGCTACAAATAATTTAACATATTTGAACATAATTTTTCAGATACGTAAAATAAAAGCTTACAATCATAATTCATTTCATAACACTGATATGCCCATACAGAAGAGTATTGGAAAATTTTGAAAAAGAAGTGTGTCAGTCGGGGCTTGGAATCATAAGTGTTTTTTCATAATATTCCCAGGGTTAATTGGGAAGAAAAGGGATGTTGACCTTTAATAACTATCTGCTTGGCCAGCAAACTACATGAGACTTATGGTTTCATAGCCAAGTAAACTAAAAAATATTGTAATTATTATTCTTATAGCACATTTATATCATAGGGAAATATAGATGTCTTTGTATTATAGAGGTCTGTCACATATTGGAGAACTGGCTTCATTGGAGTAAAGGTCAAAAATTCTACCATCAACTTGAGTGGAACCAAGAATTCATGAAAGGTTATCAGCCCCATGATGTTTGTGAAATTTCAAGGAAAAAGAGATTCTCACTATGACCAGATGTTTTGTCATTTTATTAGACCAACTTATTGGGATCATACATGTTTTGGGCAAATCTCCGCGCTCTGCAAGGCATAAAGTGAAAAGTGGAAAGACACGAGAAATAATAATAATAACAGAAACATTTAATCTGTGGGATTTTTCTAGCTTTAGTGGCATAGAACTTCAGAAAATATGTACTTTTCTCCAGAAGTAATTCCAGTTTTAGGGAGAACAAAGTTGATTATTCTTACTGTGCCATAAGTCTATGCATAAAACATATTTTGTCTTGTTACTTAAAAAGTGTTTTCATGAGTAAAAAGTACAGAGGAGGTGAGGACAATAACGTTTTGAACATTGGTATTAGGAGATGTTTTCCGGCTTCCTTTCACTGACAATAAATTCTTTCAAGTAAGTTCAAGAATGTGTACAATTACTTGTGTGAGATACGGCTTTTTGTGGTAGGTTGTCCTAGGAAAATAGAGTAGTATTAGGTAGGAAAGACAGGAGAAATTAATGGAAAATCTTTCTCATTCAGATTTAAGAGATCACATTTGAGGAACCATGCTCTGTGTACTCTGTTTTAGGAAGAAAATTTTATATCTGCATTGAAATGCATTTTCAGTTAATCTTTGACTGGAGGCCAGTGGAGTGCTGTGCATGTTGAACACTCTTTGGCTAAAACACTGAGCACACACCACAGCCATCCCTGCTGTGTTGAAGACCAGCTGGGAAAAAGATACGTACTCTGAAGTTAAAATAGTCAGAACAGGTCCCCTACTTGATAACAGCTGAGTGCTGTAGTCAAATACAGCTATTGCAGCAGGATTCTATTGATTTATACTGGACAAAACTGGTGCTTTTATCAAACAGTTTTGTGGCTACTCAGCAGTCTGTGTCAAGCCATAGGCAAAGATTTTCAAGAAGTTCCTGGCATCCAGTGAGACAGAGAAAACTGGTTATTATACCAGGCAAATCGCTCAAATCACTTAACAGCATGCCTGCCTCAGTCAGATGGAAAGCACATTCACATTATTCGGATTATACTGCAAGCCAGCACAGCAGAAAGATTAGGCCTCACAATTTTCCAGGTAGTGTTTAAAATCTTTTCCCCAGCTAAAGGATATAGCTGACAGTTCACACTCCAGAGTCAAGTTAATCTGTAACATTATCCGCCCATTTTGCACTGAGCAGTCCCCAAAGCAGTTTGTAATATGCATATGAACTGAACCATTGTTGTGATCAAATTTTAAATACCCTTGTGAAATGGGAAAAAGGAAAGATAAAATAAAACCCTGCTGCTCTGGTACTGAAGATTGACAGCAAAAGGAAAAGTATTGCTTCATTGAGTGCATGGCTCTGGCTACAGTGGCTGCATTAAGTTGCTGGTGGGACTTCCAGTCCCTCCTCTAATGCATGGCTAATAGCTCAGCATTGACTCTGTAGAGTTGGGAGATGAAGCTTTCCTATTTCAGAATATTATGAAATTGCAGTGGTGTGAAATTAGAGTGATAGTTATCATAAATTTGTTTCGGACAAGGATACTTGGTTAATACAGCTCATGAATGTAGTTTTGTATGGTAGGTGTTTCACAGCAGCTCACCACTGCAGCAGCAACAGTGCAAAGTGATAGCAATACATATTACATTTTCTGAATTTGATGGCTTTTAAAATTATTTCTTGTGCTGGGGATCACAGATGTGTTTGAAAGTGAGAGGAGAAAAAGAGCACAGGAAAACAATTGCCATTATGGCAAAGGGTAGAAAATAACACATCGTTGTTTGGTCTTCTGCTGGCAAGATGCCCTATTCTAGAGTGGTTGACACGTTAATTAATTATATCCATTTGTTTCATAGTACTGAAATTCACTCCTGACTTCACTGTGTACTCAGAATTGATCCCATTTGTAAAACTACATAATTCACTTTAATAACCTCAACACCATGAGTATGCCATGAGATTAGTAAAAGCTTCTATACTTTATGTCTATCTTGTTAAATTAAAGAGCTCTCTGTTTACTGTAGTCTCCACACTACAGGGTGAATTTAAAAAAAAACCAAAACAAAAACAAACAAAAAACCCCCAACAAAACCCAAACCAAACTATGGAATTTGTATTATTGCTACTAATACCTTAGTTCCTTCTCTGACTTCTTAGCTATTTACTTTTTCTTATCATTGCCTCCAGTATGGCTTATTCTTGCAAAAAGTTAGAAAAAAATAATTTTTCTCTCTTTAGCTCACATGGGCTTAGCAAAACACAAGTATTTAATCCAAGTTTCCTCACAGAGAAACAGAGAAACCTGAGACATATTTACCCCATCTTTCATAAACTATATTTAAAGTATTATTATGAAAAAATATGTCTCTGTTATTTGACAGACCATGTTTTAGAAGCATGCTGAAATAATCTTGCCATTCAAGCAAAGAGAACTGGTACAACTTTTGTAGAACCAAGATTGGTCATTCACTACTGAGATGATTTTACAGCAATTCCTTTTCTCCCAAGGCTGCATTAGAAGGACAAAGACATTCAGCTTTTGGTCCTGCAAGCTACTTCTATAAAACACCACATAAACAAATAAATAAACCTCATCACTGTGGGAAAAAGGATGCAAGCAATGATGTAGCTACCATCTATTATTATGAATTCTTAGGCTTGGTGATGTGAAATATTATGATGAAGCCAACAAAAATGTTCACTATCAGTTTGCTTTTAACTGATAAGTTAGAATGGTGTATGACACAACTAATATGAATTGTGTTTGATGCCAAACCAAATCCAAATGCAGTTTATAGAGATAAAATTCTAGGATACCACTGAGTTTTCATAATCATTAGAAATTAGTACGAAAAAATAGTGTTACCCAGTTGTGCAAAATCAGCAAGAAAACAATTAGTTTAGTAATACTGTGGCATGTGTCTTAATTGATTTACTCACTTTATTGTGGAAGGTTTTTTAATGTTAATATTCATGTATTTTATCTTGAAATAAATGTAATTATAAATTCTGACACAAGTATTATTTGCATAGCAATTGGTCACAAAGAGTAATTCATTAATATTCAATGAAGGGTTAATTTGTGCAGAGCCTAGAGCGATTGTAAACTTCATTTTGCCTTTAGATGGAAATTTGTTGCAGTGCAAATATAACTGTGTATAATTGAATTAATCAGTCCCAAGGAGTATTTGAGTTTGAAACATATAGTGTTCTTTTATTTTTCACCTACAGTGGCGCAATATGAAATAGTTATGATAGAGAATGGTTTTTCTTATATTCTTAACATCCTGCTCTACAAATACCATTAGAAGCAACTGGATTATTTAATGAAGATTTTGTTATCTTTGTTATTTCTAACCTGAATTAAGAATTCAGAGGTACTTTTCCTTCTACTTTCTGTTAGAAATTTGATAAAAGGGAGAGGGAGAAGGGCATTTTAAAGTTACTTTTGAGAGAGAGATTTTCAGAGCAACATTTCCTCACTCCAATTTTTTGGTGGAATTTATTGGACTGTGAATATAAAACCTATTTATTTTGGGTATAAACAGATAGGATAATTCTTTTGTATACACCTATACAGCTGAAAGTGAAAGGAGTTGCATGTCAGCAGCTGGGAACAACTACTTATATTGGGCTTAAATTAATACACTTTCTAAGTGGAAGCAGGCAAGTGAATCTCTGAGCCTTGTGATAATACGGATTTCTTGACTTTTCATAGGTAAGAGATCAGTGGGAGATATACAATGTGAAGGAACAGTAAGCTAACATAGATCAAACATGATATTCAGAAGGGTTCTTCTTCTAACAAGGTACTAATGACCCATGTTATATGATTATAAAAAGTGCAAAAATAATGCTGAACATGCTGCATATTGAAGGTGCATAGAACTTTGCCACTACAGCTGGTATTGACCTTTCTCTCAGACCTTATAATCTTCTTGTGCTATATTGTTTCTGGATTGTCAGGAGAAAATGGAAAATTAAGAGAGAGCAAAAGATACATACATAGCAGAAATGCCCATATCACCAAAACCAATTTGGGAGATCAGCAAGTAGGGATAACTGCAGTTCTCAGCAGCTCTTCCTGGAAGATTACTACCTGCTGAGAAGAAGAAAAGCTTGTATCACTGTAGGAGGACATCATGGAAGTAGGTCAAATGCCCACAGGTGGCTGACCAATATGGATATGCTAATACATGGATCTTGTACATGCATTTTCTTTTGGTTTGTTAGGGGTTTGGGTTTTTCTTCTTTTTTTTTTTTTTCTTTTCCATTTTTTTTAAGTGTCCTGATAGCGGGTTCCTTACAGATTGCCAGCCATCTGTCATTTAGCAGAATGCTTTTGATAGCAGACTACTTGCAGTATGTTGATCCCTGCTTGTTATTCAGTCCAAGTGTTCTATTACCTGACCTTTAGTAGTAAAAACTGCATACAGTATTTTCACATGAAAGGATAATCTAAAGAAGTCTTGTTTGAAAATGGTATTTCATGTTAGATCAGTTAACTGGATTGCTAGACTTGGCAAACTGGGATTATTTTTTTTGAAGTTGTAAAGAAATGTAATGATAGGTTCAAAGTTAATTTTTATTATGTAAAGATACCCTGCAAAGGTAATTTCATTCATTGAACTGTTATGAAATGTAGTTCCTTAATAGCTTGCATAAATTTCGTCACTCCAGTTATGATTAAGAGGAATAGCTCATCTAGAGAGAACTGATCAAAAGAACGCATGATTTTTTGATAGAATGAACAATGGAAGCAGTGATGGAGTTTACGTACGCTCAGGTGTTTAAGAGCCATGAGATTTTGGTTTCATGTGCTAAAACAAAACAGCAAAATAATTACAGCACAAATACAGATAAAAATCGTGTTTCCAGAGCCAAAGTATGCAGACTACAATAAGCTTTCACTGTTATCTAGCTTCAAGCTTTTTGATTCATATTCAAGATGGTAGAAATGTAGTTCTGAGTTATTATTTTGAATACTCTAAAGCTCAGTGTTTTTTAAATCTAAAATCTCATGTTGGTTGAACACACAGGAAAACTTTGATCTTGTCTGATCATATCTCAGCACCAGCTGTTTAGGGGATCTCTCATACAGATATAACAACCAAATCTCTTTTTCTATCAATAAGTGAGTTTCCATTTAACATCAGTTAAGCTATGCCCATTTATTTTGGTAGACTATTTGCCCCACAGGATTTATCAGAGGAACTTCAGTTTTGCATTTCCTTTATCACGGAAGCTAGAGAATCCTCTTTTCTGCCGATTTGAATTGGTTTTCACCTGCAGAAGACACGTGTTTTTTTACAGCTGACCTTTCAAATCTGTTCTGATATGTCCAGTTGAAAAAAAATAGCTCTCATAACATATTCCTTAATTCAAACCTGTCCCATTTTATCTAACTCCTCCCACACCCCTGAAAACAAGCAAGGCAACCAAAAAAGGTAATAAGATAAAACAAGAGGAACTCTGTGAAGTGGCACTCCAGCAGTTGTATCGTATTAACACTGTGTCATCTGTGTAACGTGAAGATCTTCTCCTTAATCTTTTCCAGTGTCATTTGGTTACCTCTAAATTAGTTGCGTAATATTTTCAAACAAGTCTATGGCCTTGTCCTCTTTCACTTCTCCCAGCCAAAGAGCATGACGGGTGAACAGTAGGTTTCCCCAGTTTACTTTCCAAATGGGAGACAAGTCTGACTTGGCAATGCTGCCAACAGCTAAAGCAGGCTGGGGGCACAGCCTAACTGACTGTCGCTAATTGAAGGGAGAAAACTAATGGCTACATGTAATATTTCCACGGTAATGAGAGCACTGTGCTGACACTGCTGTGTTGCTCTGCAAGAGACTAAAATGTTTTACAGGGATGGCAAGGCAGTACCACTCTCAACCCCCTCCACCCACACAGCCTAAATGTCATAATGTAGTGAACAAGCTGACTTGGCTGAGGAATTTCAGGCTGCTTCTTTTCCAATTCAAAATGGGAAGAAAATTGGGCCTAGTGGAAAAACACTGGCCAGCTACAGCTCAACGCCAGGAGCACTGCTTAACCGACATCTAATGACAACCAAAAAAATGTCCCCATGCAGAGCACAGTAATTACAGAGCCTGAGTGATGCTACATGATTGCTTAAATTACTTTTGAAGGTGTGCTACATTGGTGACAGAGACATTGTTTCACCAATAAATAACTAATACATCAAATTTAGTGGAAAGAGGAGGAGAGGAAGAACCCACCCCAATGGGTTCGGTGTCCAAGGGAAAGGCTGGAAAGCGTCCACCATCTCCCATCAGAGAAACAAGCAGGTTTCACTCAGGAATCTGAGACAAATCACTGCAAGATAGCAGGGGGAGAGACCAGAAATATCTCTTTAGACTCTCCAAAAAGGTCTCTTTAATAGCTCCAGTCTCCACTCCGTTTTAGGATAAAATATTTTTTCTCAATTGTACAGTATACTCTGGCTTAGAAATTCATTTTGTCAACATGAGCGTGTTTACCGTTGCTTTCAAACTCTCCAACTAATTGGCTTGGCAGACAGGCAGCTCAGCTATGGAGAAATGTGGGACAGCAGCTGCACCTGTCTGCCTGCTTTATAAAAGCAAAGGAGGAGACTTCATCTGAAACTTTATAGCTGCTCAGGGCAGTCTCACTGATCATTGTCCACCCTTACACATGTCCTATTCTAAGGAAAGTAATGAAGAGGATAATAAAGTGTGAATAGTATATTATGATGCATGAGATAGAAAAAAAAAACCCCAACAAAACCAAACAAAAAGAGGAGGCTGTGTTATTCCAGGTAATTTGGACAGGGTTATATGTTTAGATACCTATCAGGAAGATATTCAGCTAGCAGAAAATTTACCTTTGTAATCTGTTCTCATTGTGTTCCTTTAGACCTGAGGCCATTAAGCTTTTAACAACCAAAACATTAGCATTAGAAAGCCCTTGCTGAGATTTTAACATAGAAATGTATTTGTAATGTTCATTTGGCCCTCTGTGGTTACAGAACTGATAAAGTGCTATTTCCAGGCCAAGGACAAGTCATAGGTGACACAAATGCTTCTTAATTGATACCTTAACATCAGAGAAAGTATAAAACAATGTTTATGTGCCAAAGAATTGTCAAGGTTATATTACTTCTGGAAGAATATAGATATCGGATCACACAAGGCTACTTGCTTGATATTATCTTCCGTTTAATCCTACTGCAAGACTTGAACCTGTCTCATATTTTAAGTCCCTAATTGAGGTAAACATTTGAACATGCTTTAAATACTCTTCAAAAGTCAAACTTTTTTTCTTTCTGCTACTCCAACTTAAAGGCTGCTATCTTATACACTTTCTCATAACAGTATTGAGATGTCACCCCTACATCAAAATCTAGATCTCTTCTGACTTCGGTCCTCTATGTCTGTTAAAAATTCTTAGCTGCACTCATACATAAAAGTCATGTAATGTGGTCTATTTATTTATTTGTTTTAATGAGAGGTAAGGATTAATAAATTGTACTTTCTGGGAAAAAAATAAAAAAGGTCTTTAAAGTAAACCCCTTTTTGTTCATTAATAGGTAAATTAAGCCTGAATTTTCATACTATGCAAATGTATTGTTAATCCATTTGCCAAATTATCCGATTAACAACTCTATCAATGAAATGTAATTCAGGATTAGTGATTATGTCACTCCTATCTCTTGAGATTAGAAGTAAACTGCCTGTGGTGTAGGTTTGGACATGGTGCAAGGGCTGGTATTTATATGCATGCAGTTTCCTCTGACTGTACAACATGCAGACATTTGTTTGAGAATTATTTTCTGTAACACTTTAAAGAAGTGGTAGCATGCTACTCACAAAAAATTTTGCATGAGAGATAGCTACAGAATTCGTGTAGGATGAGGTATTCACAGAGTTAATGTTAAAGGACACATAGAATGAGCTGGAAGAGGTGGGATACCCCTAGCTGTTCTTCAGTAAAGATCTCAACCTTAATCCATACAGATTGGTAGAGGCTCTGGAGGGGCTGAGTGATAGTGGTGACTGTTATCCTAAAAAACAGATGGTAAAGTGAGTGACACCTATAAATGTGCAGGCTGTGTCACTTCACTGACAAGATGCTAAGCCCTTCTGGCACTAAAGTAAAAAGACAGGTGTTTTTGACACAAAAAAGTAGTATTGAAACTATGCCTCAAGCCATGTGGAGAGTCGGAGCCAATTTTTCAAGTAAATGTAACTAAAAATCTAAATTGGGGTATACATGTAAAAGCACGACAGCTTCAGACCTTTCCTATCGATAAATTTTTGACAAGTTCTACTGCCTGTCTCATGCCTGTAGAATTAGCCGATCGCTTTCAAATAAAACTTTAATTTTCAAAGCTTGAATAGATGGTAGCTTTGCTCTGGAAATCCTGTGCAGCTCATTTCCATGTGAATGAAATGGCAAGCGGTATTTTTGGCTTCTGTGATAACACCCTTTAACTTTGGTGGTAGAATTCTTCAATTACCTTTATGTCTGCCTTAAATATAGTATGAAGTTAATCAAGTGTTCACATACCACATATTATAATTGTAATTAACAATGTCAGGTTTAGAGATTCATGTGGCCAACAGGGAAACCACAGTGATGTAAAAACCGATGTAATGAGTATACTTACTTTAAAATCCATTATCATTTCAACAGGTTACTTTGTTTAAAAAGGTATTAAAGTTAATAGCATTTAATCTACTTGCTTGAGTGTAGTAGTATTTTTCAAAAAACAATGAAAATAAAGCTTCAATAATTGAGTACTACCAGATAGTAAAATCTCCAGTGCAATTCTTTCTTAGAGAAATTAGGTTTCTATCTTTTTTTCTAATTTCAAATTTAAAACACCTATTTATGTTTATGGATGAAAGGAAGCTGTTAAGCAATAAAAACTGCTTCATGTATTCACCAAAATAAAATCCAGTGGAACCCACTTTGGAAAAAAAAAGAGGAAAAAAAGGCATAAAAAATGAAGGGAAATGTGCCTTCTGTTTGTTGCCATGAAGTGAAATTAATTACCTCTACTAGTTAAAAACTTTCTTTGCATTCGTATGGCAAGACTTTTATGTATCCAGTAGTCTGCTGCTCATTTTCAACAAGTACAATGTCCATTAGAGTATAATAAAATAATCAGTGCCAGAATATCCTGATCTTCCCTCTTGTCGGTTTCCTTCATTTAGTCAGCATAGTTGTCTTGGCAAATAGTCTCTTTACACATTTAGATTTGTTTTGGCTGGATAATTTATTATCACAATTCTGGTGAAAACCGTGTGTCCAGCCACTATGTGTTATAGATGGCAGGGACATTTTAGCAATGTATTGTATTATGCTAAGAGAATTAAACAAAACTGTGATTATGGGGTAAAGCTATTGCAGTGGCAGGTGCAGAACAGCACATGCAGTGAATGATATGCTGGTGACCATTTGTACGTTAAAAATATAATAAAAACATTTTTTTAATTGTTTCTCGTGTTCTCATCCAATGTCAATATGATAGAAAAGTGACATTTAACACAGAAAACATTTATGGGTCCAAAAGAAGATAGCACAAGAGAAAGCATGGGCCTATTGTCTTCTATTGGAGTTGCTAACCTAGGAGGGCAAAATCCATTCAGGACTTCTTTTTTTCTTTTTCCATTTGAACAGCATTGGAGAAAATCCTTGGGAGCAGGGACTCCAGGGACTTCCCTCTCCTCAGTCTGTGCTTGTACTGTTAGGCTGCATCATTTGCTTTACTTTCATGGCTAAAAATTCTGCATTCTTGATTTAGGAAGAGTAGGCAATACTTATATTCTAGTCTGGTGAACAGGACATTTTCCAGGGCTTCAGAATAGACTGGGACGACCAGGTTTCCTGTTTCTTGAGTAATTGTCATAACCACATAATTACTGTGCTAAAGTTAGCCATCATAACCACCTCAATTTTCCAATAACCATCTTTAAAAAAAAAAAAAAAGGATGAGTTCTGCTAGGGATGACTGTAATTTACTGCATCCCATCTACTGAAGTTCAACTGAGTGCGTATTCCAGGAAACAGTTTTATTTTCACAGCCAGAAGTTTAGTTACGGTGAAACTAATCTGCTTTTACTGCTATTTCCAATATCAATAAGTCTCTTTCCTGATTTTTTTTTTACACCTTTTCTTTACTCTTTAGGCAATTTTGTTACCCACAATAAAGTTTCTGTTGTGTGTTTGAAGCACTGTATAGTACCCAAGCTACCCAAGTTGGCCTTCCATGTTTCAAGGCCACACTGCCAAGCTACATTCAAGATGTTTTCCATGAACTTCCCTTAGTCCTTTTCTTGCCAAATCACTTTCTATCTATTTGGCCCCAGCCTGCATGGCTGCATGGGGCTATTCCTTCCTGGGGCAGGAGTCCATGTTTGCCATTGCTGAACTTCTTGAGGTACCTGTTACCCATTTATCCAGCTTGTCAAGCTCCCTTCCAGCATGCAGAGCACTTGCCCCCAGCTTGGTGTCATCTGCGCTCTTGCAGAGAATGCACTCTGCCTCGTGATCCAACTTAGTAGTCAAGACATAGATGCAAAGGCAGTATTACCCCCCTTGCCCACCCCTATTAACCAGCTGTCCATTGGACTATGCACCTCTGATCACAACCCTTTAAACCTGACAGTCCAGGCAATTTTTCCAAGCACTTGATAATCCACCAATCCAAACCATCTCTCATCAATTTATCTGTAAGTATACTGTGGGTGACAGTGACAAAAGCCTTGCTAGCATCACTGTGCACCTATTTCAGCAAGGCAGCCATCTCATCACAGAAGACAATCAGGTTGGTCAAGCACATTTTGCCATTGGGAAATGCACGTAGGCTGTTTCCAGCCTCCTCCTCCTATTGTGTGTGCTTGGATATGGCTTCCAGGAGGATTTGCTGAGTAGTAAGGCTAAGTTGACTGGCTTTCAGGTCCTCTGATGATCATCTTTCTTCTCCTTGAAAATTGGCAGGAGATATGCCTTTTTTTTTGAACTCCAAGAACTCAAGAACTCCATCATGAGTGGACTGCATAAACTTACAAAGGATTCTTGTTTCTTGGGAAGATGTGTGTGTAAAACCTGAAACCACAGTTGATTCCTCTGCTCATAAATTTACATGGGATTTTTTTAATTGACTAGTACTAAAAAGAAAAAAAAAAGGTGGAGGAAATTAATATGTAATTGTCTTTCTCTAGAAAAGAAAAGGAAGTACTTTTGGTCTAAAATTCAGCCTTGAAGTATGTTTTTGTGAAATTGGAGAACAAAAGCTTGGATTCATCTCACATACAGTCATTTAAGCTTCCTCTGTATTTACGGTAGCGATGCAAGTGGATCTTAGGATAAATTTTAACAGGTTAGGTGGTTGTTTACTTCTGTAACTGTGTGTTTTTTCTCCAAAGTCAAGCTAAGGAGATTATCTTAGTAGTTTACGCTAGGTGACTTAAGTTCTGACATCTAAATATTAAATAAAGACTATGTTTGAAGTGTATTTCATTTCACTGACTTCTGTCCTTCTATAGTCTAAAGACATTAAACTGCATTTTCTAATGTTTCCATAGGAAGCAGAAGTGTTTCACTAAGAGTGGGAGGTTTATATAAATTATCATTAATATTATTATTTTTTCAAAATTAATTTCCAACTGGTATGGCAATGGCCATTCTATACAGTAATTGATTGTGCTGTCAGTTAAACATAAATTTGGGGATGTCTGAGTTGGGCAAAATTTAATTACTCAAAATGAAGGTCACCAAGTGTAACAATGATAGTATTTTTTATATGGGAAAATATTTCATGAGATTTTAAGCAATCCCCAGTGACCTGGATCTTGATTTTCTTTCTTATTTGAGAGATGGCACATTAGCATTACACTTCACTGTCTATCACCATTCCTTACCAAGCACATCATCACCTTTCAATTTTCTCTTAAACAAAGAGGTAGATACTGATGAAATATAGCATAGCCTCCTGGATTACTGATATTTCCATTGACAGTCTTCAATTCTAGTATTTTCTGATCTGCATGGTGTATAATTTAACATCTGATTCCCTTTGCGGATAAAATATATTCTCTTTAAATGCTGTATTTTGAATCTGTTGGTAATAAGACTATTAATCTACATTTGTACTCCTTAATGAGGAATTAATGCATTTTTATAAATTTATTTAATAATTTCAGAATCTTTACAGACTATAAATTATTTACAAATAAGTTTGTGCTGAAATCAACCTCAGAAACTAAAAACTCTAACTGCATTTCATTAGAGTCCTCTGTAGAGTAGTATGAGGCCATTACGTATATTGACTAAAATGTTAACTTCAATTCATTTAAACAACGGAATGACACCTGTGTCAATATTACTTCTTAAGGAATGTAGATCCTGCCATGTTCACAGACATTATGTAGGCTTTATCTAGTTCAATACTTCACCAAATAAATTTACTAACATATTGGTGATATTTCATATTGTTTCTTGTTTATAAAGACAGGAGAGGCCATGTGATAGTCTAACATGGATTTCTCCATTACGAAGGCTAAAAGATTTCCTCTTATTGTTGTTCCTTTAATTTGAATCTCTCTTTTGGAATAAAATAGTCTTGCTTTAAAAATATTCAATGACGGTGTATGTCCCAGAAATTTTGATATTATTTTTTGTTATGAAACTTACTGTTAATTAATGTAAAAGGCTTTTATTCTGAGTGTGTTGAGTTTTAGTTTTTAGTCATTTAATCTTGATGTACTTGTGTCTGCCAGACTAAAGTGTCTCCTATCAGCAAATTCTTAATAAAATTAAAGGTCATTATTTGGTTTGTTGAGATTCTCACAGGGGCCTTGAAACTGTCTTCTATAGTTCTCTGAACCCCCTCACTCTATTAGTTTTCTTCCTGATGTGAAGACAAACACCGTATTCTAGTAATGGTTGCCCCTGCGTGGAATAACAATCCTTAATGCATTAGTCATATTTTAATAGGAAAATCTCCAATAACTATATAAGTCTTTTTAATATAATGTATGTAAGAACCGTGTTAGTCTTCTTGTTTGCCATCTTGTGTTTGGAGCTCATGTTCAGCTGATTATCCATAACTGCCCTCAAATCCTCTTGGATGTAATTACTTCCCCAGCTGTGTAAACATGGTCTGCAAGGTTTTCTGCTTGTTCATTGCCCACCACCACTCCCATCCCACATTTACATTTTTTACATCTGGTCACGTTAAAATATGTAGTTTGCTTGGTCCCAGATTCCAATGTGTTCCAAAATTCCTCCTAATCAGTCGCTTGTTTTATTTATTCACTTTCCCCTAATCCTTATGTCATTTGCAAACTTCATCCCTAATTTCTTTGTTTCATCCATTCATGAAAATCTTAAATCACAGTGTCATTATATGAGAACTGAAGGGTACCAGTAGAAATAAACCTGCTGGATAATGATTCCAGGTTTACTTTTACATATTGACATTTACTAATTAACCGTTATTTATTTATTTATGTATTTATTTATTTATTTGATGTGTGAAGCCTTGATTCTAGTGTCTATTTTCATTAGTAAAATGTTGTGGAGAGACAGGGTTTTTTCTCATTTTTAAATAGAAACTGATATCAATAAATACTATTATTTTTGTCATACTGAAGTTAATTGTTGTCAAAAAGAATTGTATTGGTTTGGCTGAATTTGTTTTTATGAACCTATGTTATCTTCCTTCCTTCCTGTCCATGTCTGCCTTATTTTTTTTGTATCTAAATCTGTACAGTTATGTATTACTTTGCTTAGAATCAGAATGAAGTTGACTTCTGTGACCTTTTATATCTTCTCGCTTTTTTCTTTGAAAACACCCAAACTATTTATGGAATATTTTTGCCTTTGTGTCATCTTTGACTATTCCACCATGCCAGTCACACCATGATTCAAATTCAAAATTCTTTTGAATTTAATGCCCACTTCTTAAAGATGTTTTCCCTTCTGTTCTAAGCTACATTTTAAAATTAGTACTGCAGTATTTCTTGATCATTGTATCTTTTGGGATCTAGTAAAACATTTTTGCCCTTATGTCAGTCTGATCCATTTAAAGGTATCTACTGTCTATATAGTGTCAAGTATGCACATTTATGTTCTATGCTTATTGCAGAACTGAGTCTTTAGCATGGAACACACACTAGAATTTTGGACAATAAACATCTCTTATTCATAGTACTGAAAGATCAGAGATCTTCAGAAAAGCATATTATGAACAAAATATTCAGCACAAAGCTCTGCATAAAATTACGGGCAGCTTCCAGTGCATAAGGACAGTCTATTCCTGATTCACCCATATACAACTGGCCCCAACACAGTATATATGAAGAGGTTGCAAAAGCACTTGTGATAGCTCATTTCTTCCCTGAATGACCCAAAAGTTATCACATTAAAGGTGAAGAAAAGGTTAGTGCTCTTAGGAAAAAGGCATTGTCTCTGCAGCCCTTTACTCGTGCAAAGAACACAGGAATCTGTAATGATCACAGTTATTCATGACCTCTTTTATTATTGTGTTATTTCCAACCCACAGTTTTGAACATTTGGCATCATGATAGTAAATCGGCATAGTATTCCATGAGGTGACGAATGCTGTAACCTGTTCAGTCAAATATGATAATTCGGTTAACTTTTTTAGCCATAAAATCTGTGAGTTTATAATAAAACTGCTCAAAATCATAATACCATTAAGCCTCTATAAAGCTATTTTTCTCCACTGATATCTGCAGGATTTTTTTAACTGCTGCTCAGTATGCCACTGAGCACAAACTGCTGCTCCATTTGTTCTGCTTTTGGATGGTCAAAAATATTATGTCATGCTTTTGGCTGGTTTCAGTGAGTATTGTAGCAGGTACAACAGTTGAGTTAGGTATTTGTAAGACTGTGTGTATTCTTAAGGGATAGAAAACAGTTATCATAGCTAATATGATGTGCGTTCCCCTCTGCAAACCATTTTCCACACACCAAGGACAAAATTTAAGTTCTGAACTAATAAGCCCTTAAGAGATAGAGTCCTTACTAATTATAATTTCCAGTGCTGCTTTTTTATTCCTTTGTAATCTCAGTAACCATTTTAACACCTTGTCAGGCATTCAGGAACTTCCATCTGTGCAGCCTAGTGCATTTGTGAAATAAACCCATCTGTACAGCTGATTAAAAGTTGGATGTAGTCCATGTTTTGTCTTTATCCTGAAAGAAACAGTATTGCTGCAGCAGTTGTTGATGTAGGGCCTGAATACAGAGTGGAATGCACAAGGCTAATGGAGCAAAATAGCTTTTAGTGTTTTCATTTGTATTTAATAATTGTTTAAAATAAAATCAGAACAAATTAAGTGTGACAAGCAAGACCAATTAGAAAGGCTGCAGAGTTCAAGTCTGCAGTTAGATGCAGGAAGCAACTATAGAATTACTGTCATTTCAAGTATGTGTTAAACAGCAAGGTGAATCCAAGCAGATAGCATCTTCATGTACTCCTCTTGTTCTTTTACAAACATACTTAAATTTATTCTGAGAGTGCATGTGTGTTTTTCATTGCTGTGGTAGGCAGTTTTCAGTTGCATGTTTTTAGAAAAGTGAAGGAACAGATGCACAATTCCTTACCTACAAACTAGGTCAGTAGAATAACTGCATTTGACTCCTTGATTTGCATCCATATTTGGTAGTCAGATATACCATCTCTCATATTTCTTTTCATAATCTCACTGCCACTGCTAAAATTGTTATGGATGCAAAGCTCTACCTTCAAAAGGTTGTAAGGAATATCTCATCTTTAGAAAAACAAAAAGAAACAACAAAACCCCATTTAGCCAAGTAGGTTACTAAAAATTTCAGATGAGAAGAAATGCATGGGGAATGAATTATCCTCTCACAATTCACATGGGCATATGGAAAAGAAAAAAGAAGAGAAAGAGAAAAAGAGGGGAGTTTAAGAGACAGAATGATAATCTTTGTCTTGTGGGTTTTTAGTATCCTCAGGACAATTGTTATCACATGGCTTTTTCCTCTGGCATAGAAATGCACACCTACTTTTGGATGTCAGGAGAGGTATAACAGAAAGAATTAATGCTACACTGAACTAGGATAAAAGTATCATAACATAGATTCTGATATATGTGGGCTAATGTTAATGCAAGCAAATAAATCTGCATCAGATGGCACATCGACACACAAATGTACTAGGTCACATTTTACTGGTGTAATGCCAAGGACATGTTTCCTTAGGACTGCATAAATGTGTCTGTGTTGTTGATTATTCCAAAGGTATTTCAGGCAATTTTTGCTCAAGGATGTATGTCATGTGTTTGCTTGTGTCGAATGAGCATGCTCATCAATGCTCTCTAAATGTCAGGAGTTATAACATAGTGATAAAATAGTATTCATCACTGGATGCTCAATGTATTGCAAGACCCTTTAATCCTATTACACCAATGAAGAATATCATGTGGTCTTATATATGAAACCACGCCTAAACTTCCTGAGCTACGAGTTAGGTCTATTGCTCTTTATTCCAACATAAGGATAGGACTTGTATCCATTCTAACTATCTGCAAGACTTCCATAGTCTGTAGACTGAGAGAATTTTTCTGAAGTTACACAAGTGCAACTGAAAATGGAGCACGACCTTAGGTTTTTAAGTGAGAAATACAGAGGATTTTAGCTAGCTAAAGATGCCAACAATACTGCATAAAATGCCGTAACTCATAAACTGGAGCAACACAGTCTTTTATACTGCTAAAAAAAGAGATGAATAAGAGGGTTTTTTGCTTTTTTCAAGGCATTTACAGTAATCACAGAGAAATGAGACCTTAATTATAATGTAGATGCAGCTGATAATTATATTTGGTAGCAGTGTCATATATTCAAAAACCAAAACAAAAGAAAACCCAAACCTCAGAACCCAGAGTAATGCTAGAAAGGAAGGAAAACCCAGATGTTCCAATGAATGAATAGTATAGATGGGATTTATTCAAAGGATCAAGATAAAGTATTGTTTAAATATTAAAAACAGTCTGCTTAGGTGTTTTGAGGGGTGGAGGAAGGTAGGTTTGGTTTTTTGTTGTTGTTGAAGTTGAAAAGTGAAAACACAGTTAATCCTGGGATGGGGAAGGCCGATTATAATTATACACTGCAGAATTGCTGCCCACTGAGTACTGTTTTGTAGAATATGGTTCACTTTTGGTGATAATAACAATACGTCATTTGGTGAATTGTGAATTCCCTCAAGGAATTTACGATACAACCCTAGAGCTGAACAAATCCCAAGTGCTGGTGTCTGACTTAAACTAGATAAATGCAGCTGCTTCCTATATAGGACAAGCGTCACTAAAATATTTTTAAAATACTGTGTTTGGAATTTTGGTTTCACATTGTCCAGTTAAATTGATTTGAATGCATTTTAAATTTTATTTCTTTTTCCCCAAGGGCACAGTTTAGTAATGTGAAATAGGTGATAGACATGTTTTTCCCCTCCCTTTTCAAACACACCGTTTGGTCTACACAATGCTGAGCCGTCAGCCTCAGAAGTATCACCTTTAGCTTCTCACAGGTGCAAAGGGTGATTCATTCAGGTATAACCTAATCATTACCATTATTTGAGGAGGTTTTCCTTAAAGTCAGGGTACATGACTGGTGACTCATATTCTGGTTCCTTTAATAGACTAATATACAGAAAGCTTTCTCATTCCATGTGGATTGAATGACTAAAGGTGCTCCAGGGAAGTACTGTACGGAAGACAACAGAAAGAATTAATTTAAGCAATGTCAAACGTAAATCCCTGTTGTCTTTTCACACCAGAATGTTAATTCTAGGGATATGTGACCCCACTGGAGTTTGTGTCAGTCTCAGACAGGATAATACAGAGGTATAGTACAACTGAGGGAATAACTTTTAGGTTTGAATAATGCTGACTTCAATATGATAGTGACAAATTCACCAGTGGTTTGCACTGGTGTAACATAGGATGTCATTTGGGTTATGAATTGTATAAAACAGAGAAGAGCTTGTCCCAGTGTTTTTGCATGAAAGATAAACAAGGCAGTTTTATATACAGTCAAATTTATTCAGTGCAGTGTCAAATCAAGCCAAATGTAAAAAAAGGTGTTTCGGGCATCATGTTTGCAATCAATGAAATTTAAGGGGCTAAAACTTAACATTTATGTTCACCTCCCCCAATATATTTCCTGAGCAGACATCTTTTTCAGCCAAACTGTTCGAGCAGCTGATCCAAACTCATTAATGTAACAGTATTTCAGCAAAAGTCATGCCGATAGCTATTGGTTCATTAGTGCCTGAATCCAGAAGGCATACAGAAATAGTCAAAATCAACTGACAATCTTGGCTTTGAATGCAATGCACTTATAAATAGTTTAACAATGTTTTGTGAGATTTTTCTCTGTGGTTTGAGCGATCAAGATTATATGGTGTTTGATAAGATTGCTAAGAGATCTACTTTATTATTGTATGTTTATTTCTCACACCAAGTTTCAAATTAGATGCCACTTATTAACGATGTGTTAATTGTTATCTTACTAAGTCATGGTGTTAGACCAAATTTATAACACCACTTCATTGACTAAAACTGACATCTGTAGTTACGTCAATTAACGTATCACTCCATGGTATAGTTCTAATAAGGCGAAACTAGAGACTTTTTTAGAGCTAGAAAAAGTCACGAACAAGTTGCAAGGTGTACCAATCCAAAGAGCGAAGTGTGGACATGGTCAGAGGCCAGAAGAATCATCAGAGAACCAGGGGAACCAAGAAATTTGTCAGTGTGTAGGACAAGATGCAGCAGGGGAGAGGAGATGATAGAGTAAACCAGACAAGAACCAAGGCACATTTAGGCAGCATGTCAAAGAAGGAGCAGTGGGTGAAATTCCTTAAGATACCTGTTAGCTGAGGTAACCATATCAGGCTTGTAGGATAGTTCTTAGTCTTCAAGAAACTCATCATGCCTAAATGGATAACTGCAGATTAATTATGCAGGTAGAGCCTGACAGCTGGAGCTTGACAGCTTGACAAAGACTGGGACAAGATGAAGTGAATGTGAAGCAATTACAGGAAAGGAATCTTAGACACATTTTTCCCTATTTTAATCCAAGAATGGTTTGAGACCTCCTGAAAATATTTTAATAAATTGAACAAATAGCCATGGGCCATATCATGCATATTCAGAGAAGCACCTTGTAACATGTTTACAACCCACTGAAATACACGTCTCAGAAACATTCTTCAAACTTTTCTACATCAGTTTTTTAGGGGGTGATTAATTACACTCTCTGGATTCCTGTGGACCACATAACTTGTTCTACACCAAAATTATATCACAGTAAATCCAATCCTATGTATACTCCATGGTATTTTAAAACATTTACAGAATTCAACCTTCTCATCTGTTGTATATAATCTCAAAAATAAAGATGGTGAGTTAGTATTGAAATAGGTTATTTTGCATGCAAATAAAATTTGTAATTGAAAAGAAATTTCTTTATCTTGAATGTTATCATTTAGGAAAGAACATAGGTGCTTTTAGAAAATACGTAATTTCTTTCTTCTTCAGGTGTTTTCCTACCACTAGAAGGGGATTAAAGCAGGAACTCTGACGACCTTTTGTGTTTTTTTAATAAAGCTTTCCTACTGTGCTTTCCAAGTTGTCTAATGGACACACAATTCATCAGCTGGATGCCAAAGTTTCCATGACACTTGTATTATGGTATTAAATTGTTTCTGTTTCAAATGGTTTACCTAAAATTAATCCTTGGAGCAATTCTGAGAAGCATTTATTCTTTGCAGCAGTTTACCAGGTCTTTAGATTCTTTTTTTTTTTTTTTTTTTTTTTTAATTTAGTGTAGTATTCTCAGGGTAGATTTTTCTTGAAAGACATGGTTTGACTGCAGAAACTATCATGGTGTATGTATGTGTTAAAATAACAGCTCATTTAAACTGTAATCACAGAGGGTGAAACTGTATTTGAACTACTAATGCACAGAGTAGCTACATGTGGTTTATAGGTCAAAGTATAATAGTGTGAGCATTTTTTGATTGGTACAAATTGTAACCACGGTTGTCAACTTGGCTCCAAGAATCCCACGCACTTGGGGAAAAATAATAATGTGGTTTTTAACGATGCCAAAGTACTTCAGGATATTGCTTCACCAAATATTAATTCTTCTGTGCAAGTTCCACTTTCCTCTTAGTGCTGCCCCCAATTAAAGCTTTAAGCACTTAACCTGTAGTTGTGAAAAAAGCAGTTTATGATGGGTGTAATCTTACTCCCAGAGGTCTAATTATCTCAGTTGGTTCCCAATTAATCCATGAAGTTGTTAGGTCTTCCTTTTAATTAGATCTGTTCTTCTTGAAGAACAGTTTTATTTTTCATATTTCACTTTATTATTTCCTTCACGGGAACCCTGCAGGGTGGGAATTCTACTTTGAAATGTTCTTATTTGTTTGATTGCTGGTTGATGGTTAATGAAGATGATGTTCTTTATCCACAGCTTACATTAAAGTTCAATGTGGAGATTGGAATGCAAGTCCTTTAAGCATGAAAATTAAATGTAAATGTGTACCAAGTGAGAGAGTGAACACTTCCTTTGTTTTAAAGCCATTATTTAAAGGGTTTTTTTCATGTTAAGGCACAATTATCTTTGGTCCAATCTCACAAAATTGAAATTGAGGTAATTATAAACACATTCTAAATTAGCATTTTACTAGGTTTTTGTGTTGGTTGGTTTTTTTATTTCATTAATGCATATATTTAAGAGGATGCATATATGAGGAAGTGAGATAAAAAGTCATATTTTCCTTCTCACTTTCACCTATGAAAAATCTTTTTATATAACAGGGATCTGGAAGCAGGAAGAGAAGCTTCATTAAGTAGTCACAAAAATATCCAGTTAGTGGAATATTATCTGAAGACGCTTGAGAATTTCACTTACCCCTCCACTCCTGTGTTGGCTCTGCGTGATAGAAAGCTGTATTGGTTTATCTGACAGTGTCCTTTCCTCTGTTGTGTCTCAGTGATATTCCCTTGCTATATTCCATCAAAAAATCAGTTTACCCACTGGAACTGTGGCTCACTTCTAGGAAAAAAGTGATCATCTGTGGTCTTCTTAATGGTGGAATTCAGCCAGCCAATGAAACTCTATTTGATGTATGTGTTACACACTTTCATTGACCAAAATATTTTCTTCTCTCAATGCACAACTTCTGTTTTCAAACCTCCATCAGTTTGGTACTGTTTGTTTTTACAATAGTTTTACACACAGTGAAATAACTGTCCATTCAGAGTTCACTATACCGTTTAAGGATTACATAATAATACATTATTATTCCTTATGCATAAGTAGTAAAGTTCGTGGATGAAAGCAATACTCAGAAAGTCAGAAATGAAAATAATAACTAAAATAGAATCATAATTATTGTTCATAGATTACACTCATCTCCAGAAACATGCATTTTAATGAAATTACATAGGCTACGTAAACAAGAATGGGAAATAATTGTTACAGAGAGAAGAGGATCTGATATATTTTCTACAGTAATCAGTGGTAGTGTAGTGTAGTAGTGAAGTAGTCATTATTTTGTGGTTTTAGGAGGAAAAGTGTATAAAAATACTGGGTTATCTTGTGCCTGCCTGTTAAGACATTTTCTTCTATCAGAAAATAAGAACTCTGAAAATCATTTATAGCTTCCTCAGATTTTATTGTGTCCCTTTACACCCCAAACATTGCAGAGACCCTTTGTCAGGTGGTGTCCATACAGAAAAGGTGGTGGTATTTAAATGAGTAAACAGAACAGCAAGGAAGAGCCAAGAAACATATGTTGTCCCCTTCTTGACCTCTGGATATTAGTTAAAGACTGGAAGTCTGAAGGTTTGTTTCTGCTCTCCAGGTTTTGGGTAGAGCTATGACCAAGGGTTTCTGTACTGGAACCCTTCAACTCTTTTGCTAGAGAACAACATGGGCAGAAAAAACTTGGAAATTAAAGTCTAAGAACTTACCTCACTGATGTTTTTTTTCTTTCTTTTGGAGGGATCAGTGTGATGAGCAGACGAGACGTGTGGCTAGTTTTCTTAAGGGGCAATATAGTAAAATTTTATAGGAGATTTTCTGTGAATATTCCTCCCCTAAGATGAAACAACTGGAAATGTGTATGTAGCTATGCTGTATCTTTGAAGAAACGTGCTTACTTGAAGTAATCATATGGTTTTTGTTTTGAAATTCTTTGAATTTCAGTTCAGGAATTTCTCCTCTCTTAGCTTACCTTCATGTTCTTACCACAGCTTGTAATTCTGTGACTTCCATAGAGATAGCAGTCACTCTAGCAATGTCTACCTAAGTCTGTAAAGGAGAAAGTAACTTTAATACTGGTTTGAATAATCACCATAAAATATTATTTTAAAAAAAAAAGAAAAAAAAAGAAAACATTGGCTACACTTAGCATACGTAATTTTCTGCTGATGTGATGTGCCTTTCTGCTCTGTACAAAAATTGCTTTATTCTTAGAAACAAAACAAAAAAAAATGGAAAAGGGAAAAGCAAAAGAAACCTCCTAAGCCCTACTCACCTTCCTCAACTTGTTTGTTTGTTTGTTTGTTTTTCCTAGAAGCAAGGATTTCAAGTTTGCTATTTTGCTCTTTCCCCAAGTATCTACAGCATCTAATACTATAAAGTAGGGCGACACAGTAGACCACCTTAGAGTGAAATAACTGATGATGAGGTCTTGACATCTATACCCTATGAATCTTTAGAATTTTGCTAGGTCTGGCTCTTGCCTGGTCCTGTGATGGATGCCCTGGAACTCAGGAACTTGTTTTACCATCCAGCTGAATTCACCAGAAAGCCAGTCTGTGCAATTCCAAACTTTTCCACACTGTAAACTGAGGCTCAGTCAGTGAACACAAGCTGTATGTTCATTTCTAAAACTCACTCCTGATTCAAACCAAAGTGCTCATGTAGGTGAATCCCTAGATAGATGCAGGTTTTAACTGACCTGAATATAATGTGGATTTCTGGAAGTCCAAAACCATTTAGTATGGTTGAACTATTGGTACCACATTGTTCATTTTATTGAAAGCTGTATGTTACCTGATTTGCCTACTAATTAGTTGCACACTCTGTAACTAAAGTAACTTTTTAGTTTCTAAGGGGAATTTTTAAGATAAACATTAAAAAAAAAAAAAAAAAAAAAAAAAAAAAAGGGCTCTGACCAGGTGGAGTTGTGCCAGGAAATTGGATGTTGTTGTAGCTACATTTTTAGGAATAAAAGTGTGATAACACACTGCATTGCTGCAAAATTGTATCTAAGTGTTTAAGTGGAAATGGTAGCAAAGTGCCCCAACATTTTTCCTTGTTGAACTTCACGTATTCTCGTGGCAGAACATTTAATTGTGTTGTTTTATTAATAGCTAATGTGTACAATGTAGGTGTATGAACATTCTGCTAAACACCCCAACCTAGTGTAACATGAGGAGAATGAAGGGAGCAGAAAGCTGGTGTTATAATGGAGATTGCTGATATTGGACCTTGCTCATGCCTAATCCACAGTCTTTTGACATTGTGGGGAGGCTTTCCACCTTTTTTGCCTACCTTAATCTTAAACTTTCACCATGTTATCATGTTCTCAGGTCTTCAGGATAACAGTGTTGCAAATATATTTTAGCTAGTACCATTGATGCACAAAGCAGGTGGCACAGGGGCTGAAATAGGACCAACTGCTACACTTCTGCCTCCATTAGATATATCTTTACTGATACCTATGCAATTGGAAATGTTGGGGAAAATACAGAATTTACTTTGAAAAAGCACTGGAGTTTTCTAGGACAAATCATTGGATTCTGCTCCATACAAACCTGGATGTAAAACTTGCCAGTAGATGGCATGACCCTGCCCCTCAGTTATCAGTGCTCCCTAAAGTAAATGAAAAGAGAAATCAAGTTCAGCCCCAGAGCGGTGATCCATGAAAGTTAAGTACACTTCAGGGACAATGTGACAAAGCTGAGGTTGTGGCTGTTGGCAGGTAAATTAAAAGGGACTGAAGAAAATAGTAATTTTGTGTAACTAGAAGAATTTATACAAATATTTTTAAAACCCCAGATATTTTTAAAATATTATTTTGTTGTATAGATTATTTCTATTAAGTGTGTGAATTTTTTGGTTGATTTTTATTAAAATGGGGTTCCTAATTGTGAAGTCTAACCTCTGAAATTGCTCTGACAGACCTTTGTTCATTATGCAGTAATTAGAAAGGCACCATTAGCATCTATCCTGTGAACTTTTCAGTGTAGTTCAGGACACATGGTAGTATAGCCAATTAAAACAAAAACATTTAAGTGGGTAAGAAAACTATTAAAGCCAATTCATTAGACCTGCATATTTTGGGGTCAGTGGTACAGAACATGCACATCAAAGCAGAAAAAGCCTGAGTTGCTAATATGCCCCAAAGCACTGAAGTGAGTAGCATTGCAGATTGTGAATTTGAGAGGTAGGGCAGCCTTAGGGTACTGATTACATTGACGAGGATATGGTAATGACTTAAGCAGCTGTCAAGAGTTACAGAGACCAAAATCCACAAGGATATGTGGCTAAGTAACAGATGCCTTTAAAACTGTCTGTTTTGTTACTGTTCAGTAACTTACAGCAAAACTTTAATGAGGTGACCTCCGCAGCATTTTGTACGTAGATTAGTTTTTTTTTTTTTTTTCAGTTTTCAGAAGCCAGGTTTCTTACAGCAGTGGATGAGCTCAGATAGGTCTGATTTTAAGAGCGACCAATACATGTGTCAGATTAGAGAGCAGAAATAGGGGAAGAAGATGATTTGGAAGAATGCTGAATAGTAAATTAATTCAATCAATACAGGGCCTTTGCAATGCCTTATACAAATCCAGCTGAGAGCAGACACCAATGATCCTTGAAGGTCTCTTTAAGGCCAGTGCAACACTGGACAAATGTGGTCACATTGGTCTAATGTCCAGTCATATCACAAATACTTCTGGGAAACTGACCAAAGCTGCCTGCAGACCAAGAATCAGCAATAGAAATAGATTGGTCAACGACTTGAAAGAATCTAGTGACTGCAATTATAATCTGTTTTCAGAGAAATTTGTTTTCTCTCACAAAAGTTAGCCATCTAAAAGTTACGTGCTGGGTCAAAACTAGTCATCCCAGGTCTATCTATGGTCGGTGTAGAAAAAACAAGCATCTCAAGGGAGTGAATCATGCTGCCTGGGGCATCTAGTTTCTGATGTTTGTATTATTCTCTGGAGGATCTTTCTCTTTCGCTATAGAGTTGGACTGGACGAGTAATTTAGATTGGATGCCTAAATTGTGGAAGGCTAAAATAACAGACAGTGGAAGGGGCTACATAATAATGTGCCTGTGACAAATTATCCAGTTAGTGTAACTGTCTGTCCATATCCTATCCATTTTTCTATATTCACATATTCCAGTACTTGCAGACCACTTATTAAGTATACAGAGTCAGTTGTATTTTTTTTCCCCATGCTGTAGTTCCTACAAATGTTCCACCAATAAAACTGAATTGTGCTACTTGAACAATATTGTCAGTAGCGGGGTGCAAAGTGGTATTGGCCTCAGGAGAGGTGTGGGGAATCACTGACACCTGACCTCAGTTAAGCTTCTATGGTGTGCTGAAAAGGCCTCATACTGATTATAATAATTCTTCAGGGATCACCATCCTTTCCTCCTGCAGCTCATGTGCAGCTCTTTTAATGAGCAGCTCAGTGATCTTGTCCACAGCAAGGATAGAAGTGAAGATAGTTGAGAACCAATCAGCAATGTGATTAATCACTGTTAAGGTAAGAGCAGGGTACTGCCGGCTGTTGGTATGCACTGTTTGATTTGAATGCATTTGTCTGGGGAGGTGGAAGTCTCTCTTTATTCTGACTGGAGCAACCCCGCTGCTTCCAACAGCTGCTGAAATCAGGCATGTTTCATTGCTATTAATTCAACGCAAGGAATAATTGTCATTGTGCTGAGGTGCTGGACAGCTGTCATTCTTTCTTGTCTGAATCCTAAAGTCAAATTAAGATGACTCATATGCCCCCAGTCAACTAAACTTTTACTAGGTAAAATGATTTTGTCCTGAGCGGAGTTCAGTGCTGTCATTTTATCTTGCAAAATGATGCAGGAGATATTCAAACTAGTAAGACTCAAGAGTAAATTAAAAAGTGTGTAGTTCTCCTTTATACCAGATGTGAATAGCTCTCTATGCTGATACTCTGTGTGATAAAAATCAAGGATTTGCGTATCATTCTTGCATCTCAAAATTACACTGCCTTTTCCCTGCTGTTTCTGTCAGAACATTATTAAGATTTTTTTTTCTTGCTTTGACTTCCTGTTGAAGATGATGGATGGTTACTTCCATTTGCTGTCAGCTAGCCAGTGAATAACCCATTGAGAGTAGGAGAATATAGGACCAAGCCCCTTTCCATTTCACAAAGTCTTAGACTTTTAACTGGGAAGGCACACTTTAAATCTAACCTAATCTATTTATTGTAGGCTGCCGTCCATCACCCTGGTATATGAGTGCCTTCTAAATGAAATAAATGGCAGTAGAGAGTCTGTAGCTGAACAATAGCAATCTCCTTGTTTGAGAATTAAAAACCCCACCAAGCTTACCAAAGGTTTTTATTATTTGTGGAATGATCTGGTTTCCCCTCCCCCCCAGTTTATTAAGATATAGATTTTCAGTATTAAGTTCCATTTGTATAGTGAAAGGCTTTCTTCAGGCAATATTTTTTTTAGAATTTTATTTGGTAGGATTTGTAGAATTTTATGAAATAAAGATTCTCAATCTTTGTATACCTGAGTTCTCCTGAGAACCTCTTCCATAGTCACCCGGTTTCCAAGTGGTATTTTGGACTCGTATCTTCCATTATAATACAAGTGTACCTCTTACAAGGCAGGAATTATGACAACATTATGTGGTTTTGTTTTATTGTGTTGGTTTTTTTTTTTTTCTGTTGTCATGAAACAATGAATTACAGTGAAGTAATAGAGTTTTTATGATAATTTATGCAAATATTACTTTAGATCAAAAAGAGTAGTTCTCTAAATTGCTAACTTTTTATTGCTATTTTGACGTGATTTTTTATAGCTTGGAAACTTATGCTTTGGTTTTTGAATAATTAGAAGCTATGGGGTGGTTATTAGTATTATTGTTACTGTTATTATTGGTTTTTTTCTTTAAAAAAGATGCTGTTAATTTAAGTTATCAGATAGGTGGCATCCATACTTTCAACTGCCTAGAGAATATTGCTGAGGTGACTTCTGTTTGCATATCATCAGGCTACATGCAAAAAATTGTTCTGCCTTCTGCTTTTGATAGCATGTAACAAATGGGAATATTTGGTTTATGCAGATATTTATGGGGTTTATTTATCATTTCAATTCATTAATTCTTGAATTCTTGTCTTTAAACTTTCCCTTCATGTGGTATTAGTCATCTGATCAATACAGAACCCACAAAATTTTGACTGTTTCAAGTGGATGGTGTCTGTTTAACCAGTTATCTGTAGGCTGATTGAAATGTTTTGGGGTTTTTTTCTGATTTTCTTTCTCTCCCTCTTTAATAAAGAGTGATAGTGAGAAGTCTATGCAGAAAAGTAAGATATAGAAAACTTCATAGAAATTTAAATATAGCCAATTACATTCTTGAAAGAGGAAGCCCAGCTATCCTGAATACCATAAACAGAAAAGTGAATATAAACATTTATCAATGTGTATCTGAAGTTTTATGTACATATGTTTTGCCTCCAATATTTACTTGCCTGCCACACTTATTCATTGCTACCACTTCTTGCATATCCCATGTCCATTTTCTATGGTGTCTATAGCCTTTTAAGGTGTTTTGTTTGCTTCTCAGGTAGTTTAAGAACAGTAAGTAATATGAAATGTTAATGAATTACTTAGTAACCATAATAGAATACCTGCTTGTACTTTGATTGACAGATCATTATATGAAATTAAAAAAGTCTCAATCAATAAATTCCCAGTCATTTGTCTAGCATAAGTAAAGACAGACTATTAATGTTTCTAATATTTCTTAGAATAACAGCCGGATGGAGACTAGTAAGTACCTTGTAAACAAAAATATGACATCTAATAGAATGTTGGCCTGTTGGCATGAAAAATTGAGCATGCTCCATTTATGCACTGATGAAATAAACTGATTCAGAAAATGAAAATCATAAATAGAAATTATTTTGGGGATTACTCGTAGTATCCAGAGCATCAGCAACCAATACCAAGAATGGACAATTAAAAGGAAGTTTTTTATATTACAAGGGTAAATAATCTGTCACATGAGATAACGAAGCTGTTTTCATAAAATCTGCCCCATTACCTGCATATTGTAATTCTGCTTAATTTAGATGGCTAAGCCAAAATTACATGTCCAGGATAGCATTTTCACAATTAGGAAGTTAGATTTCATTTCTAAAGGTACGCTTGGAACCTTGGTCTCCCTCCTAATTCTGTCACAGTGTATGATTGAGTTCACAGTTCCATGGATCTCCCTGTTCCTGATTTTCCTTGAAGACTCTGCTGACTTGACCACAGTCAAGCCGCAGCACAGAACAGTATGTGGCACTTTGGACAGCTGATGAGCTTTGGCTGAAATATGAATTGAGTCCTCATCTAAGATTACATCACAAGAATAACATTTAACATATGCTAAACATTAGATGCCCAAATTTGGGTGTAGTTTTCAACTTATTTAATTTTACCAGCTTTTGAAAATGTGTTTCTGGTTGCTTAATTTTCAAAATAATGCTCAAATAGGAGCTATTTAATATCTTTTAAATCAGGTGTTTTGTATAATAATCTAAATCTGAATTTTAGAGACTACTGAAAACGCTTGCTCTCTGATCTTGACAATATTGTCCTATCTTTTATTTGGCAAATTGCAAATGATAATAAGATGAACCTGTTTCTACCTGAGTATATATATTCTGAAAGAATCTTCTGAACAGTTATTAGAGAATGATTGTGGGGTTTTTTTGGTTTTTTTTTTGCTTGTTTGTTATCAAGGAAATATTTTGAAAGCAGTAACCTTAGTTGTGTGAGTTTTCCTAATTTTTGGGGGAGCCTTCCTGATAATTTGTGATAGCTCTATAGTGACACCCAAATTATTTGCATGCTTGAAGTCACCCCAGCCATTTCTCATTCTCTGTATTGAGCTTTGATTTGACAAATAACACTTCTTGACATCTTGAAGTTTGTCAATAACTCTTTGCATGCTGGAATGTACAACAGGTTTAAGAACTGTGCCTATTTAATGATGCTTCATTAATTTCAGTGGAATGCTGGGAGGCATGTTTTCAAAATGACATACTGATATCACTGTTCTGGGAATACATCGTGTTTTGCAACAATTACAACATCCATAGGGCAATAAATCAGTTAACTATATTCCTCTAGGCCCAGAAAATGAGCTAAATCACTGTTTCAGAAACAACTTTTCCCAAGCTCATTTAAAATGAGAAGGGTTGGAAAGGAAACATTAGTACAGGATTAAATTGAAAGGCCAAGTGAGGTATATGTAGGTACATAGAAAGGCATTGTGGGGACTGTGAGCAGGATTCTTACTGTCACAGTATACAGCTAGAGATAATGAGAATGACAAAAATGTGCTGTAAATAACCTATAGCTGTGGAGAAAACTGAAATAAGAAAATAAAATAGGTACTTATATTCTCTGCATTTTAAGGATGATGGCTCTGCAGTTTTCTTCCAGCTGTGGGGGTAGGGGAAAAAAAAAGAAAGAATAAAACTCTCTGGCCAGTAATTGTTTTAACTCCTGATGTGCTTCTGTCCATAATGATATTCTAAGTTTCTATCCATTAAAATGTTTTGATCTCTGTAGAATATTGTAATGTTTAAAAAAAAAATCATTGAGTACCAAGGAATATCTCATTCGAGTACCAAGGAATATCTCATTCAGGAATTATCCCAATTATTAATACAAAGTCACACACACTTATTATGTGCATGCATGTTTGCCTATATATAATTCTATAGGGTTTTTTGTTATTTCCCCCCCAACTTTCATTTATCTCTGCTTAATGTAAAATGACACAGCAGAATTATCAGGTACTCAATAAAAGAAAAGTAAATCACTTAAATAGGAAACATTATAACTTTGTAAGAACATCTTTAGCGTGGGATATGATATAAAGTATCATAACAATGTGCTACTTGTAAATTGCTGTTTTTTTATTCATTGTGGGATGTATGTGTGTGTGCATATATATAACTATATATATACATATCTATAGATGTGAATATATATACACACACACACATATATAGCTATCTCTATATATATCTTGCTCAAGTTCATTAAGGCTGCCATCTTCTTTAGAAAATTGTGCATTAAACATATTTGTGCACCCACACACAAATACAGAAAATTTCTAACCTTTTATTAAATCAATGATATGGACGCTTGTTAAGTAATTTAGTATCTTGAAGGTGAGAGAATTATATATAATATGCAGAAAATATGTCAGGGGCCTGCTACACCTTTTATTGTTATGTAAACAAAGAGGTTTTAAGTTAAAGAAGTTTCACAGTTGTAAAACTGAGATATATGCAGAATTGCCCACTATATGTAAAATGCAGGAAAATACTGGAGCTTAAGAAACTGCAAATCATATAAATAAAGTGCATATTTCCAGTCCAGTGGGGCTGACTGCAGAGATTGGGAAATGTATCTGCAAAAATATTGACAATTTGCTGCAGTTCTGGAGACTGGGTAAACTGCAAATATTTCTTCTAAAACAAGACACAGAAACAGATCTGGAATGAACAACAGTGTCAATATCTCGTTTAGTTGGACTGAAGGAAACTGTGAACATGACAGAATCTCCAAAGTACCTGTGCTTCCAAATTTACCGCATTTACTGACAGAGTGAGAAATCCATTTTATCTGTAGCTAATTTAACTCTTGGGGAGAACTGATTAATATATTTCAAATAGTCCTTTTCATATGTGCAGATACACCTCCCCGTGCTGATAGCTAGTCTCTAGTTACTCGTCCTTTCATGGGTATGTCAGAACTGCAGTCAAAGGGATTGCTTCCGCAGACATACTCAACCGAACTTGCAATTCTTTCGCTCAGTACTGGGTGTGATAAGACCTACATAATCTTGTAAAATACTTGTTTATGCTAGATTCCCTGTTACCACAGTATGTGAGCCTGCTAGATATAATCAGCAAAGTACAGCTGTGTGAGCTGCAGTGCATACACAGTCCCATGCATGTAGCACATACAAACTGCAATAAACACCTTTGGTTGAAGAATACACATACATGTCTTCCCCAAATTGCATGTATGTAATACATATAAGCATGTATACATTGAAATGATGCCATAAAGCATTACAGATTTTATTTCTCTTTTCCTATAAATTCTGCCTTTTTGTGTGAAATTGATTTGTAATCTTAAATTAAACTACCTGGCAAACATTATTAAAAATAAAATGATATATAAAAGTACCTGTGTTCCAGGATTATTTATCAGTTAATTTTAAAAAGTGTAAAATATTCTCTTGTTTGTGACAAAGCGCATATGTTGGGGCCTCTTATAGATTGGCACATATAAGTAATTAAAAGTGTTACTGCTATACCATACTTAGTATGATCAAGACCTGAGTCTTTGTAGGTTGTCCTTTGTGTCAATCTGTAATAATAACCCAGACTGTGGTACATGTAGAAGTGCATTTTCTTTTTCTAATCTAACCTTTGAGGGAAATGCTGGCCATTATAGGTTTTCTGTACAAAGATTGGGTTGACAAAGCATGCATTTGATTTCTGATATTAGATAATTGAAAGGATGAGGCTCAATTGGTGACAATCTATACTAGAAAGTTGAAAAGAGTTCACTACAGGCGAGCTATGAGAATGATCAGATGTCTAAAGAAAATATAATCCACGTTGAAAGTTGTAAAGAACGGCAGTTGTTCAATCTAGACAATATCAAACTTGTGTGGGCATAACAAATAAAGACTAAAATCAGCAAGGGAGATTTAGATTAGACATTAGGAAATATCTTGTAACAGTAAGGATGCCTAAGAACTGGGTTAGACGTTTGAGGAAGGTTTTGAAAAATTCACCGATGAGAGTTTTTGAAATTAGACTGACATCAGCAAGGATAGAAACAAGTATAGTTGTTTCTCTAGGGGGGAGAAGGGATAGAAAATTTGATCTTTTGAACTCTATAATAGCCTTTTTCTTCCATGATAATATACTCTGAGTCTCCTCAGGATTACTTTCAGTCTTCTGAATTAAGTAAAATATATAGGGATTTCTTTGTTAGAGGGAGAGAAATGTTTTCTTTGGTGTTCCTGCAAGAGATGATTTTCCTATATATGTGTGTCTATTGTCACCTTATGTCATTTGCAAATGGGACACTGGTCAAAATTGTTACTCTTAAAAATTATTTTGGAGAAGTGTATAAAATAAGTTGTTTTCTATCCTAATGAAATTTACATTTTTAAAAAATTCCCATAAGCAGGTGGCTGTATACTCCCTTCTGTTGTCCTTTACTTCTGATCTGTTTTCTTGTATTTTTATTTTTTCCTCTGGGTACATGATAAGGAAGTGTACCTGAAAATAAATTATTGGGCATTTGAAGTGATTAGCTATGAAAACAATTTGAAGATGTGACTGAAATTTTATTGCTACTTGGAAAAACAAAACATGAAAATAATGATGTTTGGTGGCAGAATTCCCTAGAAATTCCTCATGGACAGAGCTGACTTCACAGTGTGGGCAGTTCTGTTAGAACTGAACTGTTGAATGATGTGGTACATGTAGGGCAAGAAACATGAACCAGCAGCAGGATAGCTGCTTTTCTCTTTCCTGTCCTTAAAATGATTGCTAGCCAAAATGCTGTGGGAAGAAATATGGTTTATAAGTAGTGGGTTTATTGGGTTTTAGAACCAGCCTACTGCTGAAGCAGAAAGGATTAATTTAAACAGGGAGACTAGGAGGGAGTTCTTAGGACCTGAGTTGGATATTGGGAGGTTAAAGGGCTAGAAATGGAAGGAAAGACTGTAAATATTGGTTTGACAATGGATTGACAGTGGTCTGCAGGTTACAGATTTTGGAACTAGTAACTTACTGATTTTTTAATGGGATTTTATGTTATGCAGACATCCTTTTACTGATGTCTGCATTTTTCTAGTCACATAATATTCTGCATTAATGTGGCATGTCTGTCTTGATTTGGTTTTAGGGGGGCTATTCGAGGGATTTAAATCAAGAAGTGAAATTTCTCCTGCGCTGTATGCAAGTTTGCAAGTGATTAGTAAATAATATAAATACGTATTTCACTCAGTTAATTGACACGGGCATAAAGTTGTACAACTGCAGAGACAGAAAAAAAAAACCTCAAGCAATCCAAATGTAGCAGATAATTATTTTTCCAAAAAGGTAGATTATGTCTGAACAGCAAGAAAGTAGATAGAGGAGACTTGTCAAGACACAGAGGGAAAACTGTCCCAAGTGGCTGAGTGATCACAGAAAACAAACTCTCTATAAAAATAATGAGATTGTGTGAAAGGACAGAGATGCACCTCAGTTGGTGGAAAGATGGTAATAATCAGAAAATGTAATTTGGACCAGCTGGCAACTAAACACCACACAGCCGCTCACTCACTCATCCCCCGTGGGATAGGGGAGAGAATCAAAAGAGTAAAAGTGAGAAAACTTGTGGGTTGAGGTAAAAACAGTTTAATAGATAAAGCAAAAGCTGCGCACGCAAGCAAAGCAAAACAAGGAATTCATTCACTACTTCCCATGGGCAGGCAGGTGTTCAGCCATCTCCAGGAAAGCAGGGCTCCATCACTCATAACAGTTATGTGGGAAGACAAATGCCATCACTCTGAACGTCCCCCCCTTCCTTCTTCTTCCACTGGTTTTATATGCTGAGCATGACATCATATGGTATGGGATATCCCTTTGGCCATTTGGGGTCAGCTGGCCAGCCCTGTCCTCTCCCAACTCCTTGTGCACTGCCAGCCTCCTCGCTGGTGGGGTGGAGTGAGAAGCAGAAAAGGCTTTAACTCTGTAAGCACTGCTCGCCAATAATGAAAACACCCCTGTGTTATCAACACTGTTTTCCTCACAAATCCAAACCATAGCCCCATACTAGCTACTTTGAAGAAAATTAACTCTATCCCAGCCAAACCCAGCACAATTGGTTTTAATGAATTGTGTTTTAACTTAAGCCTTTCTTCCTTACAAATAATTAAGACTGGTCCCTCTAATGCTTTTACAGTGTGCAAAGTTTTAGCCCCTGAATTTAATAATCTTGCAGTTTATGTAAGTTAAACTGTATTTCTCCATCTCACAGAAAAGATTGGCCTATTAATAGTGTCCTTTTCAACATATGGTACTATATTCTGTCAGTACTTAAACAGGACAAGGTTCTTTTTTTATCACGATTCCCACTTGTATTTCTAAACTGATGATGCAGAGTTATCAGCATTAATTTTGTTACAGAAATCTTGCCAGATCTTTCTCATAGCCTAATGATTATCTGTGCTGTAGCTTGTTCTATCAGTTTCCCAGAATTCAGTGTTCTTTTAACCTTATTGAGTGATTTATTTTTGCACTCAGCAGGCTCTGAATATTCATTTTTATATCACAGAATTGGATTTTTACATGCATCCGTTTTTGCCATTTTAAAAGGAGTAGAAAGATACGCAGCCTCTTTTAGACTGTTTGTGGCCTTTTTGCAGAAATCCTCCACATCCTCTCTGATTCTATTATAGGAAGGATGGAAAGTGTCTCCAAACAACTTGCAACCCATGATTTTTACATTTACCTGGATTCTTTTAAATAAAAATATAAAAATAACAATTTATAAAATAAAAAAGCAAAAAAAAATCTTCCTTCTTTCTTGAGCTGATAGTATTTTTACAATGTCATAGAAATTATGCTTCCTCAGAAACTTTCATCCTATTTCTTCATCATCTCCACCTTGCTAGTGTTGACAGTCAGACTAATAAACCATTAAGTTAAAGGCCTATGGCTAATTCTTGTATAATTCTGTTGAAGGTTTATATAAAATACAAAAGCATGCTGATGGAAAAAAAGCATGTAGCATACAAAAGCAAATGCTAATAAATTAATATTGACCTAATTAAGGCATATATGGTAGTGTCTGTCTGTTATGTGATGGGATAAAGACTGAATACAATGAATTCATTTACATGGGGAAATAGAAGAGCCTACATATAATCTTTTTCTTTTTGTTTTCTTTTTTTAATCTGTAAATTATATTGAGAAACTTTTCTGCAGGTGGTCAGGAACTAAGACAGAAGACTTCTTAAAATATTTGAGATAATAGGAGAAAAGAATCTTAGGATCTTCCACTATTTTTGAAGAAACAATTTGATGAGCTCAAATAAAAGTTCAGTGTTGCAAGAATTTGAGTACTTGGTAATAGAACATTGAGAGTTTTGCTGGAAAAAGAAAACCCACAAAAGAAGTCCGAAATTGTAAAGGATGATATGACAATGCTATTTCTCATAATTCAGTTTGTCAGGTATAAATTTCTTCATGTTTTTCTATCAAGAGAGGTGCTGTCCAGAGTAGAAAGAGTAACTGGAATAAGCTTTAATCATTCTTATTCTGTTATAGAAATTTAATGGAGTTTAACTGGAGTTACGAAAAGCTAAAATTAATCAACCTAGTGTGTCTAGTAAAAGCTGATGGAATCAAACCAAAAATCCAACCTTTGATACAGTATTGTTATGACAAATTCACCAGTACAAGGCTAGCAGTAGCTTTACTGCACTGCAGTGTTCACCTTTCTATTGACTAATCTTTATGCAAGGTTATAAGCATTGTGGTTTCGGATATGTGTGAGACTCAGAAGTGTAAATAGTGTCAGGATTTTTGGAGGTGAGTAAGACAGTCTTGACCTATGCTTTTAGAAAGTAAAAAATATAGAAATACTCAAAAGTGTGATTTTTGCAATTTATACGAATACTGTCCCCGTGATTAAAATCTCTGTGGAACTTGCTCTAGTTTCTTTCTGCAGGTGAGAAGTAATCTTACTCCATCAAAACACTGTAACATATTTTTCACAGTGGAGGTAGGATATGAATTCGTGATTATAGGAATCAACAGTCATTTATAATAAATGTATCATTAGTATTTGGCACTTCCAGATATTAAAAAATTCTCTAAAACTCTTAATCCCAAATCAGATGAAGGCAAATGAAGTGATTTTAGTGAGCTTCTCTTGCCCTGTAATATACCACATTACAAATTGAAACCCTGTTCTGTTGCATTTTAAATCAGTTCGGTATCTTTGCTATGCCATGGGAAATGTTTTTGTTCCTTAGAAGCTAAAGATATTTACTAAGCCCTTTTTGTCCTTTACAGTAGTGAACTTAAAAATTGTAAGTGTGATTTCTTGTCTGTATCAAAAATATTAGAGACTTTTTCTTACACACCCAGTCCAAGCATCTACTAAAGAGCGTAAAGAAGCACAAAATAAAAGAAAAAAGAGTAATACATATGAACATGGAAATCTTTGGTGATTCAGGATGCAAAGAATTCTTGAAATAAAATCAACTTTTACTTCTTTAAGACTCCGATGGATCTAATGCAATGACAGTATCTTACTCTTTTCAGTTGTTGAGATCAGCAAATAATAATTTTGGTGATGTGAGTGAGGAATTTATTTGTATTAATAAACAAAGTACTTCCATCAAGGGTGCTATGTGGTAGGGACTATGTATTTTTATATAGAAAAAAAGCCATTTTTTTAACATTACATAGCAGACATTTTTCCTGACTGTACCTTTGCTCTGCTTTCACTATTTCTTTTATTTTACAAATTTAGGAACATTCCAGGTAAATTTAATATAACTCTGGAAGAATGAGGAATACACAGTAACAGAGATGTTTTCTCACTCAGCATTTTGAGTGTTAATCTTATTTTTTTTAGAATGAACCCACATAGAGTATTTGTCCTTCTCAGCCTCCAACTGTCAGTACAACTATGAGATGCAATACTTTTCCATCCTAATGTATACCTTAAAATAGCTTGACTGTTTGATATAGATCATGGCAAAATAAACTCAATTGAGTCCGGGAAATGTATGGAAGTTGGCATGAATCTATAATCTGTTGACAGATCAGGATTAGGTGGCTGACTTTTAAAAGGGATTTGTTCTTCTCATCACACTTATTTCCAGTTTTCAGGCTATATTCCTGGTAGACTACAATTCTGAGTTCTTCTGATGTTTCAAAAGCGTGGAAAATAAAATCTCTACTACATATTTCATATACTTGTTGTCTTTTACCAGCTCTTAATTCAGAAAATTTTCTCTTTATGGAAAAGAACTATCTACATCTATTTAATTTTATTTTATTGATTGGTTGCTTTTTTGCTTTGTCTGGGTATTTAGCTGAATGTTGGTTGGCTTTGGCTCCTCTGTGGAATCTAAAAAGCTCAGAATTGTGTTTAGAACTGTTATTGTGCAAAGCAATTGTAGAATTACAAATAGTTATCTTAAGCCTGGGGAATACTAGAAAGTTTTCATCTCTTGTATATGATATAAGTCAATTGTGTAAGTCTCTTGTATTGTATGTAATTTAAATAAATACTCAGTTTTAAACATGCTGATTTCCTTTGGTGGCCTAGCAAGCTTCCATATCCTTTTAGGATCAAAGATGTATGGAAAAGATAAAGATATAATTTTAAAAGCTGAGAAGAATACATGAATGAAGACATAGCAAGAGATAGAAATTAACTTACTCCAAAGATAAAGAAAAAACAACTGGATAATGTGGAGGCCTCTATTTCTAGATATTGGAGAAGGTCTTTCACAACAGTTTTAGGAGAATACACTACCTTGGACTGAAAATCTCTTAAAAGAGAGTAGGTGCTTTGAGATAAAGTGACAAATAGGATTTTAAGGACAGTTTGTTTTTTAAAAAACCTAAATAATTTTTAAATTCCCTGTTTAAGAAGTGCATTAAAAACTTCTCTTCTATTGTATTTCCCCCCTTGCATTTTCATCGTAATGACACTTAAAGCCTCATTATGTTTTTAAAGTGAAAAACTTTGTCTTAAGATGTATGAGCATGACAGAATGATGCTTGTACGATTTTCCTTTGAAGTTCTGAAAAAATTCTTCTCATCACATTGTGTGACAATTTCTTAATGAGAAAATGTTGGTGGAGTAGAAGCTCAATGATTTTCTGTGAAAGTGGCAAGGGTTTCCTTTGAGTTAAAAAGACTGTGAAAGCAAACGGTAATGTTCATATTGATCTATACACTATCTATAGCTGTCTTCATTACATTTGCTTATTTTGCCATAATTTATTTATGACTAAATTATGTGGTGGAGTCTCAGGAACACCTAAAAGGGATTTTCTGGTTACTAAAAAAACCAAACAAACCAAAAAACCCCCCCCCCCAAAACTCCCACAAAACCCAACCCAAAAACTTATTTATTTTAATTTTTAAAAGCTTTAATAGTATAAAAGGAAACTCAAAGGGGTAAAAAAGTTAATATGGTTATATAAAAGACCTGTCTTAGCATAATACACAGTTAACAATCAGTTTAATTAGGAACAGATTACAAAATTGCATGTTGTTCAAATGCAGTCTTATCACCACTAAATTATTTATACTTCAGTTTGAAGAGTAAATAAATGCTAAAGGCCTCGTACTTTCTTTCTTCTGAAAAGACAAATATAATCTCTTGGTATCAAAAGTTCTGTATCATTTATGAACTAGATTTAAGCCTGATTTGTTTTAAAATAAATTGCTTAAGGTATTTTTTACAAAATCTGGAGACCCAAGGAAAATAAGTAATCGGTTATTCATTGTTTCATTGGAAAAATGCTGGTTTATATTAAAAAAAATTAAAAATCATTCAGGACTAAATACTTCCCATTTACCTTTGTGGTGATTCTACTGAAGATAGCAGAAAGCTGTAGATCCTGGAGATATGTGTATTATGATGGGCGGATGTTGATACTAGCACTTGATACAGTATTGGACCCATCATGAACAAATATCAAACCCCCCCTTTAGTCAAATGTGTTGAAATGCTGTATCTGAGCAGCCTTTCCGTGAGATTCTGGCACTTGCTAGTCTCTGTTTGATTACCATCTGACTCTTTGCTCTGCAAAGTTAGGTACACCTCTGCAAAGTGGCTGAAGTAGTCTCAGGAGCAGATCTTCTGCTCACACAAATTGTCACAGTGCTATTGACTTCACAGGAGCTATGATAACAGTTGCTGCCTTATTTGACTGCTGTCTTCTTTGAGTGGATAATCAGATTTAGCAGTGATTTACATTGTCTTTGCAGTAGTGTAAATGATTACTCAAGGTAATGCACCACAGAGGATCAAGTCTCACTTCTTGAGAAGGCTATATTGAAGAGAGAGACTTTTTTGATACACATGGTGGAATTTAATACATAAACAAACGTCTTTGCAGTGTATGTGCTTTCTAATTAGGGTTTTTCAGAGTTAATGTTTTATAAACAACTTTTTTCATGTCACACATGATGAAAATCTGCAATAAACAGGAGTAAAATTTTCACAGTGCAGTATCTTTTCTGAAATATCTATTTTTCCCCTCATTACATGAGGCTTCAATTTGTATTAATTAAAGTTACTTCCTGAGTGGTCAAAGATACAAGGTGAAAATTTTGTTAGGATATTTTACACTATAGCTAAACACCCTAGTGTTTTATTGCTAATTTTCACATTTTCACTGCTGTTCCTCATTGCTTTGGTGGCCTGTGAAATTATTGTTTACTCCTATGAAATGGGGTAATATACTGTAGTCTCTTAAATGGGAGATCTTTTTTCTGAGTTCGGATTCCAAAGTTCAGTGTTTATGCTCTTTACATTAAAAATAGTCTTTATTTCTACTCTGCAACAGAAGAAATGAATAGGTGTCATCCTTTCACCACTTCTGCCACTCTGGTTGAAGTGCATTCCCTCTGGTGTTAACCTGGTTGAAGTAATGAATGAGTCTAACCCACAGCCTTAGAACCCTCTGTCTCAGAATGTACCCATTAACCAGAAGGACCAAATCAAACAAACAAACAGAAAAATAGAAGTCCAATAAGGTAAACTACAAAGTAGCTCTGTAGTTTTAGAGTTTGCACCACTGCCTGCAAGCTAACAATTTTCTACAAAGATTGGCTTTTAAAATCCTAGTAAAACTTCCAAACTCTGTGTTGGTGCTTAGTCTGTGTTATTTCCTTTGGAGGGCTGTGGAACTAGTTTTGTGATGTGGTTTAAATCAAAAGTTATTAAAGATAAAGGGGACATTGTAAAAGGAAAGCAAAAAACCCCCACAAAACAAGCCCAAAAAACAAAAGCAAAAAATAAAAAAAAAAAAAAAAAGAAACCTAACCGCCCTATACATTACAAAGTTGACCTTGCATTAGCTTCCCTCTGGCAAAGAGGAGATATTATTTCTCTAGAAATTGGTTGCCTCTGATTAGCCTGGGTAGGAATTATCTCACTCAACTCGGTTGTCTAAGAATTGTTGTCAAATTGTAAACTGTACATCTAGGTTCTCCTATGGTCAGCAGAAAGAAACGGACACCAAGTATTTAATACCCTTCAAAAACAGGTGTCTGAGAGTGCTGGGAAGTACCTGGAAGAAGTTGGACTGGATAAAAAGGGAGCCTGTATACATAGATGAGACTTCAATAACTAAGTTTAAATGGGTAGGGCTGAAATGCTTTATTGGCAATTAGCTTTAATACGTCCTTTGCTGCACATACAATGTCTCATACTTAAGATATTTATCAAGTACTTGGTATTAGAACTCAGTATCATTTCACAGTTGGGTTACAGGACAAATTCACAAAAGTATTTAAGAATAAGTAATGGAGGGGACATCAAGTATTTTTCCTTTCTTTCCTAAAGTATCTCTAGGAAACTTGCCATCTTGTCAGATGATCTTGTTTGATGTTGTTCAGAATTTCAAAGGAAATATGTTTTCCTTCTTCCTTATCAATGTGTGTGGGGGGGGTTGTGCTTTGGGGTTTTTTGGGTTGTTGTTTGTTTGGGGGGGGGGTTGTTGGTGGTTTTTTTTGTTTTGCTTTATTTGTGTTTAGTATTCTTGGAAATCATAAGCTTACACTGGGAATATTTGCTTTCTGATTCATTTGATCACAGAAGTATTCTGATGTTTCATATCAGTTTTCCCTATTAGAATGTAAAAGTAATGGATTCATGTACCTTTGTGCCACATAGATCTTTGAATACTCCCGTGATAAATATATTTACCACTGTAGAAAGTGTTCTAGTTTTTGCTAAGGAAAACTTGAAAAAACACGGGTTTGAAGGTGAAGGAAAGCTTGAGACACAAACTTCATAGAAGTAATATGCTGTTATATACTAATTCTTAATTAAGAGCAATACAAGGTTATGTTGCATTAGGCATTAGGCTACCTGTTACAGTTGTTAAAAAGTGACAGCTTGTGGATTTACGGGCCTTTTCTTGATCCTATTATGTACAGTACCAGTGCAGCTATTTGTGAAAACAATTAAGTCGAAGTACAATACTTAAACTTTCTGGAGTTAATTTTGTCTTCAATTACCTGCAGTCATACAGCTTTAGGTGTGTTCTATTACTAAAAATAAACGAAACAAATTTCACAGACTTGATTCATTCTGCAAAAGTGGGACTTACTCACAACAAACTTAAAGACATTGCCACAGGGATAAGCCATATCTTATTTTAGAAGAATTGTTATAGTGTCACATGAGTGATACACCTAAGTTTAATTTCATTGCTGTGGTGGGATAGGGGACAAACTTCCACCCAGCCACTCAGTCACCACTCCTTCTCCATGGGACAGGGGGAGAAAATCACCTGAGAAAGCTGGTAGGTTGAGATAAAGACAGGGAGGTTGCTTACCAGTTACTGACTTGGGGAAGATTTGATTTGTTGCCAATTAAAGTAGATTTGGGTAGTGAGAAACAAACCCAAATATTAAAACACCTTTTCTTCCCCTCTCCCATGCCCAGCTTCACTCTTGGCTCCTCTGCCCTTCTCCACCACCACCACCCCAACCAAGCAGCACAGGAGGATGGGGAATGGGAGGTTGTGGTCAGTCCCTCACAGCTCCTCTCTGCCTCTCCTTCCTCCTCACACTTTTCCTCTCCTCCAGCATGGGTTCTTCTCATGGGGTGCAGTTCCTTGAAGATAAAGCTGCATCACCATGGTTTTCACCACAGCTTCAGGGGAATCTCCGCTCCCAGTGCCTGGAGTATCCCCTCCCCTTCCTTCTTCTCTCACTTTAATGTTCATAGGGCTGTTTTTCACACTTTCCCCTGTCCCCACTCTCTTATCCAGTGTTCTGCCCTTTCTTAAACACATTTTTCCCCGAGGCACCACCAGTTTGGCCAATGGGCTCAGCTGTGTGCTGTGGTGGGTCCGTTTGGAGGCAGCTGGAACTGGCTGTGTCTGGCATGAGGCAGCCCCCCACTACCAAAACCTTGCCATTTACACCCAGTACAACTGTCCATAGAAAAAAATAATGTCATGCATAACTACCTTAAGTATTGAGAATGTTCTGAGTGAAAATTTCCATATTTCCTTGGAGTAGCAAGTGGACCCTTCCTAGCATGAACAAAGATTTGAGAGCAGTGGTGAAACCAAAGCAGTGTATATTTCCCAGTGCATTTGCAGTATGAATTTAGAATTTAGTCCTGTTGAATTCTCAGGCTAATAAATTATCATTTCTTCAAAAAAGATGTGAATTTAGGAGGGAGAGAAGGCTGTAAAGTGTACTCAGATTTTGCAATCACGTTGGGTTTTTAATTCCATTTTAGTTATCTCTGTGTATGCAAAGAATGAAAGTCTGATCTCAGTTATATTTCAGTCCATTGCTAGAAGAAATGTTGAGGTAATTGCAGTTTCAGTATAAGGAGTATTTGTAATCGCAAGTTCCATGACCACTACATGGAACCATACATTAGTCAATATATAGAACAACATCCATATCTGCCTGATCATATTTTTAAGAAATTATAGAGTCCCTCAGTCTCATTTAAAGGCTCTATAAAAAATAGCCACAATGAGCATATTCCCTCCCCCCCCCAAAAAAAAACCCAACAAACCGAACAGTAGTACCATGACTGTATAAATAGGGGAAATGGCATAATTTACATTCATTAACCTGACTGGCATTTGACAATTAATTGCAGTCCTCTTAACTGTTATCTTTTACAGAAAGAAATTTTCAATTTGCACAATTCATGGGATTCTGTTACTGTATTGCAGGGTAATCTTTTTTTTCTTTTTTTTTACACTTCATGTTATAAAAGAGTTGTTTGTGAATCTAATAGTCAAAGAAGAAGCCACTCTCTGTTATTCTTCTCAAAGACAAAAGAAAAGAAATGTCCTTGCCCTTGCCTGTCGCTGTGAAAGCAAGGCTGGCCTAGTCATGTACTGTTAAGGTGGTTGACTTGTGTGCAGTTGACATTTACAGTGGTACATCTTAAAAGCCTAAGTCTTTTCCAAACTGACTTGGTCAACATTAAATGAGGGTAATAACACGATTAGACCTGGTATTAACATCATTAGTGATAACACCTTGGAAAGGGTTGATGATTGCATTGTTGATGGTATAGGAAACCTTTGTCTAAATCTTAAAACATCTCCATATTTCAAGACTATGGAATTAAGGCAGTGACCAAACATAGTCCTTTTAAAGTATAAATTGTATTTAAATGCAGATTATTCTCCAAGTTTTGTGGAATGTTTTTTCCTTCATCGTTCGTGCAAGTTATTTCAGACGGACAGCCAGATGAATTGAAAAAACGATGGAGTGGGACATGGAAAACAATCAAGGTATTTTCCCTTTCCTAGCTAACCTTTCTAAAATCATGCTTGATCTTCAGAAACAAAATGAAAAGTGTTCTCTTCCATTAGTACTGAGAAAATATTTCCCTTGGTATACAAGAAGTAGCAATAGATTTAAATAACATTGCACATAGAAGAATTCTCTGTGGGAAGCTTTTATTTCTTCTTGCAAGTAGCTAGTATATTATCTCCTGAATAAGTATAATAGCTAAGTAAGTAATCCATACACATGCACAGCATTTTAAGAAGGTATGAGCTAGTCCACTCGCAGAACAGAAAGAGGACACTTGGGGCCCAGATTCATGTCACTTAATATGAGGCACTTAACTGAGACAGCTGAAACACAAGCGCAGGTGCTCCAAGTTTTAATGGTCAGAGTGTGACTGCGATCTGAATTGACTCGATCGAGATACCCACCTGTCATTACTAACTATCCAGGAAGCCTAGGAGGACAAACCTGGGTATTTCTAAAGGCTCAGCTTAGATGTTTTCTATTCCAGTGGCTTTTGGCTTCTGCTAACAATGACAGGAATAGAATGAACTATGATTTTTCTTTTCCCCTAACCATCTGATATTGTCAACATAACAACAAAAGTAACAATAACCGTGTTTAAGTTATCTTGAAGAAGTGAGCCTGAGAGCAGTGTCTCTAAAACCATGTTAGTTAAAGGTCAGTGTTCATTAGCGTGGAGTCAACAGCACTCTGATAAACCTCTTAGTTTAAACTAAATGACAGAATAAGAGCTAGTAGTACACTAGTGAGCATTACAATAAAACATGATGCATTGCATTTATAAAAATAAAAACAACAGACTCTGGAAAACTGGCTAACGCATTTGATATACTACAAATGGACTTTTATTCCCATTTCTGCTTGCGGTCTCATATGCAACATTTCTGTTGCTCAAATTGTACAACTAACAAGCACTAGATTTCATTATTTAAGATCAAAATATGAGACCCGGGTGGATAAAGGTCAGGAAATGCATAGCTCACAGTAGCCTGTGAAAGGGTGGGAGGTTTGGAGAGGGAGAAGAGGCTGCATGTGGTACATTTTCTTGGTCTTGTAGGAATGCATGACTGACTTGCCAAGTGCAGGCTATTTGGCAGATCTACTCCAGCAATGATTTAAAGCAAGAAAGGAACTAACCTCAGGAAGAACCAAGCAAATGTTCCCTTCAGAGGCCAAGAGTTTTTCTAATGTGCATGCTAACCTTTCTTCTAGACAGTTATTGGGATCTGAACCCCAGATCAAAAATAACATTTAGACTGAAACCAGCCAGCATTTACTCTAGCTAATCAGCATGATAACAGTTTCTTAAATTACTTTACTAATAATCTAAAAGCATAGCAATAGCTTTTGGAGGATGAACATGGAATAGGAATGAAAAATAAGTAAATGATGAAAAAAAAGAAGGACCAGACCAGTCTGAAGTTAAAATTAGTTCTGGATTTCCAGTTAAGACAGCTCAAGTTTTATTTCTGCTTTAATACTTCAGAACTATAATCGGTTAAACAATAAAACTCCAATTCATAAGTGAGGTGGGTTTTTTTTTGTTGTTGTTTTTTTTTTTATCATGGCTTCTGTTCTGTAACCCGTGAAGGAGATTATAATGAAAAAAAAACAGTTGTTTCATGAGCTGGAAAAGGATCATAAAAAGTGGGAGCTAAGATACAGGTATAAAGATAAAATAAAGTTGTTGCTGTGGTAGTTTGGATCAAATCTCACACATTTCTAGTTGTTCACAAGCAGAGGTTAAGTGCCTATTCCAGCTCCTGAAATAATCAATAACAAGAAATATTGCAGTCAACTTTCTGCAGTAACTTCAGACATTTCAAACCAGAAGCACACATAAGAGAACTCTAAAGACTTTTGTTTACATTGGAAATAAAATAGTATTATTTTGATGAAAAATTGATTATGGTTTTGATTATTTGTGTGTCCAGGCTTCTATAAGTGCTGACAGCAGAAGGGTGTTGTATGCTTTGTTTGAATAGTACATTTATTTGAAATAACTGAATTGAAATAGTTTTAAATATCACAGTATTATGTCTGGATTAATAGTTGAGGCCTCTGGGTGCCTTTTCCCTTGAAAACCCCAAGAAGTTGAAAATTGCCCCATGAATCTTTTAGCTTTTAGGGGACGCCTACAACTCCTGAGTTCCTTCAGAGAGGAGAATTGGCTGTGCTTTCAGTTGTTTTTCATTTCCTTGTTGTTGTAGTGGAACTGTAATTGCTTTCTGTGGTCCCAGAACTTCATCCTCTCTTAAACAGCAACATTGCCGGAACTGTAATTGCTTTCTGTGGTCCCAGAACTTAAACAGCAACATTGCGTTGCACATACAAAGGTGATGAACCTGTTAATATAAAAAAAAAAAAGTAAACACACTCCAAAAGCCTTTGTTAGTAATTCCAATAAGTAGAGCTGAATGTTACATGTCATTCTTTCTCTGCATGTATTTATATATTTTATAAATACATAAAAAGTCATTCTTTGTATATCTCACAGCAACAGCAATTGGCCATCAACCATTATTTTTGTACAGTAAAACTGTCCTTAAAACCTAAGCTCTTCTTAAAACTGGGTGGTATAAGTGACCACTCCAGTGACTAAAATAAATTCATTTTAATTGGATCACCTAAAAATAATGACTCACTGTAGCACCTGTGAGTTTGGATACTTTTTTTTTTAAGTGTTTTATGATGTTCTATCCTCTGTAAATGATATCCAAAACACCTTTTTCTCTGATGTTGAGACATTCCACTTCCATGAGTATATAAGAGTATATGTGTGTGTGTGTGTGTACATTCATATTTTTAGACATCTGTATTTATAGTTTTGAGTATCAATTGATTTTCCATTCAGTCAGTGGAAAAAGTAGATTCCATAAGCATTATCTGTAGAACATTCAAACCCAAATTGGTATGTTTTCTTAAAAATGAAACCCATTTGGTTAACTGGTTAATTTGGGCACTCTGAAAGTGCCCCTGTCTAACCAGTACGGGCTTTTGAATTTTTTTTTTTTTCTTTTTTTCTTTTTGATGTGTAATGCTGGATAGTGTATGGCCAATCAGAGTAATTAGGCATTTACAAATGGAGGAAACTAATGTATCACTCACACCACGTCCTGCTGCCATTTATTGTGTATGTTCTGATGCTTTGCTCAAAGCAGTTAAGTTCCTATACTAATCTTACAAGATTGTTCAAGAAACAAATTAATGCCAGTGATTAATTTCTTGGTATTATTTTTCTCCAATATAATTTATCTATTATTTCTACTTACTACAGCATGTTGCGTTTCCTTAATAATTTCTCTCCTCCTTTTGCTTTAGTGGTTTTAAATTCTATATAGACTATATGTGTGTCTCCTACTGGCATGTTTCTTACTGTTCTTTGAACTTCCTTTCAAGAAAAGGATGATGAACAAATGACTGAGCTACAGTTGCAGAAAGCTAGACTAGAAAAGAGAATATTTTATCTTTATTCCATGGTGCTTTTATTACCAGAATCTAAGCTTGCGTTGGAAAACACATAGTCAATTTACCTTCTGTTGGAAAGTATTTTTCAACATCAGCGCTAATAAAGTTTTTAGCTTCCATTAAATATCAATATTTGGAATTATTTTAGTCCAGCTGTAGTTATCAAATGGAATTTGTTGTTGCCCGTAGTTTTAACTTTAGAATCATAGAATCATAGAATGTTTTGGGTTGGAAGGGACCCCTAGAGGTCATCTAGTCCAACCCCCCTGCAGTGAGCAGGGACACTGCTAACTAGATCAGGTTGCTCAGAGCCCCATCCAATCTGGTCTTGATAATAATTTCATCTTCTGTTACAATAAGGTCATCTGTGATTTTTGTTACCTGTTTACAAAGATAGTACAAAATGTTATAAATCCTCACCCCATTCTGAACAGAGGATATATCTCGCTATTATTACTCAAAGCTGTCCTTTTCTTGGACTATACTTTTGTTAACTCAGATGACACCAAAACATATTTATCTTCCAAATTTAATTGTTTTCATGTGTTTCCTCACAGGACTTTTCCTGTCCCACCTTCTGCTTTCTTCTCTCTGGTTAAGCATTCTAGCAGATCTCACATCCTAAGAGGTATTAATAAAGGCCACCTGCCACTGTGACTTATTTAAAATGTCTCTGCACAGTCTAAGATGAGAGATAATAAATATGTCCAGGCCATGGGGGATCAGAAAGGAGTCATGAGACAGTAATGGTCAGCATGATGGGCAGTGGTCTCAGCATGGCAGCAACCTAACCTTATGCTCCATTATTCCTCTGTGTAACTGCTCAGCAAATGTCACAATCCTGTACGTACGCTGTAAGCAGTTTGTGGCAGGTACCACATGCTGCTGTAGGTCTGTGCGTAACCACCACAATGTGAGCTTTTAACAAACAATTTTTTATACCCCCAAACCCGTTTCTGAACAATTGCAAAGTATTTTCTACGAAAAAATCTCAAGACTTATTTTGTATATATTCAGTAAAAAGTTAGATGTGCTTTTCTTGGAGGAGGGGAGTGGATATGCTTCTCCCTCCTGTAGTTTTGGAATATGAATTCATTCGATCATACTTCTAGCTCTAAGCACCCCTAGCTAAATTAGTTACTTAAACTACTATTCCTTCTATATGTTCAGCACTTTTTCTGGAAAGGTTTTCCCAATTCCTTAGCAACATTTTCTCTTTGATGATAGTACACATTACCCCTTAAATACACAAATTTTATTTTCTTTATTCTAGCATGTAGTTAAAGAGGATACAATCAAGCAGTGGATATAGGTTAGTAAAACCTTCATGTGGTGAAGGACATGGCAAAGGCACTGGTCTTTGCAGATGGAGAACATGTGTCTGTTTCACACTGAGAGTGTAATTTTGTACATGGCAAAGAATGCATTCTTGTCATGTTGTCTTATGTGTTTTTTTTTTTTATTTCAATTTTTTTTTTAAGTTGAAACAAGGTCAGACATTCATCAGAGAGTCAAGCCAATGCAGTGAATCTGATTTCATTATGTACCCCAAAATAAAATAAAAATTAAACAAAACAAAATCCAGAACCATTGTTTAACAGTAATGAATTAAAAAAAACCCAACAATCTCAAACCCCCAAAACACCATAGTGGGAAAACACTACTGAAAAAAAAAAAGAATGCTGCTGTACAAGAAAATAAAATATTATTTTTATAAAATAAACTAAATAATATGCAATATTTTCTTAATGCTTAGATTTGACTTTTTAGCTGATTTGCTGGGGATCTGATGTATGACTTCTATTTATTTTAGTATATTTTTTTCTGAAGTATTGAAAAGTTCCTTTCCAAATGCTCTTGGCATTAGAAACAAATTTGGAGAATAAAGTTCTGAAGTGAAGCAACATAATATCTTAATCAAGCCTGAATTTACAAAATGTAGGCCACACAGCAAAGTCACTGCTATTGAAATGAGTAGTTCTTAAGTTCAGAACACTTCCTACTTCCCCAGAGAACAAGGATTCAAGAAAGGGCATCAAATTCAGTCTCAGTTGCACTGTGGAATAACATGAATCATCTTTTTTTTTTTTTTTTTTTTTTTTTGTGCAATGTGAACATTACATTTCTGTAGAACTTCTGCCAACTTTGCTTAGATGAAACACTGAATTGGCAATAGCTGCAAATTAAGTAGTGTGGTATGATAGCGGGAGTGAGGGCTTGTCTGGAAGAGCAAAAGATAGATACTAGTAAGACTGCTCATATAGTAGATAAAAATCTTCTCTCCAATTTGAGCGCTAGGAATGTTATTAGTCTTAGAGGCATTATCTGTCCTTTGTAATGTCTGTCTGACTGTAAAGCAGATGCTGGTTTTATTCTACTTTTCTCAGGCAATCATTTTCTACTTTCTATACTTCTTTCTTTAGGATGTCACTCATCATTTGGAAATGATCAAAAATATTCCTTGCTGCCAACCCAACCCAGCCTAGCACTTTCAGAACTTTCCTCTGTGCCTCTGGAGAGCTAGTAGATAATTTGGGTTATTCAAGTGTACTGATTCAAGGACAGAGTGCAGGTGTTCATTCATTTGGCCCATTTCCTTTCTTACCAATAAATGAAAAGACGGTGTTTACCCATTGGGAAAAGTGTCTTTGCCAAGTGGCCATATAAGACATTTCAGGTTAAATGTTATTTAACATCTCAGGAGCTTTTGTTTCCAGCCCGTGTTATCAGAAAGACATTTTACGGTATTTTCCTCCTTCATTAAATATTGGTTAGGAAAGGAAAGGGAGATAGCGGGATTTTGTTTGTTTGCACACACCTTGTCAGGGAAGTACAGTGTAAGTAAGTAAGTGACATGTAGTAAGAGTCTCATGTAGCACAAAAAGGTGGAAGAAAAAGATCCCAAAGCTATTTTATATGCTAAGTTAAAGTGCTTGTGACTGAGATGCAGTTAAAGAGCAATTGTATCATTTGCAACCAGAACTTCTTAGAAGGTTTTTGTCACCAATCCGTTGCTTCAGAATAAGCCTTCTTTTCCTGAAATGGTATATAAGTTGTCAAATGCTATAATCAACCAGCTCATCCAGGCTTATGGCAAAATTAAAAAGCCCTGGGGATTTTCTTATGGCTCAAATATTCTGTCTCACTTTTGATCACTTCCCAGAATGTACTGTGACCTCTTAAGTTGTGACAAGACTGCTTCTACTTTGTCATTTCGTGGAATTATAATCGTCTTCTCAACCCAACCACCATAAATTTAGTTGGGGGGCAAGTTTCAGTCTACAAGCTTAGTTTCACTGAAGCATGTGGAGTCCTGCATGGTCTCACTAGAGCAGGCAGATGCCAGACTTTTAGCTGTAAGGCAGAGTTTTCTGTATTCAGGAGATTGCATCCTTCCCACTTGGATGTGGTGCCCTGAGCACAATATTAGAATTACTTAGTTATCCCTAGGGCATTTGTAATTTTAACACACATTTTTCCATACTGTCCTCCTGTGCTTGCTTGTATTCCTTGATACATACAAGGTGTGTGTATATTAAGTTCATGTGCATGTGTTTACCTACATTTATAAATTGCCACATAGGAAGCACTGTTTACTTTTTTCTTTCTCGTTTTCTGAAGTTTCATTGCCCAATAGAAATGTCTTAAAAATATCATGTTCACAAAAATGATCAAATAACATTTTAAACAGTTTAAATATTTATCCATTAAAGGAAATACTTCCACTGTATTTGCTTTCAATGAACATTAATCTCTCTGATTTTCCGTGCTTACACTGTTTGACTCTCTTGCTATGCCAAATAAACACCTCTCAAAGAAGACAAGGAGAACACAATTTGAAAAGGGCAAGGCACGTAGGCTGAGCGAAGCCGGTGTCAAAATAGTAAACACCTGCTCTTGTGACACATCCAGTATGATGATAACGCTATATTTTCTTTTGGGCTTAAAATTAGCATGATCCTCAAAGATGTCCAATATATAGTGTTTACAGAAATCTGTCTCAGACTTGTCTTGGCTATGCATCTGTGTTTGGGTGAAGAATAATTCCTCTCCACAGACAAGCACAGAGAGTAACTGAGAAAACCGTCTTTAGATAGCAACTTCTTCTGTTTCTCTGCCAGATCTTGATGGTTGCTCATCCCTGTGTAATTGTTTGTAAGTGTTTCATGAAAAGCCTGTTAATCCCTATAGGTTGTGTAAAGTGATTCCCTGTGGATGATCTAATTGAAGCAATTAAGGTGGGTTTATTATCACTGCTTAGTAACTGGACCCATAGTCTTACTGTTGTATTCTCAGACTGAAACAAATGCTGGCTAGGAAGAGTGATGGGTATTTCTTCTTTACAAATGTGGAGAGAATTAAGTGCTATCAAAGCTAAGCTGGTAATCAGGTGAGTGAGTCAGGGGTTAATTTGCAATTAGAACGTCTTCAAATTTATTAGCTGCTTTTCCCTTAATTAAATTTCTGTTGAAGGTCAGTTTTTGCCTTGATGGCCTCTTTATTTTATCTGTTAAAAACAATGGCTCTGATAAAAGTTCGTACTGAAATCTAGAACAGAGCACAGGGAAAACTTAAGGGAGCATATTAGCATGTAAAAGTGAGGGTTTAATCTCCAAGATGACAAATTTCATGAAGTCCTGTAGCTTCAACAAAAGTCAGTGATAACTAGGCTCGTGCTGGTTAGGCAAGTAATGCATCGGGGGTATAGTGCTGTGGTACTGTTGACACAAAACTCTGGATGCCTTGGTGCCACTTGCTCCTTTAAGCTCTACCATTACTTGTTAAGTATCAGGTATATTGAGTGGATATCTGAAGGTCTGCTTTTTATCCAGCAAAAATATGTCAGTGATAACACACAATTCTTACCATAATATTTTGTCTTTCCCTCTTATTCTTTGGAGGTGAGCTCTGAGCTATAAAATGTAAATGCAGGTAGAAGACCCTTTCTGTCAGCTCCGCTAAGCTTACCAGCCTTTAGCTAACACAATCTTAGCAGGCTATAGCATTTCTCTGGTTGCCACACCCTTTTAAATTAGGTTGGCCTTCCACAAAATCGCCAATGAGACATTAATAACGTGTCAGTAAGTCAGTAGAAATAAGAGCGTCTAACATACCTTTCTCGCTTCTTTTGCCAAAAATGGGAGTTTAGACTGTCACACAAAACTTTTGGGAGGATTATATCTAACACCTGACTATAATACTTAGTTAAATGCAGTCTTAAGCCTAATAGATCCAGAATGGTTTACGTTGTTGAACTATTACGAAGGCCTTGGAATTTTTGGTAGGCTGCAGTACACTCGTCACTCCTTTTAATCTCAAAATGCTATTGAAAGCAGTCTATAGTTTATTGAACTAACTGCAGAGCCACTTGGCCTTGTGAATAACCAAGAACTACTGTTCAAAGCATGACCCCAAAATAAGACACATCTGTATTCAGGGTCATGTTTTCCAGGGACCGTATTTCTTCAGGGACATGTTTTCAATTAGAATACTAAAAAAAGCAGTACAAAAGTTTTGCTGTGTAGAACAGGTTCTGTTTTTTGAATTGGACTTGCACAGTATTAGATAGGATTTTTTTTTATTTTTTTTTTCCCCCAGCTTAATTGAACGAAATTGTCAACATCCTATCTGCAGTTAGTTATATAAATGTAATTCATGAATAGCTGGGCTGCTCTCAGACAAGTTATTCTATATTAACAGTTTGCAGTCAAGAGACAGAATTTGGCCTCTAACTGATTTTTTTTTGTACTCTCAAAGACCTTCAAGCTTCAGGGGAAATTGCTAGTCTGAAACAATTAAAATAGACACATCTCTTTAATGTTTTTAGTCAACTTTTGTAGCATCAGTCTTCTGTTGATTTATCTGGGAAAAAAAATGAAGATATGAATCAGGTTTGTCAGAAAGATCTGTAACTTTCTCTTTTTAAGCTGTGAGAATACACACAGTTGATTTCTTAAATCTCTCTCTGAACCTCTTTGGAATTGCAGTTAGGGACAAAATCAGGGTAAAAAAAAGTTTTACTATAAACCATTTCTGCTCCTGTTGCTCTCTGAAACTGCAGGTGTGAAAGGAGGGGAACAGCAAAATGCCCATAACTGTACTATTTTGGGAAATGTAAGATTTCAGAAACCAGCCTAGCTGTAGCTGCTCCTGAAAGAGGTCTTGTGTGCACATCAGAGGGTGTGTGTGATGGATGTCAGGCTTCACCTACCAGCAGTTTTCACTACTCTCACTTTTTTGTGGTGGCAGCAAGCCAGAGCTGTTTTCCTTCTGGCTTTCTCTTATAGGTTTGCCCCTGTCCCTGTTGCAGGGTGAGGAAAATATTTGTCTATCATACTAAGGGCAGCAAAAAATGAATTTCACCTGAAATCCTGAGAAGTGTTGAGATTGCTCTGGTTAGATGCCAGTGTGGTTTGGGGTCCATGTGAATTCTTGGCAATAGTTGGGGATCTTCTCTTGTGTTTTGCATATGTTGCATAAACTGCTCTCAGGTAGTACACAAGGGAGCACAAAAAGTGCAATAAAGATCAGCACTGCAGATAACAGCTTTGCAGCAGCATCGAGGAAGAGATTCTAGCTTAATTATATTTTTAAAAACTCTAAAGGGATTTTGACTCCTCTTGGCATGCTTAGATTCTTATCTGCCAGCCATCCAGAAAGGAGAAGCATGTGCTCCTCTAGGATACAGTGAGTCATGGTTGCCATTTTCTTTGTAATCTTTTTATGTTTTTTTTTTTTGTTGGGTTGTTGTTTTGGGTTTTTTTTAATTGAAATGACTTTAATTCATTTCTTTAAGAAATAATCTTGAAATATTGTTTTCCTTGATAATTCAGCTCAGGTTTCTAAAAAAAAGCAAAACATTTTTACAGGGATCACTTTGCACTTACTTTCTGCATATTATCTTATGAAAACACAAGCTCAGCATAACTTGCAAACTTTCATTCATTTGACGTGTTCAGTAAAACAAGAATGTTCTGTGTATGTGTGTGTGTGTATACATATAGACACACATAAAAAATTGTATGTATATATTTAAAAGCTTACAGAAAATAACATTAGAAAAGGTCTGGTTTTCTTGACCGTTGTGCTTGTAACATACAATTTGAGACTTGGGTTCCCTCTTACTGAATGACTGTATATAGCTTTTTTGGGGCATGGTTTAGTAGGCATGGTGGTGGTGGGTTGACGGTTGGACTCGATAATCTTGGAGGTCTTTTCCAACCTTAATGATTCTATGATTCTGTGTGTTGTTAATACCTTTCATGTGCTGTGCAGCCATCTCAGCAGTAGATGGTTTCCTCTCTGTGTTTGGTATATACAGTTTGCAAGGCAATCAGAGTTTCTGAATTAAAAAAAAAAACAAAACCAAAAAACACAACAAAAAACCCTAAGTGGTGTAGAATGTGAAGATATAATATCCTAAAAGAAACAGAAGTGGTATGAGAGATTGTTTTGAAAATGATCACTGAAGAATGGTGTTCAGACACAGCAGATAGTCTGTGTGAGATTTTGATTGCAGTTTAAGTTTTACGCATCCTGTGTACAAATAAACTTTCAAAATGTTGTGAGTTTATTAAAAGACTGCAGAAGGTCTGACACCCTTACACTATTCTGTTCTTACTTTCTTACTAAGTTTCCGTACTTGAATTTAGACATCCAAATATGAGTCAAATGACCTAATCCATGTAAAGAAGTAGGTGCCTACCAACCACAATTCATCTCATTTTAAGATCACTCAGATGGATCACATGAATCATGGTCTGGACATACCTGCAAAGGGAGACAAGCTGGCTAGCTTGCATTGAAGAATAAGTTCTAGACATGTAAAGTGACATGAATTGTATCAAGTCTTGAGAGAATGTAGGTACATATGAAATATGTATGAAATTTGCATTCTAAAAATTTAGTAATTATTGGTCTTTGTTGGTCACACTGAGCATCCTGAATTTTAAGGATATTTGAAAAAAATAATATGATGTACAGCTGAAAAAAAAAAAAAAAACCCCACACTGGAAAGCATGTCATTTGACTGACACCTTAGAAGTTATACTTGGACGTCCTCTGTGCCACATACTGCATCCCCACTTCTCAAGGCCACTGCTGTCACACTAGGCCAGTAATTTTCTACATCATCATGTTAGAGTCATTCAATATCTCATTCCATGTAGAATAATTACTTGTTACTGCTATCATGCAAAAATATGGTTCTACTGTACAAAGACACACATGTGTAATACAGATTAGCCATAGCCACCTGGCCAATTAGAGAAACTGCTGTCAGCTCAACCAAGTAAAACAAAGCTGCAGGCCCAGGAAAGCTCACAGCACACCTCACAAGCCACAGTCCGGAGGCCTTGCAGGTTTAGTACAAAGCTTACACCTCTTACTATCAATGACAATACTGTCTTACCAGGCTACAGTTACAACATGTAAATAGAAGTGATTAAATGAAATTATGGTAAATAAGGGAAAATAATGACTAATTTGTATTTGACCATGAAAGAAGAATGATTCATCCCATTCATTTTGTTGCTTACATAACTATCTGCTTACTGCATTCCACCAGTTGCAGCATAGATTATTTTTATTTTTATTTTTTCCTGTATACCATATATATATATATATATTTGTGTGATTTTTGACATAAGTATGTAGAACATCTACCAGGGATTGTCTATAACAAAGGCTCCTCAGCTTTTCATAGTACAAAGAATCATCTATGGTGCAACTGTCTTACCAAGAAAAAAGGAGTTGCTTATTTTCGGCCATTAAATCAGATTATGCTCTTGCAATTTGGAAGGCTGTACAAGAAAAAGTTTTCTGTTTAAAAACTTTACCATTAATGTTGCTATTCTGTTACTGGTTTCCTTTTTAAAAGTCACTGTGATCACATTGGAATGTGACTCTTTTCTCACACAACTGTAATAATAATAATATTGCTTTCAGTGGAATTATTCTTCTTTTACCCAGTGTGAGCAGAGAATCCGATTAAATCACCAAAATTATTTTCTTGCCATGTTATCTGCTTGTAAGACATTATCATAATAATTTTAGTAGGGAATAGGTTAAAATAATCTTCATCCAGTTGGGCAAATAGAGTCAGCCTGCTGCTGTGTTATATAGCCCGTCTGTTCTGCCAACTTATTTTTGATGAGCTTCTTAGAAATAGCTGCTTTTATGCCAGTGACTTAGGGTAGGATTGTCTGTAATTATGCTCTTAGTAACATGGCAAGTATAAAGGAAGAAGGGAAAAAAAAAAGACATAGGTCTTTTATGGGACCTCTTGTAGGCTTCTGTCTCATTATGTTAACAATCTGCCTAGAGAATGGTGTCAGATTTAGAGAGCAGATGAGATTGATTTACTTTTCAGGCCCTTCTACCCAGCCTAATTATTGCGTTACAAATGACGATTCTTTCACCCCTCTGAAGGAGCACTTTGATTAGTGTCTGCAATGCAGGTGCCAGGGCTTAATACGGTAAGTGCATGTCAACTAGTTCCTTTCATCACATAGTCAAACTGTATAAAACAGCCATTGCACAGTAGGAATTGATACATGGTTTTACCATAGCTTATATGAGCTTAAAATTGATAGGGTTAGAAAAGCTACGAAATTTACCATCTTGTTTTGTTTAATGCTTTCTTTTGTTATTCCAGTAAACACCAGAACCATGGGTAGATGTGAAATGGAAATAAAATTAGGGGCAATAGGTAGTTTACCATCAGAAAATTTTACTTAAAATTCAGATCAGATTTCTCCCTTCACCCTACCCCCAAGAAAAGATTGAATGGTTCTTCTCACAAATTAAGGTATAGCTTCAATATTACAGGCTCTCTTCTTTGCTCATGTTCTTAGTGACTTACTGAAATTGTTTTATCATTAAGCAATAATAGAGTGATGTTCTTTTTATCTGGGTATTAATTTATAAATAGCATTTTTTTAGCCTTTGACAATGACTAGGTAAATACAGTCTTGGAGAAGTAAATAGAAAATTTCTAGTTCTCATCAAACTGTATTTTTTAAACTTGCAGTATAGCTATTTGCCCTTCTTTAAGACTTCTCCTTTAGCCTGTGAAGTTATTTACAATACTGTTGATAATAAATTTTGTGGGTTTTTTCTGTTGGGGTTTTTTTTTTTTTTTGGTCGTTGTTTTGGTTTGGGTTTTTTGGGGGGTTTTGTGTGTGTATGGTATTACTGTGCAGAAATTTTTATAAGCCATGAAATCCTGACTTCATTCTCTTCAATTTTTCCATTTTTTTCCTCTGCATCATGACTGTTACCAAATTACAAGGCAACTTTCTTATGGAACTTCTTTTCTAAGAGTTTTTAACCTTTGTCTGTACATTTGAAACATTTTACTAGTTATTTTTGACCTAATTTCTTAATCCACTTTTACTCACCATGATACTCTGGGCTGTGACATTCCATTTTACCCAGACATGTAGCACAACCTCTTTGCACAATTAAATGGACAGTGGTGAATCCTAATCCTCAGTCACTGCAAATCAGAGTACACTGAATTATTTAGCTGGGATCTTCTGTAAGAACTTTGCATGTTGTTGTAAGACTTAACAACCACAAAAATAATTTCATTATCACTGTAGTAATTTTTCCATTTATACAGTATTTTATTTGTTCATACCTCCTCACAACTAGGAAACACTATGTCTCTAACTCTCAGCCCATGCCTGTGCACTATAAATATGGTCTTAGAATTCCATAAGTCACAGGTGAATTTAAGACTCTATATTGTTGAATAAAAGAGAGCCAGAGACTGATCATGGCCCAGAGGCTGAGTCAGCATTTGAATTGTATGAAGGTATCCCCCTCCCTACAGCAGATTTCTCTGGGAGATCAAATGAGTTTGGATTTTTCAAAAGTAAGACACGGAATGATGCCTGGTTTGAATGTTTCCTGTAAAATCCTGCAAGGTAAGTTCAAGGTACTTTGCAGATTTTTGGAGTTCTGTTTAAGCTTTGTTTTATTACATTCCAGAACTACTCGTAACTTCCCATTTTTTGTTGTGGATAAAAGTTATGGAATGCAACATAGTGTTATAAAATACTCCCTTTATGTTATATGCCTTTCATAAAGGAATTGAAAACTTTCATAAGCATGAAGGAATTAAATTGCACAAAAATATTAGAGGCTTTTAATGTACTTTGGCAAGCTGGAAACTGAGGCAGATTAATGTGATCTGAAAACCAAAGAGTTAAGGGACTGTTTAAATAAAAGCTAACAATATACAGAGGTCAAATTTTTTCATTCAGCTTAAACAAAAGAGAACAAACAAAAAACCAAACAGGAACAGGAATATAACTTAGGGGATAGAGGGTAAATGCAAAAAAAGCCAGGAATATATGATTGCTATGTGTACTACTGGACATTAGTGCTCCTAAATTTCTCTAGTAAAATGGTATCTGTAACCTTATTATTTTGTTACTTTTTTCTATACTGACTCACTAAGTCATATGCAGTCTATGATGTAGGTATTTTTAGCTTTTGGGGATGGTGTTTATGCTCAGAGTGTTTGCATAATGTGTACTGTATACTTGAATATAATTTAAAAAATAATCATAAAGGGGCGTGCCACTCTGACATACGCATCTTGCAGCAGAACAATTTTGAAATTTGGTTTCATAGGCTTTTAATGAAGTAGTAGTCAAGAATTTTAATAGACCACACTTTCTCACATATACTGAAAAAAACTTAGAATAACTGGGAATTGAATCGGACTGTATATTTTCAGCATTCTAACTAACTAAATAAGAAAATCCAGTTTAATCTCCAGACTTGTGAATTTTAATGCAAACCTTTGATTCAGATTAGGCAATTACTTATTTTTTGCACTTATCTGCTCGTATTAAAGTATGAGGAGTTTCAAAGCTATAGCAACACATTATCATGCCTGCAACACTAATTACAATGTAGCTTTTTTCAATAGCATGAGAACATGAAGATCATCTGTGTCATCATTCTTGCTTGATGCATAATTATGACCCAGTGCTTTAATTTGAATTGTCCAAAGGAAGGTTGAATTAACTTCCTTGCTGGTAAATATAACAGCTAGGATTCTGTTAGTTCCCTGCAGAGATCTCCAGGCACTAGTTATCAGAAATTTCAAGTGCAAAATGAACTGTTGTGCTACAGCAGTCAGTCTGCAGAGCGATATGTGTACAGCTGTAGTAAGTGGCAATATACAGTTAAACTGTGTGATTTCTGATCCTGTTACACCTCTCCTGTCAATAATGCTTGAATGTTTCAGGTGTTCCGATGCACAAACATTTACTTCATAAATGCAGTTTTTATGGGAGTGTGCAGCACATAATTTTTTCCTACTGTGGAAACTAACTACGTTTTGTAAAGTTCTTTTGAAAAAGGAGTTAATTCTGGTAACAGAAACATTGATGCTTTGTATATCTCTCTTTTCATTACGTAATTTCCAATTCGGATTTTTATTCACCTGTCCAGATTAGTTGATGTGCTTTTATGTTGTTATCTCAAGGGTATCTTGAAGATCGGCTAGGGAGTCTCGCTCTGGCTTTCTAAGGTCAGGAGGTTTGAAATCGTACTCTTCCAGTTGTGCAGAGACACTCAAAAGTAATGACAACAGCCACAACAACAATAGTAATACTAATTATAATAGGGTTAATAATAATAATAATAATAACAGTAATAGAGCACCGCAGCTGTAAGAGCAAGCTGAGGCTCTGTAGTGCTGAGTGCCAGCCGGGCTCATCTCCAGTGCGCTGAACTGTTTTGTCAACAGCTCCATCTGCAGCCCATGGGCAGCCATCCTGGGATGCGCTTGCTGAACACAGTTGTCTGTTAAAATTAGATTTGAAAGGCGACACCTTAAAACACCTTTTTGCGGTTGAAATTTTGGCACTGTCAGTTTTTATATGATTTCTGAGAGTATAGCCCTAGGCTCTGTCAATGGAAACTCACTGCGAAAGAAGCAGGGAGGGAGCAAAAGGAGAAACGAGCTATCACGGTTGCTGAAGGCCTGCAATCAGGCATAATAAACTCTCCAGTCAGCAAATTAAACTGAATCTTTGATTATTTTTTTTTCCTTTTCTCCCTTTCCTTTCTCTGAATACGCTTTTATTTGCAAAGGCCACTTCTAAGCTGTTGGCCACTCAGTACCACCTCCCTTGTGATGTGAGGGTGAGCGCAGTGTAACTCATTCTGCCAGAGCTGTGATTTTAGTTGTTTGAATAACTTGTATGCCCATCAGTGGCAAAGTCAGCAGGGTTTCCTTCAGGGTGTGGGGCAGAAGTTAGCATTGCTGTGGTCTATTTTTAGCCAGGGTCTCCAGTTTGGCAACACTAGAGGGCTGTAGAAGTCTTTTCTAGTTGCTTCCAAGTGACAGGTTTTTTGGTTTGTTTTGGTTTGGGTTTTTTGTTGTTTTTTTTTTTTTTCTGGGGCAGAAAGTGGTGGTGCTAATGGAAGTGCTTGTGCAGGGAAGGAGGTATAAACGCACATCCTAAACAAGTTTCAAGCCAGCATTAGCTTTAAATGTCTTTAAAGTATCAGAATGCAAGGAGTTTAGTTATGAGTGCAGTTATAACTGTATCTTTATATGTCCTGGCTTTCAATAATGTAGAAATTGTCAATACTTTATAGAATCTTTCAGAATAACATCTGTCCCTTACTTTACTTCATACTTTAATGAATAGAAAGTGAGTGTGGGTTTATGTTTTCAGGGGTTTTTTTGGGAGGTGGGTTAAGTTCGCGTTCATGTACAGAGCTATTCCTAATTCTCCCATCTCTCTCTATATACTGTTAAAACACTGTATGTTGTCTTCAGAACACCTTCAGATATCTTTTTTGACCTATTGCTGCCCTTGACAAATTAAAATGCCATTCACGATGGACAGGAACATTAGTCAGTTGGCAACAGTTGTTCCCTGGCCACAGAAAACAGTACACACAAAACCTTCCCTTCCCCTTTTCACTTCTCATGACAGCAGTCCTACCGACATGTCTGTATAGGTGGATAGGGTTTTGGTATATTCCAAAGATTAACAAATTTAGATCACTTCGGATAGGTGTGGAAGTGAATTCTGCAGTGAAAGAGCACTCATATACCTTGTAATTAGTTCCCTATCTTTCACTCGAAGATGCTTCAGTGCTGTCAGTAATCTTAACACATGGGGAGTGAGTCAGTCTCTCAAAAAAGAAAGCTTTAAGTCATTTTGGGCTTTATAGGTCAAAAGTAGCACTTCAAACTCCACTTGAAAAACAACAGGCAGCCAGAGCAGATTTGGAGAGCAGATGTCAAATGCTCATAAAGGGATACAAAGCATATCAAGCAGAATGACACCTTCCTATACCAGATTATTTCCAGGTTGATTTTAGGTGCAATCCAATTGAGAGCTCATATCAGTAGCCAGGGCAGGTACTTGATAAAGACATGTTTGTAAATGCTAAATTGTGGTAGCATATCATAATATGGAAATATAATTATGCATTAAAATAAGAGAATAGTTTATTGTCATAATTTTTGTCTGTTACAAAGTCATGTAAATTTGCATTCAGAAGGGAGCAATACTGCTCAGTATACTTCAACTTCACCTAGAAAGAAACCACCTCTATCCAAAATCCCACTCACTTGGCATTGTTATTGCCATTGTCTCTTTGGGAAGGGGACAAGGGTTGTCATATACTTCCTCAGAGATCTCAAATAATATTGGAGGAAGTCAGAAGCAGAAAAAATAGTTCCTACATACTCTTCTAATCATAAAGACTTCTGCAAGTCTTTGCGAATTTGTATGTGTATTGTGTGTATTACAAGTAGAACTGAACAACTGAACAATTCCCCCTGCTTTCAAAGACCTAGAACTCCAAAATAACTATCCCATTTCAAACATTAGATTTCAAGATCTCTTAATAACATGCTATAGGAACAGTATTAATTACTATATTCAGATTCTGCTGTCTAGATTGACTCTTCATTTTAGATGCAAATTTATTTTTTTCATTTTGTAGCACTTTATTGTTGCAATAGATTTCATTTAATTTTATACATTTGTGGCATTTTTGGCAACAGCTACAACATGCTTGATTTGCTTAGATGGTTCAAGACATGTGAACCATGGACAATTTTCAAAACACCTTTCGTAAGAGGCCCTAGTATGTTTTATAAACTCAATCAACGCATGCTTATATTATTTGTGAGGCCATTTTGCATCATGACGGAAGTCAGCTATCTATTGAGTAGAGAGTGGCAGCTCTTACCAATGTGTATTGGCATTATATGACACTTTAAAATAGCGAGTAAAGAATGCAGCATCCAGTCTGCACTATTTCTGGTATCTCTTACTATGGTCAGCTTGTTAACAATGCTTTTTTCTATTGTGGATTATAATCAAATGGATTTTGTTTTGAACTAGCATAGAATAGCAAAGCTTCTGCTAGTGTTTTCAACTGTCAAAATACAGTGCTAGTAGGGTTTGTTATCAGCTATTGCTGCCAGGTATTCATTACAAGAGAAGAAAACAATAGGTACTCAATCTGGGCAAAGGGGGAAAAAATTCTTACAAAGCTGGAAACATAAATCAGAGTTAGCACTATCCCAACAATTCTTTGTATCTTCTTCTGGTTAGGAAAATACTGCAAAACTGAACAAGCAGTGTGGGATGTGCTTTTCCTAAACTGCCCAGAAAGTTAAACATGTATAACAGATTCCTGCTATCACTGCAGCTAAAAGCAAATTTTGGAACAACGTAGTTCAGGTTTGCAAACTATTACATATTTTATTCTGATTTGATGGTGCATACAGTATCAGTAATGCTTATAGCGAAGTTGGAAATCCACTAATCATCTGATTAAGGAGCATCAGGGCTTGTTTAATTATAATATTTTTGCTTGGCATCAAGCAGGGCTTAATATCCTGTGAACTGACCGTTCTGGATGACCTTGTTGAGCTCTTTGTAACATTAGTGCGTTACTGATGTGTCCTTGAAGAACTGAAGGTAAAAAGAAATTGTGTGATACCAGTTATTTAATTTCTTTTATTGATTTATCTGACTATATAGCAGGTTTTCCAGCATCAAGTGTGAACAGCATGAGCAAACAGCTTCATTTTTGATTATACAAATAAAGTGAGAGCTAAACTTTCGAACATGAAGAAAATTAACCAAGAGAGCTTTTGTGCTGCGTGAGAGAAACCGGTTCTTGTTTCTCTGTTACTTTCTGTGTTGAGGAATTAAATCATAAATTCAGTAATGATACAGCTTCCTGGTGCTACATACATTGCTAAGTGGTTGGTAATAAAGAAATAAATGGCTAATTCTGATCAGACCTGGTAAATTGATATGAATTCCACTGTGAGCACTGTAAAATCCTGGGAAGATGGACCATACTTACAGATGGGAAACTGCTGCTTCAGGAAAGCAGGCACTTTCACAAAGTGGAAACTTTGTGGAGAGAAATACTGGATAAACAATGGAATGTGAGCTCACAAAAGTGAAAGGTTTTTAGAGATGTGGCTATGCAAATATTGAGTAAGACTCAACAGATTATATTGTCCTGGCTCGTGGCTATTTCATGAATATTGTGTGCTATTCTGGTGCCATCACTCAGAAAAACAAAACACTGAATGTCAAAGAAGCACAAAGAAATGATTGAAAGGACTGGAACACGTGTTTTGCAATGAAAAGCTGGGCTTAGCTTAAAAAAAAAATTGTGGCCTTAGCAGAGATTTGATTAGAAGCTATAAATACCTACATGGAGAACAAAAATTTGTTAATGCTGGTCTATTAAGTCTGTAGGCAGGAAAATGTTGAAGTGTAATGGCTAAAAGCAGAACACAGACTGAATCAAACTAAAAATAAGCTGGATATTTTAACTAATCCTGGAAACTACTTTCTGATGCAATTGATAGATTTTCTGTCACTGGAAATAAAAATGTGACCTTTATTCATTTTCTTATTTTAAAGATATAGTCTAAATCAAGCTTAAATATTGAATTTGAAGCAGAAATAATTAAAGCGTAGTTTCTATAATATACAGGAAGTCAAATAACCACAATGGTATTTCCTGTCCTTAGAAGTGCATTAACCTAAAATAGAAAGCATACACACTTTCTGTTTATTTTCATTTCCTTTCTATATCCTAACTGTTAAACTATGTGCCAATTTGTTGTCTACTTCTGAAAATACTGTGTGTAGAGAGCTTCCATTTAAGTCAATAAGATTAGGGGATATTAGGGTCATACCCTTAATATAAAATATAATTTATTTGGATATTGGCTATCTTCCAGTTGATACCATAACAAATTCTACTTACCTGAAAGCATACAGATTTTTTTTCTTCCACTCAAGAATGTATAGCATTGCACAATTGACCAAGTGTATTATGGGAGAAGTTCATCTTTCTATAGAGGATTAAGTATTACCCTTCCCCAGAGGCAGAATGCCAGATTGATTTGATGGACCAGTTTACCATGGCAAATTGCATATTCCAGAAGTACTTTCGACCAAGAGTTACTGTCTGTAGTGCACCATCTGCTAAAAGTCTGATATCTCTAAATTTAGATGATCGGTGCAGTCAATTTGGATAGTAAATTATTCATTTAAACACTGTAGTGGACACTTCACCACATGAAAGCCTGCTTCTGCTTCTGAAATTTTAGTTAAGTAGGATAGAAAACTGGTGGATAAAAGCAAATACATTTTTCACAACTTTGAACTTACTTACACATCCATAGAAAACTATGTATCAGTAGAATCACAATTACAATTTGAATACACTAATTTGACACTCAGCACAATAAGTAATGAAGAATGAACTCAGGCACTGCAGACTAATGGCACTGTGATTACATTACTTTGGGATGACAGTTTATAGGATGTAACATCACACCATGTATATCTTTAAACTGTTCTATTCTGAGAATGAGGGAAAGCAACACAGAATGTGCAGCTGCAGATTTTTTTTTTTAGTTTTTCTCCCCCGTTACCTATTTGTCCTTGTATCCGATGGGGTATTGTGTAACTCCTTTGAGAACAATGGCTGGCGACAAGCCTGACTCACTGGTTAAGCTGTGTGAACTGACAGTGTGTCTGGGCTACGCTGGTGCTAGGCCAATAGTTTGTGACTGTGCATTGGGCCAAAAAAATACAAATTAGAAATGTCTCATTGGCTTGCCATCAAAACTGGAGTTTTCTTGATTGTGGCATTTGCAGACAGCCCACTACTGTACTGCAACATGTCCCAAACCCAGATTTAAGTGACAGCTACAGATTGAGCTAAGAAGTTAGCAGTTCTCATAGGTAATAATAGGTTTTGCTGGTAACAATTTTCTGTCATTTGGTTTCTAAGTAGCCTGTGCCCCAATAAAATAGAGAATACCACTAGTAGTGAGTTGGGTTTTTTGGTTTCTTTTTGTTTTGGTTTGGTTTTTTTTCTGTTTTGTTTCTTTTATGCTTCCTTTTGGCAGCCCTTGAGGCAGGATGGGCTGCACTCTCACCTGTTCTGTGCTTCTGTCTCAGCATTTCAGGGGTTGACTTTCCCAGCTCTCTGAAACAGGCTTTGCTGGTACCATGGACCCATACACGCTGCCTATCGGCAGCTTCAAAACCTTTGTAAGCCTCATGTCTAAGTGAAGATGGCATTTCTAAGTGACTTTGAAAGGTGGAATTAAAACACATGTAGTACGTTAGGACATTTCAGTGCCGTTTCAGATATCATTCATGCTGGAGAATTAAGTCAGTAGTTCAGAGCCCATGCTATTTTTCGGTATCATCCGCAGGAGCCAGTGGATAGTTTGTTACTCAGGCGTATGCATGAAAGCAGGATAGGCTGCACTTTTAGCTAGTGATAGGTAGTAGCTGAACATCTCATAATGTACAGCATTCACAGGCCTGACTGCTTGTTCAAGAATCTTGCATTACAATTTGTTATTTTTTTTTTTTTATTCTTGCTGTTAATAACCATATTACCTGCATGGTGGAATAATATAGTGTTAATGTGTTGTGCTGGCACTGAGCTCTCTCTATTGCTGGGGATAGATTTTTCTGAGGGGATTTTCGAATCAGGAATGATGATAGTTTTAAACTAAAACTGTTATTCTAGTGAAAGGGTTTGTTTGAAGTGATGTGGTGAAAATAGTGATATATCTGTTGCTGATTTGGATGTGTGTGTCACTGATAGTTAGTTAGTGCAATTTTTCCAAAGGCGTTAGATAAAAATTTAAAGACAATGTACATAGAGCTCAAGTAATCATAAAAGCAGAAGTCAGAATCCTGTAATGTTTAATTTATGTGGGTGCTTTTCTGTTTTCTTCCTTCTAGATTAATGATGAAAAATATTGGTCCCATAAGAAGTTTCCTTATTTAGAATGAAAATGAAAATAACTGCAATGTGTGGCTTGTTAGGGGAGGGGGTTGTTTTTTTTTCTAGAAGTAACTACAGACTGCATATACATAATTATGAAACACTAATTACTTAAAGGTCACAGAAAGAGTTTCCATTTTTATTTAATATCCCATGGTTTCCTTTTTATAAAGCATAGTAATTAAATTCCCTATCAACCAATTTCACATGGTGTCATTTCACTGCCTTATTCTAAATGGAAATATGTAGAATTTATGCTGGTATAGGAATTCTTATTCTGCTATTTGCTATTTTTGCTGATTGACACATGTCTGGAAAACTCCTTAAGAAACAATATAATTAGTCTATTTGCATTGCCTGGAATTAGGTGACCTTTGGGTTTGGCAGTAATTAGACTATCCCTGCTGTACACTGTTACTTGCTGGTAGTCGCTAACCAGGCAGAAAAGGAGTCCAAGTGGCTCATTTAGTGAGCTACAAAAGCTTTTCAAATGTCATTAAAATGAACAGAAAATTATAATTAACAGTGCGGTATAATTTTATGGATGTGTCCCACAGATAAAATGTGACCAAAAGCAGTTATTTACCTAGCAAAAAAAAAAAAGAACTTAAAATAAATCAGTATTTTCTTGGGCACAACTTCTGTAGCCTCTAATTCTTCAGTGCTGCAGCACCTGAGAGCATGTGCATGTTCTGAGTGTTTTCCTCTCAGAAAGCGTATGTATGTAGGCGTACATACTGAGCTTAATTTTTACTGAAGGTGTTTATAATTGGTTCTCTAAGGCTACTGAGAAATTTATGTAGCTGTGTGTATTATTTACATAATCCAAAGACATATCTCTTTTATAATGCTTCAATGTCATTAATTATTTTTTCATAGAAGATATTAAAAGGCAATGTGGTAACTTTTGGAATAATAATTTTTACCCTATTGACAGAGTCTTAGAAAAATCACTAAGAACCAAATTCCCAGGTACTTGCATGCTTGATCATATACGGATGATATCTTCTTGCATGAATCCAGCCCTGCAATAAGATAAATCTGGATTGCCATTACAATAAATTGAAGGTGCATGCTTTCATTTCTAGCAGTTAATTGAGGCACCCAGGTTGATAGCCTAGATTAAATAGGCTCCCAGTTTAGGTCTTGCTTCTGTGCTTCAAGCTGCATGGTAGAATGAATCAAAATTGTAAGGTACCTGTAGTAAATGACTCACCAGAACTGAATTTTACACAGAATATCAGGACTGTGTTTAAGATTTACCAGTAAGTAATGACTGCATTGCATCACCTGGTTAAAATAATTTTTGTGATTGGCTTGTAGTGCTTTAGCATTAGAAGACAAATGAGACTGTCACAGGACAGTATTAAAAAACAGGATTTACTGTAGTGAACTAACTTCCACTATCTGCTTTCCTTTTGTTGATCATAAGGGATGTGAGTTAAAGTCCTATAAATTCAGGAATGCTGAATACCAACAAAGAGAGGGTTTTTCAGGGGATAATTGGAATCTTTTTCTGGGTTTTTTGCAAACATCAGTCCTTAAATATTTTTGTGAGATAAGTATGCATTATCTATTTTTATATACACATCTGAAGAATTATTCTCTTAGCTGAGTGCACTGTATGTATACTATAGTTTTCCATGCAATTTTATGTCTCTGTTTTCATAAATAAGTGCCAGATGTTGAGAATGTAATTTAAATTCAAATTAATGTTAACATAATGTAGAATTATACACATTTGAGTTAAGTGATTTTTTAATCTAAAGCAGCAGATAGGTTTTTCACTGCCTGGCACCATTGCTTCAAATCCTCAACCAGCAAGTGGTTTGGAAAGGTGAGCAAGGTGATTTTTCTTCTTAGGAAAAAGATTTATTCTACATTACTTTAAACAACTAAGCCCCACACCTTCGAGGAGTCATCTTTCTGTGGTCAGAGGAGATGATACAATAGATGCATTGTTCTGTGGAGATGCCTATTTTCCTCTCTTAAATACTTTTGCCTCTGAATAAAAACTTAAGGGCAAATTTTCCAGGATGCCTAAATTCAACTTAAGCATCCAACTTAAACTTTGATAGCTGTGTCTGAGTATCATCAGAGCTTAGCTGAAATAAAAGCTAACTTCAGTACCTTATATTACAGTTATGTAGTTCCTCCCACCCCCCGCCAAGTTCCCTGAAAAAAGGCTAGAGACCTGTGTTACCATGCTACCCTCCTCTTTCAGTTGTTTGTTTGTTGTGTTTGGGTTTTTTTTCCTTTCAGTCAAGAGGCCTATTTATTAGAGGAAGTACGCGTACAGGTGTTCCTCACTCACTTGTCAGAAAGACATTTTACAGTGTCACAGCTAAGATTTCTGAGCACTGAGAGAACCTGAATCAGCTTTGACAGTAACAGTAGACAGGTGGTCACAAAAATGAATAAATTCATTTAGAAAATTCAGGATTTGCTATTAAAACAGAAGATTGACACCTTGCAAACTTTTTTTTTTTTTTTCCTCAGGCTTGAAAAAAACCTTATTCTTGACATTTCAGTCTTTTGAAACACTGGTTCAGTGGGATGTCAAAATTGTAAATGTAACTTTCAATACAAAATGTTTATTTTCACTTTTTATTCTGTGTTAGTAAATTTGATTTTTTTAAAAATACCCATCACAGAAACAATCCAGCTATCAATAAAATTATATCACGTGGATGCATACCTAGAACACTGTTGACAGAGGGCTAGCCTTTAATAAATTCACCTGTGTGAAAAATTAAGGAACTTAAAATTGCCTGATGAAGTAGTAGGCACCTCTGCAGGCTGCTTAATTTCACCCATTTTTAATAAATTTGTATCTAAATGCAAATACAATGTTTATTATTTATCATTATTTTGTGACCATGTATATCAGTTACATTGAACTAGGTTTAGACAATTAACTGAGATTGGGTCCTTAATTTTAATAACTACCATTAGCTGAGGTGCATGCTGCTCCAAAAGTTTCACATTGTTTAGCTGCCAGTGGTAAAATGTGTGAAATTTTGTCTCTCATTCAAAGTATAAGAATGGAAAGCAGCCTCTATACAATGTGATTCATCCTAGAAACAGTGACATTTGGTTATAGCATTTCATTAGTTCCACAAAATATTCGTCAATCTCTATGCTGAAACAACAAGAGATCTGACATTCCTAAAGGATTCTTAACTGAGGACTGCTCTGAATGACCTCCTCTGACTGGACTTGGAAAATCAGCCACTACTTGGCTGAAAAAAACCCACCCAACCAAATCACTTTTTTTTTTTTTTCTTTCATTTTAGTAACCTGATAATACTTCTCAAGTTTATTTTAAGAACTTTCCCAGTCCAGACATGCTATTTTAGTTCATAAGTTGTCAAACATGATGATGATGTTTCATTTTTATAGTGGGAAATTATATAGCGCAGAAGTGAGGGGCAGGGAGCAAAGCTTTAGACAAACTGATTTAATCCTCTGGCATGTTACTTTCCTTCAGGAATAGGTTTTTGTGTTTGTCATTTCAAGATTACTGAATCCCTCTTTTTCTAAGCTGCTGGGCAAAGGTTAATTATGTTGATTTGCCTACTTTAAAACAAAAGTTATTAAAAAAATATTCAACAGAAAATGTTTGGCTAGCTGAGGGTTAAAATAGTACAGACTGGTATTCTATTCTATGTATTATTTTGGGAGTGTTCTGTGGATCTGTGGGAAAATGCAAAGAAATACCCATACCCCCCTGCCCTTTTACGCAGAATCCAAACCTGTCATTTCAGCACCTTACCTGGCTAATGAGACACAAATATAGATATTTATGAATATTTTGTATAATATAAAATTGCTGTACGCATTTCTAGAGCGTGGTCTACTTATCTACCTACCCATCCACATGTTTACAAAGGCATGTAAATACACAGACTTGCCGTGCAGACACAGCTACATTGGCTGTGAAACTGTGAAGTATTTTGTCAAGTGTATTTCAGGCCAGATTTTTATCTGAAGTTGTAAATTAAAGCTAAGTAGATGTAATTAGAAAAAAGATATATTTTTTTAAATGTAATGAAAATAAACTTTAATACATTCCATGTATGGGTAAGATGGATTTGAAGGATACTACTGGGTTTTGGTTGGTTGGTTTTGAGGTGCTTTATGGATTGAATTACAGCTGATGGTGTCACAGTTACATTAATGCCTCACCTGCTAAACCTGTTAAGACAACAAGTGCAGAGTGGGGGTTGGTCAAGCATGGAAAATGTTTGCATTTCATGTGCACAGCATTTATTATTTATGCAAGTTTAAAATTGCCTGGAATAACTAACATACAATTAACATTCAGTATTGTCAAATTCATAAAGGGCAAATGATACTTTTCTTTTACTCACTTTCAGGTTGGACTGTTTCTAATTTATTTTCCTAATCAACACCTTAAAACATAACTTTCTTATTTATAAAATAGGAGGTGAAATTGTCTCTAACTATAGCCCACAAAAGGTTCTAAATGTCAAACCTACTAGAAAGCTACAAAAAGGACTATCCACAGAGAATGGCCTTTCCAATTTCTTTATATTTCAGAATTGTTACAGGAGAAACAGTTACAGCATATGCTTGTATATAGAAGTCCCAATGTACAACAAAGATGGGTGTAGAAAATATTCACAAAGTCGGGATTTTTCTGTGCAAAATTTTCCCCCAGAAAGGATGAAAAAAAAATTCTGACTCTAATGATATTCAGAAAGACTCTAATTTTACTTTAACCACAATAATTAAATTTGTTGCAGTAGCTTTTTGAAAATTACTTTCAAAAGTAACTTGAGACAGTGGGAAATGTAAAGGAAAGACTTTGTGTTATACCGTGAATTTTCTAGTACTCTGAAATACCCATGGATGCATTTATGAGAATATCTTTAGCTCAGAAGGATTTGTAAATTGTAAACCTGTGAAATTAGGAATTTACAAAAGAAACAGTTAGCTACAAAGGTATCTAAATCCTCTGCTAAATTCACTGTAAGCATTATAGGCTCTGGAACTATTGAGAAGAGGATTATGGCTATAGTTTGGCTCAGGATTAGATTTTGAAGTGATTTACTAGTATTATCTGAAAGGTGTTGCAACCTGCCCCCCTGCAAAACAAAACAAGTAGTCAATATCAAACTTTGTATTATCCTCAGATTTTAGTATCTATTTCTAATAATAATAAGTAGTGGAATTTGCTCTAGCTATAACTTAGATGCATACGGGCTACCAATTCCTTTTTTATACATAAATATTGTAACTGGAGTAACCCATATTACTTTGTATTGTTTATAACAAACAATTCCAAGCCGTTGGCTATTCTTTTAGTCTGCATTAGTTTTAATTGCCTAAAAAAGGAGACAGGGTAGAGTATTTAATCTGCAAATTTTTTTCCCTTCCGTATTTCTCATTTCTCTACCAAGGAAGAAACAGAATACTCAGAAGCTATTTGGAAGTTATTAAAACAAAATGTCATCGTCAGCCTAAGATGTTAAAATAGAAAGTTGTCACTGACAATTTATCTATGCAAAAAAGATTTCTAATCTCAAGATGTGGAGGTAAAAATGACAGATAAACGGTAAATAGAAGTACAGTATAAAGGTGTCACTTCTTTTTTGCATCTCCAGCTGCTTTCCTCCTCAGCCTTATTCAAATTTATCGCTGATTTTTTTCAAGGCTATAAAATCCTGGAGTGTAACACAACCTCACATAATGCTTCTCTCAACTTTTATAGCAGAGGTATGATTTACTACTGCAATAAAACTCTGCTATCAAGTATTTTCTAACTGTTTTTATCTCTTCTGTTGATGAATAAAATGTAAAATGAGATTCCCATCTGAATATATAATTGAAGACAAAGTTACTTATTGCAAACTACTTTGGAAAGCAAAATAGATTTAGGTATGTTAGTTTAACACTGACACAAAAATGTCTCACGATGTATAATTCTTATCTTTGATACCCAGGAGCCTCAGAATATAAGCAGACTGGTAAAAACCGCAAGACTTTGACTCTGTAATCGTAGGGGCATACAGTAATTTCTGTGTTTGACTTCTGCATCAAAGAATTGGATCATTACTGCTGTTTTCATACGAGAGTTAAAATCTAATCCAAAAGCAATATTGCCCAAGCTGTTTCTATATATTCCAGTTATGCTTCACATTTTTTCAATCAAGAATTAAATTTCTAAATGCTAGAATTCTGAATTCTTTGCAAAGAAAAAAGGCATAAAACACTTTATTCACACAAAATATTGTCATGCACCAACAAGCAAAATAGATTTTACACCTGCTCACTTTCCCTTTCATTCATTACTCATTAGCTTTGCAATACTTTTCTCAGCAATGTTGCATGAAGATAAAAATAGAAGGATAAAATGAAGAAAAGGAAATAAAGAACAATACTGCATGTTTCCTCCAGATGTGAGTGCTTTGAATGCCACATCTTAGAAGCTTTGGCATCCATTAAATGTTCTGCCCCCTGTGGCTTAAAAGGAAGTTTGGTTGGTATTAAATTCAATGTTTTTTGTTTTTTTTTCACAGGCCTGTATGGTGGAGTTGCAATTTAGTGTAAAAGAACAGCTTTTAGTCTAAAATGCGTGGCATGCAGAAACTGTCAGATGCACAGTGCAGATGTAGGGAACGGAGTATGTTCCAGCTTCCGTGTGCAGGGATTTCTGCATGGAACTAACCTGGGCATGAATGGAGATGGTAGCATACCCTGTCGAGTTCACTTTCATGCTTTTATTGCGGTGCTCATACCAGATTTACATACTGTTTCTCTGCTGCTTTCTCTTCTCAGATGAACAGTAGGAATTACACTTACTGTTTGCTACCAATTCTTTTTCCTGTTTGCTGCCCTGTCAGCTTTATTTGAAAGAATTTTTGGAGCAGTGGAAGAAATGTTATAAGAAGGCTGCCATTTATAAGAAGCACTTCTTATTAGAGCTTTTGGAGGACCTTTTTATTTAATTTCTTTGAACAATCTCAAGCTTTTGAAATGTGCTTTCCTTCTGAGTTGGAACCAAATCTGAAAATTTGTATGAAGGGATTTAAAAAAAAAAAAAAAATCAGATTAGTTGCTTTTCTTTAAATTCTATTTTGTACCGTAAAACACAGAATAATATAAATAGAAAACAGAACAGGATGACATTTCATGGCTGCCTGTGACAGCATGGTTTTGGATGTGCTAACCTAGTAGATCTCTTTCAGTTCTATGAATAGTAATTTCAGAAGAAAGGATTAAAGACAGATGACATCGTCAGCTTTTTGCTTCTTTGAAACAAAATTTCAGCAAAATTACAACACACTGTGAGCCTTTTCACTGTTCCAGTAGAAAATGCTCCCAACGTCTTCTTTTTCTCCAAAATACTCTACATGTTTAATATAAACTTTAAAGAGTTACTTGTAGAAGTAATTAGACTGCCATTTCTTAAGCAAGGGATATGCAGAACAGCACTTTCAGTTTGTGCCATCTTTTTTCTTCAGCATGAATTACTAGAAGGTGAAATTGTGCTGCTAACCTTGAATTGCTCTTATCATAACTCAGTAATCCTATAACAATCCTCTACCTGCATTTTTCTTCCCCTTCCTATGGGGTTTTCATTTAGACTGAATGAATGGACGATCTCATTTTTGGTGGCAGTTATTAGTGAACTGCGACATTAGCAGACGGAAGAAGGCAGGGTGCAGAGCCACAAGACTGTGCACTGACTGCCTCGTGGCCTCATTGAAGCTGGCAGGGGATTTGAATTAAGAAACAGCGAACAGCAGTGTTATACTAAAGGATCGTGCTACTCACACTTTTCCTAACTAAGCATTATTTAAAGAAAGACAAGAGGTTTATGTAAGTACTTAATAAGTCTATCTCATGAACAGTGTAATAATAAGCTTTTAGAAAGGAAATTTTAAAAACAACTATTTCAGAAATGAAAACCTCTGGCAAACAAAGGGGAAGAGGCTTGTCTGAAGTCAGCAACCAGAGCAGGGGATAAAATTCATGTTTCCCAATTTTTAGCCACTACAGCAAATGCCTTCTTAACACGGGAGAAGGTGTGTATAAATCACTTACCTCACTTAATCAATTGTCTGCCATTGCAGAGGAGTTTGGATTGGTAGCATCTGTTTTTCTCATTTTCTGTCTGCCTTTGGCAAAAAGCTTCGTCTTCTGAGAACTGAAGTGCTAACTAAAGTCTTTGGGCTTAATTTAAGAGCTTGTGGGTGAAGCTTAATGGTTTATGATATATAGGAGGTCAGAGCAGATGATCTAATAGTCCCCTCTCACCTTAAACCATATGAAACTATGTAGACTCCTGAAATATGATAAAGCTAGTACCAGTGTCACAGATCACGATGATAAATGCTGAACTAAACCTTCTGCTTGGCTGCAGCCTGAGAACAAGACTGACTATGAGCATCCCAGTGCTGGGAAGAGACTCAGCCTGCCACTGCACACCAGAGAACAGCAGCAGTGAAGGGATCTGAAATAGCTGCGCCTAATGTTATAGCCAGCATGTTTTGTAAAGAAGGAAAACTGTTGGAAAGTAAATACATACTTGAAAGAAGTATGCTAAACAGTACATTCGAGAGTGTGGCTCGCCTAAATGAAAATCTCACAGGTTTTGGTTTCAGGAATGAGAACTGTTCTATATGGAGGACGTTAATTCTTTTTCAGAGCATTTTGATTCTGGTTTAGCTACATATGCCGTGAAGAGGTTCTCTTGAAAAAGGTTATTACTGAGTCTCAAGTAAACAACAGAGTCCTTTATGGCCCCTGAGTTAAGGTATTTCTGGAAACCAGAATGTAAATGGGTTTCCCAAAGGGTCTGAACCCATTTCCATGTTATCCTGCACCCTATATATACCAGTGAAAAATGCTTTTTGAGAAAAGGGTTGCATGTCCTTAATGACAGATTGAGCAGTATGTTTCAGTCACAGCAGGCTGGAAGTGGAGACTCCATTGAAGTTTTCTGAAAAACTGCTGTGGAGTAGAAGCTAATTAGAAAATTCTTCAGAGGTGGGATAATTTTGCTTGTATGGAAATATGCCTGCTTTCTGTATGCATATTCCAGAGAGGAAAACAACTGCTACTCTCAAATGCGTAGAGGCAAAATAAAGATAACTGAAAATGAGTTCAGCTCCTGAGATATATACAGAGGCATCGGCATTGCATTTTGCTCCAGCTGTTGTCATCCTTTTCCCCATGCCATCTTCTTCACAGAGCAGCTTGACTGCTTTTGCTATTGCTTTAAAGATTTACTCAGCAGGTAGGTCCTGTGATGTGGGACACTGCCCTGCTAGCTCTGCTGCCCTTGTACAGTGACAAGAAGGTCCTAGTACCTTATAAAGATCAAGAGACATGCATTTAGGGGAGAAGAGTTTTTTGGATAAGCTTTGTTCTTTCCTTCTCTTTTTAACTCAAATTCTTAGATGGTGCCATTAAAACATAGGTATGGATAATGCTGTTGATGATCTTTGTGACAGTATTCTGCATGGAAATGAATGGAGCAGGGTTGCATTTTTTAAAGTGTAAGGATGAGATGTTGCTGTAATCAAGGTATGAGATAAAAAGATGGATAGGGTTTTTAGTTGTGCAGACATGGCTAACAAATGTCTCTATATCTGTCAAACAGAGAGACTCCTTAAAATTTAGGCAGTGTCTGGATGTAAAGACCCAGAGAAAGGAATCTGGAAAGAAATATTACTTAGAATACCATTACTTTATGTGATACTATGAATAAGGAAAGCAATCAGAAAATTGCAAAATAATAAGCAACTAGCAAATTCATTTCCCTATAGGTCAATTCCTACATGGAAACACACATTCTAAATCCACAGTATTCTTCAGGTGGAGATTATAACATTCTTAAGAACTAGAGATTTTAAAAGAATACTGTCCTAGCCAAAATAATTTTTTTAAGGGGAAAAAAAAATCCAAGACACATTTATGTTATCAAACACAGGTAAGTATCTTTCAGGAACACAAAACTTTCCTTGAACACCCATATTGACTAAGAGACTGTAAATCTCTGTTTCAGAAAGAAACTAAAAATATAAAAGCAGCTTCATGGAATAAATTCTCAACTGGCAAAAATAGGATTTTGATGGGGTTTCAACAATATATGCCTGGATGACATAAACTTATTTCATAGAATGTTGTCCTTCGTCTTGCTCAGAGTTTGTGCCTAACCAGATCTTTAGACTGTTGTTATCCAGCTTCCTTTCTTCCAGTCTCAGTGCAGATGAAAACCTGTGTCATTTGTGATCTCATTGTGACTTTGCAGGTCCATTAAAATCTGGTTGGAGGTGCTAAAACACCTTCTGCCTATATTAGAAATGGAGAACCAAAACAGTAAAATGAAATTGGCTTGTGTGGTACAAACCCATTCTCCTTATAATCATATGGTTCTGTTACAGATACTTTATTAAAAGAATGACATTACTGTGAAAAGTGGGGGCATTCAGGGTCTTTGGGTTTGGGGTTTCTTTTGGTTGTGTGGGTGGATTTTTTTCCCAGGAAATTCAGCATTATTCATATGTCAGTATCCAAAAAGAAAGAAAAAATTCTACATGAAATTGCATATAAAAATTGAAGAAGAGTAAACCACCTTTTTACCTACGTATCAAAACTAAATGTGGACTTCTATTTGTATAAGTGTACCAGAGTGCAGACGGAGAAACCTTATGCTTATTTAAAGAGAAATCTTATCCAGCTAAAGAGAGTGAATGTCACTGAAGGACACATTAAAGTTCCTTTTGCTTTTTTAGCTTTAGTGAATATTAATCAGGGGTTTTAAGGGTTTCCCTAGCAATGTCACGCTAACTAAGGGAACCACATCCCCCCTTAATCACACACCATCAATAAAATAAGTCAATCTTGCTGTGATTTTGCAGAAGTTACTCAGCTGGGTGAACTACCTATTAGATTCCAGGAAGAGTGATTTCCTTGTCAGCTCTTTGGGTGATGAGAGGTTTTTTCTCACTCTTTGTATTTAGCAGGCATCAGGCTACAAAATCACTCTCAGCTATGTAGCTGGGATTCACTTCTTATGTCAGCATTATGTCACTTAAGTGTGTCTTCACTGAAGAGGTTTTGGGGTGTATGTGGCTTTTATATCCAATCCCACCTTACATTTGTAAGATTTAAACCTCACCGAGGCATTCTATAAGTGTAAATCAGTTGTGATATAGATCTCTGAATTTTCCTGAAGAATTCTCTTTCACTTCCCCATAAACATGCCAGGTAGCAGGTGGGTTTCCTTCTGATGATTGCTGACTGCAAGGAAATAGTTAACCCCATGTGAAGATACTAATTTCCAGCTATAGAGGTACAGTCTGAATCACAGAGTATAGCCTCTTTGTACACTGAAACTTGTATAGTGTGTAAACATGCATACAGCAGCAATCACAGGTGATGCATGTAACATTGTTGGCTTTTGGTTGAAATAACACATGCTGGTAACAGCATTTTGAGGTGATGGTGGGTTTAGGCACATAAAATTTAGCCTTCATGCAGAGGAACACAACAAAAAACTTAATTAGATTTATTTCTGGGTATGACACAGAAACTAATGACCTGGTGTTGATAACAAAAGACAACCCACTCTTTATATAGGTGGTGTTGTATTTGTTTAGTGCTTCCTATATTATTAATCAAGAGGTGGAGATGGAGTCTGACAGGGGACAGATGAAGTTGTTCTAGAGTTGTCCTGTTTCTGCCTTGCTGGGATGGGATACTGGGTAGCAGAGAATAATTGCTCACCCTCAATGAAGGTCTTCTTGCACATGGATCGACTTAATTGACTTTCCTGCTTAATACTTGAGGCAATGTAGTGAGTTGATAGAACAGGTGGTATCTCTTAACAGATGGATACTGCATGCTATCTGTCTTTAAAGAACTGAAGTGATGATTTTGATTTGCTTATCTAGTATCTTGCTGTAACTGAGTTTTGAATGAGGTCATCCTAATTATGAGTCATTTCACAGCTGAGTGACTTTATTCTACTATTAGTAAGAGTGATACTAGTCCTCTTTAGTCACATGTATATCTGTTGCTGCCAGCAAGTGTCCTTTCTTTCTTCCACCCCAATAGTTAAGGTCTTTCTTTCTAGCTATTGCCTGTTTCAGCACAGTAAACAGCAGAATAAAACAGCCTCAGCTTACTGTGTATGGGGGAGGAAGCAGAGGGGAGGGCTCTGTGTGCATAGGTGAATTTTGGCCTTATCCGCATGCAAGAAACATATTCTTCTCAATGCTGGATGTTGGGAATTCAGTGTCAATTGGTTGGTACCTTCATTTCCCCAGTCTAAAGAGGGCATAGAACAGGGTATAAGGCAAATAATTCTGCTGCCTGGTGTAAGATTAGAAGTTTGTGAATGGTGGGTATGTTTTTTATAGTTTACCATAAAATTAAATTGCATTTACTGGTGGGTAAAAATGTTGTGAACTAATTTCACCAGTTCATTTCAGACCTTTTCATTTAAACTGACAGAAGCAAATTATGGTGCTATAGCTCATTCATCCATGATTTCACGCTCCTGCACCCTAGGAAACAAGAGGCAAAGCTCAACGGGTTTCTCTGTGGTAAAACATTTTTAATTAGTAAATAATTCTGAAGCTGCGCGTTGAAAACAAATCCTCTCTAAGCAAGCCATATTGTCACTTCCAATCACAGCACTTTCAGATTTCTCAATGACTGTGTGCATAGGTTCACTTTTCACAGCGGCTTTCTCTCCAAAGAGAGGAGAGAGTCAGTCCTGAACACTGTTGTTGTTTCTTGCCGGTTAGACTAGCATACAAATTGAGCCAAGTATGCCTTTGTGGATGCATTTCAGTCTTCAGTCCATGAGATTTATAAATAGAAACTAAACAGCAAGTACTGAAAAATGTGAGGGAATGTCAAACAAACATGCATTTGGTTTAATGGAAGTATGGTCAAAAATAGTGTTTTCCGGTGATGGCTTTAACAGGAAGAGTGAAAAACAGAAACTTGAATGTCTTTTGTAATGTCAGTTTGTTCTTAATTCATAAAGAAGAGAAGCAATTAAAACTCCTGGGCTAGGATAAAGAGGATATAAATAAAACAAACAGGAAAAAGCTGAACCACATTTCCAGAAGATGTAAAAAGACTTGGCAAAGATGATTGAAAAAAGTTGTATAGAAAGCATAGATTTTTTTTCTAGTTACTTTGATCTTTTTCCCCCTAGCAGGACTATATCTCATATTTGTGTGGCTGTCTTGGCAAGACGTCCTCTCTCTGTACCTGTTTGCAAGTTGCCGTGGTATATCCACTAATAACAAAGTATATTTAATCACCATTTGAATGTTGCAGATTCTAGCACCCAGAAGCCAGTATTAACGTTGCTACTGGAAACTCAGTTCAGCCCCCCTGTGTGTAGGAATTACAACACAGTCTTTAATTACCTAACCATATATCAATCATTATTTCTAGAGAATCTTGATCCTGTTCAGTGCACAAAATATTCACTCCAAGTTAATGAGCTAACCTCAGCATTTGCCTTCCTCCTTGTTGTTCACTCTATGTTGAAGTTCTTTGTTGCAGTGTTCATATCCTGTTTTGAAGACAGAGCTATTAGTTTTCTCATGGAATTTGCTATGACATTTATCACTACTGTATCTGAATGCTTTGCAAATATTAACACATTTATTCTTCAGCGCAGAATCAAAAGGATATTAGTACCCTTCACGGCTTTGAAGAAGTGGAGCATAAGTCATTCTTGCATGCATGATCTAAACTCTCAGACCCTAAATTAACCATTCAGGAGATAAAGTACAGAAATCAAAGGTGAAATCACCTGACTTCAGTAACTTTCATCTTACTTAGAGGAGGTCATGTACACATTGGTTTTAGTCAATGGAAAGTAAGTGGCACCGACAGGAAGTGATTCATCCCATCTTAAGGATAATGTCTTAAACATGGCATCCTTGCCAAATGCCCATTTCTCTCCACTGACTTGAAAAGTAACCTATTCTTTTCACCTTATCTGGTCATTTGTAGGAAGTGTAACAACTTCCCTAGTACCATATACATATTTTGTGTGGTGAAGGAAAGGACAAAATCTAATTCAGAATGGTATTTGTCATATAGCTTTTCCAGGGAATATTTGTTAGTCCTTTAACCTATGTCTTTTAATACCTAGATTTGAAACAAATGATCCATTTCTCATCACTGTAATACTATTTACTACTACATTTTAGTTCATTCCCAGAACAGTTTTGTCCTACTGTAGTCAGGGAATGTTTTCTCTTAGTTTCTTTTCTCAGTAGATTTGTCCTTGTCTCTTCCATCCATTTCCTAGTCCTAACTGTGCAGGCCAGCTGGAGACTTTTCTCCCAAATCCTTGTAACATCTGCTTCCTTTCACCACCTTCCTCTTCTCCCACTGGTAAATAAGAATTGATATCTATTCTTACTTTGTCCTTGGCTTGTCATACAGGCAGTGGTCTTACCCACTATCTTTGTGCTGTCTTTCACTTCATTCTTCTTGCCAACCTACAAGTTTCGAACTACTTCCCTGACTCCGATCCTCCTCTTCCTTCCCAGTTTCAATCATCTCTCATGTTATTCCTGGTTTTATTTCTAGACTCAGCTTCCCTGCCACTTCCCTGGTCACAGTGTACATGCCTTGCATCTTCTGCTGAGATATAGCTCATGTCCCCATGACAGTCTAACTATTGCTTCTTACATCTTGCTCCAAAAGACAAAAGAAAGTGTTGTTCTCCATAAATGACTGTATTCTGGAACAACGTAATGCATTAAAAATGGCATTTTGGCTTGTTTTCCTGGATTTTTACTGTTAAAAGGAGAGAAATACAGAAATTAAAAAACAAACAAACAAACAAAAAAAAACCAAACAAAGAAACCAAAGCAACATTTAAAGACATTATGAAGTCTGGTTGAAAAAGTAGCTGCCTTGCTAACTCATCTCCCCCAAATCACGTGTGCTGCAATTTACAGGAATGAAGCAATCCTATAGTGTTTACTTTCTTCAGTCTTCCATAGTCTAAACTGCTGCAGAGCAAAATTAACCTCCTTCTCATCAGTCTCCTACTGCTCAGAGAGTTTTGAATAGCAGCAGGAAAATATGACAAAAGGCTCTTGTCAGTTTTAACTCTGCTGTAGCCTGTCAAATCTTTAGGTTACAGCAGTGGCACTCCAGCTGTCTGTCTGCTGATTTAGAAAGCAAGCACCACATTGCTTTCATTCAGTTTATAGTTTTGAGACCTGATTTTCAGAATTTTTTAAAAAGCTTAGATTCTGCAGAAGCTGATAAGGGCCTGGAAGGAGTGAATATATTCACTAATAACTCAGAGCAAATTTACAGATTGACATTAATTTGATTCACCCATATAAGTGGACTAGAATTAAGTATTACATTGCATTTTGATATCCTGATATTTCTTTATGATTAATATCTCACAGAGTGTAATGAAATTAACCCAAGTACTAGAAACATCACAAGAAAGTGATCCTGCTGAGTGTTCAACTGAATGAACATGAATAGGCAAATGGGCTCTTTTAACATTTGAGTGTGGCTCAGAGGAATTATGTAGGTGAGTATTGGCATGTAGGAAGCTATAGCATTAACCACTTTCAAAATATGCTTCTAAGATTTTTAAAAGATTCTATTCTGCCTATACACAATTGTGGTTTGTATTATTGACATCACTTAGAGGATTGCATACAATGACGCTTCATGTGAGTATCAGATAGAATCCTCATCTTGAAATCTTCTGTTGCCTGTAGCTTTCTTGTCACTTCAAAACAAAATGACAAGTGAAGGGAGATCTTTACCCTGTCAGGCTTCACTAATGTATTGCAGCTCCCGTAGTGTTCTCCTGAAGTGTCAGAACGCTGTGCTGAATGTAGGCAACCATTCAAAAGTGTCGGCTAGTTCACTATCCCCCACACCTATCCTTTACTTTAAAGCATTTTAGAAATAAGCTGTTGTGTTGGAATTGCTTTGTCCAAGTCCTTTAAAGACAACAATTGCAAAGATATCAAACTGCCCTCTCTCTCCTTGGCCTGGAAAGACCTGCATATTCTAGCTGTCTCTGCAGCCAACTCCACTGGAATTTGAAGAATTACTTCAAAGTTTGATTGTTGGTATCCCAACCCCTGTTAAACTCTGGACAATGCTTGGGGAATTAGCTTCAGAGAAATATCTAGGGTCTAAAGGAGCATGTCTGTTTAATCTGGCAAAAGCCATCTCAACAAACCACTGAGGGAATTTTCAAATGCTGGTTTCTTTGTTCTTCTTCCTTCTGGCATCTATCCTGAATTGCTCCCAGATCAGAGGGATGTGAAAGTCCCTTATGATTAAGGGTCTCTTTGTGAGAGTGTGTGGGTTGACCTGTGCCAGACCACTGCCTTTCATTTCTGTAAAACCCTTCACCTGCAGATGACAGACAGTAGAGTGACTGAGTGATAGCTGTTAGAAGGAAGGTGAAAGAGAGAAAGCTGTTACTGGAGTGTTGGCAGATTCACAAATACATGACTATTCTTCCTTACTTATCCAAGGAGACACCGTGGCCATTCAACTGGGCATTGCTTTGCATAATTACTGCCATTTAGGCAGTGGAAGAGAGAAAAACTTTTAGGCATCACAGGTCATCTGACTTAGAAACTATCCTTGCTATTCTGCTATTTTCCTATTTGTGCCCAAGCTGCTGCAACTTGCTGTTTTTAAGTGTTGGTAAACAATTTGAGAAAAGATGATGCTACTGATTAAAGCAAGTAAGCAATGATTAAAGCTTCTGATATCCTACCACTTCTGTACTGAGCTGACTCTGAAAGAATTTGAAGTGACACTGTTGGATCCATGTGTTTTGATGTGGACATCTGTAAACTGTGACTATCTAAGTTAATTAATAGCAAAAAAAAAAAAAAAAAAAAAAAAAACCAAAACCAGCAAGGATTTAGAACAAAGTTCGGATACCCTTACTTTTAACATATTAGTCTGGTTGTAAATCATCATTGCCTGCTTCTCCTTAGAAATGTCAATGGATGGAAGCTGACATATTAGTAATTTCTTCACCAAAGTGTGCCTAAAAGATAGGAAAACTGTTTCAGGAGTTTACAGGGAAATTGTTGCTAGGCAGTAAGATTAGGATTTTGCAAAATATTTTTGTTTTAGAAATGCCTGGGTTTCATCTCAGTCCTCCTTCTTGTCAGTCTTTTAAAAAGCGTTGTTTGTACAAGTTTTTCAGAGATACCTGTGAAATAAACCTTCCAAACCCCTTGCATTACCTGTTATCTAGGCAGGGTTTTTTCCAAGATGTATGGTGATATTGGTTCATAAGTAAGATTCTTTCCTGATTTGCATTAACAAGGCTCAGAACCTTATTATCAATATGATTTTCTATTTTTAGAAATTTTTGAGACTATGGTCAAGATCGTGATGCAGAACAGCTATATAAGTTTATATAGCTATGGATTTTGCATAGACACATGCCAAAATCATTGACATTAAGTGCATAGATGACTTAGTTAAAGGTACTGATAAGAAAAAAACCCAACAACCCACAAACCTCGAAGAGAGTATGCTAAAATACAAACCTAATCAAACTTTCATTGAGGGTAATCCTGAAAGGAGTTTACTGTTGTAGTATTGTATATGAACCAGGAAGGGGTATTTTTACTTGAAAAGTGATGTAAACATGTAATTCTCATTTAGATTACATCCTTGCACTTGCTGCTTTGACATAATTGTGATTCTATAGATGTGTGTGTGTGTGTGTAGCCATAGTCTTCATCAACACTTGTAATTTATAAGTGTACCCAGTGCTATGCTGTGTAAGCACTTTTAAATTCAGGACTCTTAATCATGGAGAATAGATTTATTAGAGAAAGGAAAAATATATATATTTTTAATGAATAGAAATAAATACGGATTTGTTCTTTTATCCAAAACAAAGCATAAATGCTGAGAATAGTAAGTGTTCTAATTGTTATTCCAGAAATCTCTCATGGTATTTCTTATTTATTTATTTAGCAAAATGCATTTGAAAATTTCAACTCCCCAGTCTAATTAATTCTGCTCACTAAGATTCTGACTGGCAAGTCTTCTCTAGGCTGAGCTTTTGTGGTTTTGCTGTTCATATTTCTTAATTATTTTGGTCAAAAAACTCTCTGTGCTCATTTGCCTCAATTAATTTCACTCAGTTATGTCTGGATCCCAAGCAAAAGTCTTTTAAGAAGAATTTTCCATTGGTTTCTGCTTCTTTTACCCTCTAGACTCTTTCATTGGTTTTGCCAACATGTCTGCTTTTTTGGCACACCTGCTTTTGCTGCCGAGATTGTGTTAGTTCTTCTCTCAGAATCAATCGTGAGCAGCTTGCAACCAAATGCCTGATTAAAAAGTTAGCAGACCTTGAGTGCAATTACTCAGTTCTATGGCATTCACGCATTAAATCCAGTGTTAATTGTTTCCCATTTTTGTAACGATCCTTATAATAGGATAAAACCAGAAGAGATCATTTCTTGAAGTTAAAACAGCAGAAAATAAAGACATTTACTCTGATTAATCATCTCAATATGAAATTAAACACAATCACCAGTAGACGTAAAGGGTCTTTGTGCTAGATATCGGTGAAAATTGTCATTGTTCATGTTTGAAGTATTTATTCTGGAGGCTAGCACAACCCACACATTTGTCATATATGAGTTTAGACAGAAAATAGGATTGAATAAATCAGGTTTTGATTTGCTGGTTTGGAGGAGTTTCCCACCATTATTTATATAAAAAATATTTGGATATTATCATAGATAAATGTCCATATCATGTAGTATGCATAAATATTCATAATTTTCCAGAAATTACTAGTTCTGTGGTTTTATTTGGACTACTCATGTATGGTATCATATCATTTCAGTAATGATTTTTGTATATTTGAAGAAATCTTAGTTAAAAATGTCTTTAAAATGGCAATAAAGCATAGCCTGAAAACACAGTGAGCTGAGTCGTATCACAGACTAATGAACTCCTCTAAGATTAAAACAACCCCTGTAATTATTGGAAAACTTAGATTTAGGTATTTTCACAACCATTTAATAGAAGTGTTTATGCAGAATATCCTGTTCTTGCCATTACTTGATAATGTTTATTTTCCCAAAGACGCCCTAGCTGTCTGCAGGTTGATGACTACTGCATTTTACAAGGAAATGTCTAAAGCAGGGAGGAGTAAATGTAATTATTATTTGTTATTGTTTTAAAAATCAAAGCGTGAAAAGGAATATCTTAAAGTAAAATTCATCACCATAAAAGTGAAAGTAGGTGATTAAAGAAAAGAGTAATAGGTTATGAAAAGAAGCAAAGGAATATCTGCTGCTTTTTTTGTTTTGGTTTTTTTTTAGAAGGAAAATATATCCCTAGAAGCAACCAGAAAGCATAATGATTTAGATCCATCAAGCAGGACACATAGCTAACCATAGTAATCATATGGAGCTGTTACTGCTACCTTTGTTATTTCCCGAAGGCTCTCTTGTTGTCTTTACTTCATCCAGTCTTCAATCAGATTGTAAATTTTTTGAGGGAACAGCATTCTTTACTATGTTATTTGAGTATTACCTCTCACAGTACCACTCTTCTATTTTCTCTTCCATCCTTCCCCTGCTAAGTGTTAAGCCTTTTCCAATCAAGTAAATGGAGATTATAAACTCATTTCTTCTACCTCAAATTATAAAATAATAGAGTATTCTTTGGATAGCATTTGCCATCTGAGCATCTCAAATTTATTTGCAAATATCATGTTACCTTTTATAAGCATCATGCTTAGCTGAAAAAATGCAATGATCTTTCCCACTTATCAATAAGCAAAAAATGTTAAGTGTTTCACATCACTGGCAGCTAACAGCAGCTGGCCACTGTCGGAAGGCTCTCTATACCAGGAAGATAGACCCCAGGTACCTGATTCTGAGTCTAATGGGAATCTTTCTATTGATTACAGTGACTTATATTTTATAATGCATGAAATCTGTCACAGAATCAGTCTTCTAACTCCATGTCCTGTATTTTAGCCACATGATCACCCTTTATCCCCTGGGTGAGGATGACTACTTATATCCTCTCATGTGTTGGGTTCTCTGTCATTTTCAGTTTAGCTTAGAAACTCAGTGTCATGAATTCTTTAGGATGCTACTCATCTGACCTGGCCCCTGATTTTAATTGTTAAGATTCGGGCTAGCATTCCAGATGGTCCCCTCTACAACGGCTGCACAAACTGGACCTGGTTGGTGTTTTGCCATTTCTAAGGGAAGTGCCAGCTGTTAGCCATTTTGCTTGTTACTGAATATCATTTGAGATGATACTAGTGGGCAAAGTCCTAAAGGATATTTGGCATTATTGCTCTGGTGAGTATCTGTAGCCAGTGTTATTGAGTAAGCAGTTTCATCTATTCCTGATAGTCATCTTATGGAAGAAAAAAAAAAAAAAAAAAAAAAAAAAGACGAAGGAAAAAAATATCAAGAAATTAGAGCACATCTGTCTTTCTTTTCCTTCCATCTGTCAACCCAAGGCATGTACCACATCATTTTTTTCCCAGTGTGGGAAACATTTGGCTTCCTCATTATGAAGTTAACTATGTACAGTTCGATGCTGGATTATTTTTGTTACTTTTACTGTTGTTATTAGGACTGCTATTCAAAATACATTATCCAAAGGGTTTCTAGTTTCAATTCTGGAGATTTTGAACTGTAAATTCTCCTAAGAAATAATGATAAATAACCTTGTGTCTACAGAGCAAAGCCCATACCCTGTGGTCTTTCTCAAAGTGCACACAAGGCATTTCTCTAATCTGTTATATATACATGTTTTAGGCCCCTGTTTACATTAGATGCAGAATGAATTATTTAATAACTCTGATTGTATTCCTTTCAATAAAACTAGTTACAGTAAATATTATCTATGACTATTCCCATGAAAAAAGATAATTTTGTGATAAGCACTTATCCAAATGTAGTCTTTCCTGTTTTTTTTTTCCCAATTCCAGGATATCTTCCAGAGAAATACCTGATACCAAAAGCACTGATCTAGCTAGCCTGCCTGCTGTTTTTCTCCTGTACATTGTTACAGCTGTTGTCACACTGCCTCAGTGCAAAGTGTGTGCTGTTTTAAGGAGCAAAGGGAATACATCTGTGCCGAGTGGGACTTCTACAGCTGTTCTATAACCTGCTTATACATGAGGACTGGTATGGCCAAATGTGATGCGTGCTTGACACTTTAGTAGTTTGGCCATTCTGTCTTTGCATAATGGAGGTATTAATGGAATAATTACCCGTCGGTGAAATCGGCAATCCTTACTGCAGTGCAAGGCCTCCATTACCTTCTGAAGAATAACTGCAGAATTTGGCCTTTAATGAAACATGCCCATCATTTCCTACTGAAATGTCGATCTCGCTTTGACTGCAGCATAATTTTTGACTAGGGTTTTTTGGCCATTGTGCGATTCAGAAGTTGAGGGCATGCTTCATATATAGTTCATTAATTACACATAAGAATTTGATCTCCATTTAGAAACTAGAGAGATAAGCTATTAAAAGAATATATTTTTAATTGATTCTAAGAAGTTCAAGCACAGGAATCTGCGCGCACACACAAAACACTGACACGCAAAACACTTAATGTCAAACCTAAGTGATTATTTGATATACCTGAAGCTTGTTTAAGAAGCCATAATCAGATTTAAATTTTTATATCGAAAGAACACTTATTATCACACACTGGAAAAGAAAATCCAACACCATAAGGCAAAAACGTAGATTATGTGTGACGAGTGTCTTCAGTACAGAAGACAATATCTGTGAGTAAAATAATTTAGATTAAGAAGGTTGGTAAATTCAGAAACATTCAGAACATTGACTGTTAGATGAAAAAAAAAACCCAACAAACCCTTAAGATTTTCTTAGCTTTAAGGCTTGTGAAGATGTTGCTAGACCAGTCCTATTCCCATTGATATCAGCGAGAAACTTTCCAGTGCCTTTACTAAGTTTTAGGTTAAGACCATGTTTCTTCCTTCTAGAAAAGAAATTAAAAATTCTGTGAACAAGTATTAAAGTCTCCATTTCAGAGTATTTTCTCAGCTTTGTAGTTGTTTTACCTGCTATTTTCACTGCTTTTTTATATTACTAGTAACTGTATTGCAATAATGACATCTTCCTCTGCTCATTCCCCTCCCCCCCCCCCCCCCCACCCCCCCCCCCAAAAAAAAAAAAAAAAACCAATTTCAGATTCTTGCTGAAGTAGGTGTGGTTATCTGCTATTTTTGACTAGTTATCACCCTACTTGCAGTTCCTGTGAAAATGTATCAGACTTCCATATCTGTGATCTGTCAACAATAAAGATCAAACCAGGGGGTTTGGATGCATTTTTTATATGCCTTGTCAACCTGTGAAGACTGAGATAAGATGGCTTCCACAGGCACTGAGCTCTGATGTATTCTATAGTCTGATAACACCTTAAATCTCAAAGTACCACCATGCTTTTTCTTCCATCTTCATAGTAGTACGTATCAGAAAGGATCCTGATCTACTCATGTGTGAGAAATTGATGCTAAAACAATAATGCAACTCAGTTCAATTTGTTCATAAATAGATATAATTTATTTAATAATTGTTCTAATGTTGAATTCTCAGAAATGTGTCCTACTGTTTTGTAGATAGCTAGTAATGTAACGTAGAATATATAGTGCAATAACAGCAATACTCATAAGCCATTGATTTAGGTTTAGATACAACCTCTTAGGACTTCTTTTTTTAATATTCTCTTGAAAACAAAGACGCACAGGGCGTATGCAATTTTTTGTGAAGTGAAATTTCTTTCCTTTTTGCCTCTGTGCTTTTCATGCTTTTATTTAAATTAATATTGTTGGATAAAATAAAATGTGAAACAGAAGGTTTGTGCTTGTCAGTTTGCCTAATGAAAAGCTAGAATTTGCAAAATACATAGAAACTATCCTTGAAATGTTAGTAAATGTTGGGCTCGAAACTCAGCAGTCTTTGGTTATCTGTATTAATAGACATGGTCGTGTGCTCTAGGTGGAAAGTGCACAGATAGGTCCATCAATTTTAAATGTTGGGATCAAAGGTGATGGCATCTAACAAATTCTGTGAAATGAGAAACTTGCTAGTATGTAAATTTTAAAAAAAATATGCACGGATCACTAAATGGTTTATGTCTAAAGTAACTGTCCAACGTCCTTTCTGCTTTCTCCAGTTTTGTAGACAGATAATGTTGGAGAAGTCATGGGCCAAGATCATATGAAGGTCTGTAGTTCTGAATACATGACTTAGTGAATCTGTTTCTGGTAGAAGCTAAGCAGAAGTAGATGGTTAGGAGCACCAGTTGATGTAACTTCAAAGACTTCTGCAAAGTTACTCTTCTAGACCACTGAAAGAAAGAAAGAAAATCACCAGTGTGAGTTCACTTTACTAACATTAAATTCAGCTGGCACAAATTAGTTTAGATCATCAACTCCAGGATATGAACACAGGCTATCAAACCTATCTTTTGGCTTATTCCAAGGGGACCCATGGCACTGGCAGCATTTTCTAAACCTATCCAGACAGTCAGAGTTCTTGTTTTTCCTGTAACTTTTAATGTGTCAAGAGCATGCCATATGTAATTTGTGGAAAATACTGAAAATTGGATGAAGTCTAATAATAATAGTGATTCTTGTCAGCTCTCGTTTGACTTTTACTTGAGGCCAGCAGAAAATACATTTCTAACTAGTTACTCTCACAGTAAGATACCTGTAAGAGTATCTGCTGTTTTGATAGTATGATAGTGCCACTCTCTTTTCTGTGTAGTTTATTTCCATGTAGAAAGCCTTCTCTCTCTCTCTCTCTCTCTCTCTCTCTCTCTCTCTCTCGGTCTTGTTTATTAATAAATGAGGTTTTAGCTTTCTTACTGGCTAAGCTGCTGAAGCATATTTTATATTTTTTTCTAGAAATATGCATGTGGAAACACCTTGATATGCTTATTCTTCATTTTGCATCTTATTTGGGAATAGAATTGCATGTAGCAGAGATTTGCCCCAAGAGTCAACATGGCACAAGAATGAAAGACCCATTATCAAAACAAAAAAGCCCATTCAACCACTGAAATTCCTAACATACTCTGTGGATTTAGTTTTCCAAACTTTGACATCATAAGATGTTACCAGTCAGATGTACATATGTGTTATATGTGGTGGAAGAAGAATCTGTAGTTGGTATTTGTTGTAATATATATTGTTCTGTGAAGAATCCTAACTGAAAAGCTGGGAGGTTATTTATTTTTTTTATTTTCTGTAGCACATGTTTGCATATGCAAAATGAAACCTCCAAAGCTTTGGGAGCTCAATACAGAAAAAAGTAAAATAAAGTTTAGAAATCTGCTCTTAGGAAAGCAGTTCTTAAGGACATCCTGTCCCAAGTAACAAAATGTAGTTTTTTATTGTGCAAATACATTATTGTCTAGTTCCTTTTCTTGTAGAGATGCAGATATGTCTTAACAGGGGTGTTATAATTAACTTATAGTGTGTGCAATTGATCGGGATAATAATATTAGTTTCAAAATTAAAATATTATAGAAATTGCATCTTTCCCAGGATGCACCAGCTTAACCGTATTATCCTTGACAATCATGTCCACTTTCAGCTTTTCCAATGTGGATCCATTTATCTAATGTGACAGCTATAGTGTCCATTGTGTTAATAGATGTACAGCTGCTTTCTAGAATCATAGCATGTAAAAGGTTGTATCCTCAAAGGGCAATGCTGCTGCTGTTTCTGCTTTCTGTGCTTGCAGGAGAAGACATGACTGATGACTCAGAATTAATTGTAACCCAGTAAGCTGTCAGTGACAGATACCCGCTACACATGCTAGTACTAGTTGGGGAGGCAATGTTCTAATGTACTATTCCCCCTAGAGCATCCCTAAATTGAGAGCCTCCTTCCTTGCCCTCCCCCCGCCCCCATGCTAAGGTTACCCTTAGGATCCTTATGAGAATTCGGGTTTTTTTCTGCATATATTAATCCTTGCTTTATCGAGGAGAAATATAATCCTCTTAATTGCATTTCCTCAAACTCACATAAATAAAAGTGAAGATTGACATTATGGTGTCACTATGAGCACTAATTGTTTTAGAGTGTGGTCATTTAAAGGCCTTCAAATTTTATATTTCTCTTTTTTTTTTGTTTTTGTTTTAAAATAGTGTTAATCTGATTACCTTTTAAACCCTATGATACAAAACTTCCTAGTGCACAGCTGGTCATTTGCTGCTAAATCTGTGGATTTTGAAGTATGTTTTCCTTCTCTTGTATACACAATTAAAAATTAAGTATTCATATCCTGAGGTTAGTTATAATATAGAGTGAGGGCAACGTTGCCCCAGACACAAGATTTCTACCTTTACACAAGAGCCATGGCCTGCTTGATTTCCAAGGTTACAAGCTACACTAAAGAATGCTAATGGAACAGAATACTAAAGGGGGTTTTATCACACCTTTCTTTTTTCTGAAGATCACTGGAAAGTTTCCTGCTTCCTAGTACTGCATAACTCTCATATCTGCTGTAGTGACTGATTGTGATGAAAGCATAAATAAACAGTGCTTCTATAACACAGTAATTATCAGCTTTAACAATAAGATGCAGTATCAAGAATGATTACTGACATGATACCACATGTATCAGTTTACTCAATACAGTTAATAAACGTTAGTTGATGGAATACTTTTGTAACTAATTAAATACTATAAACATAATTTATGTTAACATTATAAATATAATTGCAAATATAGCAGTCAATATTTTCATTATTTTATGTCATTCGTATAAGACAATAATAGGGTTCTTTTTATAAGTAGCCTCCAGATAATGTATGTTCCTCAGATGGGAAAAATTCTCAATTGTTTTTTTTTCCTCACATTTAAAAATGTAATTTATAGTTAAAATAAAGAAAAACGTTATTAACCGGTTCACACTACCGAAGCCAGATAAGTTTCACAGAATGTAAATCAGGGCAAATTTATTATTATAATTAAACTTGTAAAATTTCAGCAACAGCTGTTTCTACGTTTTAGTAGTTCATATACATTATTGATCAACACATGCTTTTACTAATGTAAAACTTCAGAGAGTAGAGAAGTTATGCTCATTATTATAATTGGTACAATGCTTCTGCAATTCTTCGTCCACTGGAGTGCACTTGTAATGTGTATTCTGTCTTGCTAGGAGGAGCTCATCACCAAAATCAAACTAAACAAATAAATTCAAGATCACTGAAGTCTTTAAGTTAGTAAAGATCACATAAAATATAATTCTGTTACAGCTGAATTCTTTATATGTGAATTTCTTTGCATGCTGTAATATAAATAAACTCTTCTTGTGCCAGAGCAACAGATAAGGCAGTTCAGAGTCAGTGCAGTATCATTTTGTCGGTGAGATCTGTTTCGTCAGGTTCTTGTATCCTAAATATGTCATGGCAGCTAAAATTTCAAGTGATGGATATCTAAATTTGGATGTCTAAGTAGTTATGAACATAATGCAAGATCTACCTTTTCTTACTGGTAGGTTGAATTTGGGCATTTAAATTTGAAAATTCTGAATTTCATGCCTCACTACTGTCAAGGAGTATAACAGAGTTGTCAAAGGCATTAATCTGTCTTAAGTCTTCTAATACATGTCTGAAGTTTACCCAGTCATCTGTAGTCAATGGTTGAATACAGACACCTCAAAAAAGCATTTTACTCTTATTTTACAATCATATATGTTTTAGGATTGCAAGAACGTTCACTAAAGCTGCTTCTCTTTCTCCATTAACTACAAATATGTTTAGAAAGCTATTCTAGATACAATACTAATTTTTTAATTGTTATCTACAAAATTACTATACTTTTAATGAGCACTTTCTCAGGGATATTTTCCACAGAGTTTCTGATAAGAAACATGTAAGAAATATAGTAAACTGTGGTTTACTAACGTCTAGCCATTTGCATGAATAACGTTTCTGAACATTGTCTTGTCTACTGGTAGCACACCTGACTCTTTTATATTTTATTGTGTACAGCAGTTTCCATCTCTCCCCACACTTGCCTTTTCATGCATCTGAGATATTAATTTGCATAATTGTAGGCTTAGAACTGATTTATTGAGTCTCAGGCAATTAATTCAGGAGGATGGGGCAAAGTCTGAAAATGTTGGCATTATGTTAGTATTTTACCAAACTCCTAATTTGAACAAGGTAATACTCTGATACAGACTAGATTAAATTGTAACATTCAGCTTTCCTGTTAGGTCAAATTTACCTTGCAGTCAAGATGATCACAGGTAGATAACAACGCTTATTAGGAAAAGGAGTATTTGCCTACTAAGTGGATATTAGGAAGGCAAAACTTAAAATAAAATATATGATAGTCCTGTATTTAGTGTCTTTTGCTAAAGGTTTGTCAGTCTTTAGAGTGTTCAATTTAAGAAAAAAAAAAATCCAACAAAGCCCTGGAAGAATTTGTGGCACAAAGTGAAGGAATGTCACTGTATAAAGAACCAACAAAGCCCTGGAAGAATTTGTGGCACAAAGACTATAGTTTCATGAAATAAAATGAAGGAATGTCACTGTATAAACAGAGGAAGAAAGTGATATTACCTCAAAAGATGACTGAAACCATAGCATTTGACTGCAGGTCTTTCTTCGTTCACTGTCTCTGCAAAACTAAAACAGCTCCCAACCAGAGAGGTTGTTTGTTCTCCATGTTGAAATGCACTTGGGACCACCAAGCAGCCATTTCCTCCCCAGTCAGTGGACAGACTGTAATTGATAATATTTTCACCCTGAAGGAAAGGCCAGCACTCTGCAGCCTAAGTAGCAATGGAGATATAATGTGTGATTATATTTATGCTTCCTTTTAATGTAGTACAGTGTAATTTACTGATTTCTATGAAATCTTAGTGCTGCAAAATTGAGCAGAAGAAATCACATGATTATCTGGTGTAATAACAATTTACATTGTGAAATCAATACCAACATTGTTACCTTAGGGGTTAAATCCAAATATATACCTAACCACTCCAGCTATTTATATGGGTACCATGGTATGAAGACATAGCATGAAAATGCAGTATGAATTGCTTTTTCTTTTTTCATTCTTAGTTTAGCCTGAGAGATTGATGGAAACTTTATCTATCTCCATTTTCTTGGTTCTGTGGGTAAGATATCAAGATGGGCATGGAGAATGGGTTATCCTGTGAGGCAAGTCGGGTCCTTGAATAACGACTGCCACGGGGACTGCACAAGCGAGTTTAGTTTAGATGTAGCCAAGAAAAAAATAACTCTGTTTCTCTTAGAGAATTGCAGGGATCTACTGCACAATTTGTACATAATACAGAGTTGAGCCAAGATTACCTGAGAGAAGTGAGGGTAGTTTTTCCTAAGAAAGTAGAGTGATTTTATCTCGGATTCATATTCTTTTGTAAGCTTGAGTGAAACACAAAGAAAGAAGGTGTGTGTGTAAGCGATCAGTGAACTGAATTGTACAAAGCCCTGTTTGAAGTGCTTTGTGGCCTTCCTGCGACATACGCAACAACTACACACTTTCAAAGAAGGTCACAGTCCAGAAGTATATTTTCACTCATCTTCCCCATTTGTAAAGGAGAAAGTAGATTGCAGATTTTAGGAGGCTTTCATTAAGTAAATCAGAACTGGAAAAATATATAACCATTGTTTATTGATAAAACAAACTAGTACAACAACCATATGTTAATTCAAAGACTGCCAATTCTTTCTGTGGAGCAAATGAAAACATGGATATTTTTTGTCTAAGTTTCCTGTTCTGTTTTAGTTTTAAAAGAATCTCCTTATCCCAGATCACACTCTTGCCACATTAAAAGGTGCAGTTTGTGCTTCCAGTGTAGGAAGTTAGAAGAAAAATCTGATTTATCTTATAAGAAAAAAAGGGTTTAAACTATAGTTTGTTAAAACGATACTTTAAAGTTTGGTGGTGCCCAGCACATCTTGTCTCTTCCCCTCTGAAATTGTTATTGGTCTGGTTTTTGTGACTTGACTTCTTCTATTTACAGGCTTGACCTCATAAAAAAAAAAATTATATCTGTGTTTTAGTACATGATCCAGGAGTCTTTGTTTTGATCCTGAGTGGAACAAACTTTATCAAACAGACATCTTCCACAGAGGACCTCCAATGAAGCATAGCTTTTTCTTGTGTCCTTACAACATTTTCTTAAACTTGTGCACAAACAATATCTTCTTCATCATCATAATTTCATAGGCTTTTTGGAGTATTTTTTACTGCTTACACATCATTTTAGTTTAATATGTTTCTTCTCTGACTTCTTTATTCATGAGTGGGGTTGAAGTTTCAGTAAAGTATGTCACATATAGATTCTTCTGTTTATTTTCCATACAGGTAAATTATTTTTTCAAGTTTCTCTTTTAAGCCTCCATATCAACAGTCTTTCTGTAAGGAAGATATTCCTAGAATGTTCTCGTTGTTTTTGTTTTTCCTTCATAATATTCCTTAGTCATCTTAACACAAAGTATCGTATAAGAGTTCAGAAAAGAAAGGGAAAGAATTTTTGTTGATGCAAAATCTCCATATCTGAACTACAAGATCTCAATGACAACTGAAGATGTATCATGCTTGAATATATATTCTGATATGCAAACATATGGCCCATTCTGTAAAGCTTAATTTGACTTTCTGTGAATCGAATGTTTTGGTGACTTCTGCTTGTCTGGAAAATCAAGGACAGAAATCAAGGCTCTTAACTTACAACTATACTGAATGGAGAAGAGGGCATTTTGTTTAAAGTACCTGATTTGTAAACTCAGAAGCCAGCTCAGTTGCTTAAAATTCAGCAGGTTCTATTTGCAACAACCCAATGTAGATTTTTTTTTTTTTTTTTTTTTTTTAATTATAGCTTGGTTTATAACAATGGATAGGATCTGTAGCCAAATCTGTCCCTGTGAGACATTCAGCAACGGAACAATAGTATAATTATTTCTGGATCCCTGATTAGCAAAAACAATACAATAGTTGTACAAAGCTTGAAAGTCTGGTTTTCAGAATAAAACAATCTCACCATGCAAAAGCTCCTCTTAATGCTGATTTCTGTAACTCGCTATTTGATTCAAGCACATAATTGGAAGTCAAATGCATTTTAGAAGCTAGTATACAGTGGAAAGCACTGAACAGTGTTGAAAACTAGTGTTTATACTTCCTATATTAAAATTCCGTTCCCAACATAGCACTTAACTCATCTGCCATAGAACATTTCAGACACTCGATATCACATGGCATGATCTTTCCTATAGTTTAGACTTTCAACACCTAGGCCAACAAAATAATTTACACTATTTACAGCCCACTTTCTGCCTGTGTATGAGGATTTCTGGGAAAATGAGGGAGCAGCAAAAAGCTTATTCTCACAAGCAATGACCAAACCTCACTGGTATTGGCCCACCTTTTCTAGAAATCCATGCTGAGGTACAATTCCTACTAATTCTTCTGCTTAAGTAAGGATTTCATGATTGTATCTTTAACTCTCTCTGGCACCTTCCAAAGCAATAGATTTGTGTGGGATGAAATTACAAATTCTGGTATCAGAATTTATACAGCTAGGATTGTCAAAAATAAAGTTATTTTTAAGTTATTTATTAAAACAACATTATGTTTTCAGCACCAAAAAATTATGAAACTGCCCCAGATATTTATAGATATTCTTTTATTTTCAATTATAATTCACAAAATTGCAGGATCACAGAATGGTTGAGGTTGGAAGGGGCCTCTGGAGGCCATCTAATCTACCCCCCCCTTGATCAAACCAGGACGTTTGGAAACAATTGTCCAGGACCATGTCCAGATGGCTTGTGAATATCTCCAAGGAGGGAGACTCCACAGCCTCTCTGGACCACTTTTTCCAGTGCTCAGTCACCTTCATGGTAAAAAAGTGTTTCTAGATGTTCAGAACCTCCTGTGTTTCAGCTTGTGCCCATTATGACCTATCCTGTCACTGGGCACCACTGAATTCCTCATATCAAGTCAACGGAAGTGAGAAAAATAAGACAGAAGAGTATGAGGAAGAGAAAATTATAAACTGCAACTGAAATATATTTTTAAATGTTTTCAGTATCTCCAAATAAAATATTGTAATTAAGAAAAATGCAATATGCTATCTCAAGCACAGGTTTTACTTTTCTGTGCTTGATGAATAAGTTTAGGAATATCCCCATCCTCTACCATCCATTCCTCCCCTCCACCCAGGAGATCTCGTTGTTGATATTTTTACTGGTGTTTTCAAGTACCACAGCTGTTGCTTATATCCAGTAATTCCACAAATTACAATTGTGAGAACGTACTAGGTATGCATTAGGTTTTGTTGTATCGGGAAAGAAGCAGCTAGACCAGTTTAATGTGTTGTTGATTTGACATAATTTTGGTTGTTACTATGATTAAAAAAAGTATTGGCTGGCTGACTACATGGTCTGAAAATAGAAAAAAACTCCCATGTTCCTATTACGCTTGAACTGTCCTTTTATCAGCACCAGAGTTTGCTATCTTTTATTGTCATCTAAGATACAGAATTAATTCTCTCTGTCTCTTGTGGGGGTGAAGTCAAGCTTCATCTGAATGAGCTTTATAGAATTTGCTGCAATAGGTGATTAAAAGAAGAATGATTCCATGTGATGTATAACAATGTTTTCCTGATTTTTAACCTCGGACCAGGTTCAAAAATCTATTGAGCCAAGTTGTTCTGAATTATATATTGAAATGACCTTGACACAGGTTAAAATCATGTTGTTTTGACTGAATTTTCCTTTTAGTTTTGGGTTTCATGTAACAATTATGTGATATTTCCTGATTAAAAATAAAGACTGTATGCTTTTCAGAGTCTGAAGAAAACCCATATTTCCCTCCCCAAATGATGGTTTATAATTAAGTATGTCACAGATTTTAGATTTGAATTTTGACCAAGTGTTGTGGACCTGAACCATAACATTACCTTGCACTGCATATAATCCTGCATATGTTGTAGCATAATTAAAATTGTAATTACTTGTTATCATTAGTCCCAGTGTTGTACCAACTATAAACCTCATTACTCAGAATAACTTGATTCTGTCTTTAGGTAAAAAGAATTCAAAGCTGCATTTGGTGGCACAACGGTGTAGATAAAGACGTAGTATGTATGGGGGGACCCATAAGAGTCGTGTGCCCGTAGGATGAGTACTGTGTGTGTGCAGCCAGCACCTAGCTGGGCCAGCTGGTGAGTCAGGGACCCACAGGGCGGGTAAGGGGAGCTGGGATCCAGGCAGGGGTGCCAGGCGGGCAGATGGGCCGTGCTGGTGCTCAAGGGATCTGTGAATGTGTGTGTGAAGCTGGAGAGCGTGGTGTGTGTGCTGCACCAGTGACCTTCTGCCTCTGCCCGCTCAAGAGGAGGAAGGGACGTGGCTGTGCCTGTCTGCTGTGAGCCCTGAACGTGGGTGCTGCTGGGGGCAGCGCCTGCTCTGTGGCTGCCTGCGTAGCCACAGCCATGGTCATGTCAGTGTCCTCTGTGTGTGTCTGCGTGTGTGTGTCTGGGATACACGCTCAGTCTCAGTACTGCATCAGCTTTGCTTGTGCACAAGAGAAGGTGGCAGACCATCCCTCAGCCTGGGAAGAGACCCCAGGTGCCCAGACACTGGCTGGGCTCCAGCGGCTGAGCAGGAGGGTCTTAGACCAGGGCAGAGGAGGAGGTGGCCACATATCACATCACTTAACATCCTCATAAGCTCCTAGTGTGTTGAGTGACAGTCTTCCCTTGCAATTAATATGATATGCCTAATCTTAATCATTTTCTCTGAGTCTCTCTTTGTGCAAGGCTTTTCCCCTCATTGTTTTGATGGCACGGCTTAGTCTAAAGTTTCTTGACAGACTGCATGCTGCCTGTTCATCATCTCTGGAACTGGATCACTGTTTACGTGACCTTCAGATTTTTTTATAATCCTTTATGATTTGTGGGGTCCTCAGTGAGTGGCTCAGAAATCCAAGCTGATATATTTTTTTCTTATCGTTTAAAGTATGGATTTAAAAATTTAGAGCACTATCAGCTAAGAAGTTGCTAGTATTAGTGTTAGGCCTGTGCCATTTTACTGGCTGACTGGTCGCCTGTCAGAATAGAGTCAGAGCAGATTTTGGCTAGGAGCTTTTGTTACCCAAGATCAGTATTTTTACTACACAACTCATGAAAATAGACATTTTTGTAATTATGTATTTTTCTGTTTATTGTGGTGGTTAATTAATTACGGGGGGTTAATTAATTTGCAGACTCTTAAATGGTAATTTTCAACTCCTCCCTTACTTGAAGGATTTATTTTCTCAGTCATTCATATTTTCTCATAGAGTCTTTTGGTTTAAAAAAATGAAAGTAATCTCCTTTTCCTATGCCTCTTACTGATTTTACTAGTGACATAAATTCTTCCTTTGGAAAAACAGATCTCTAAATTTAGGTTGCTGAAAATAAATGCAGGAAGAGAAGATTTTCAGCTGTGGAGATAGCTGTACTTCTATTTTGTTCATATTGAAGGGAAAGACCCTGATAGCAATTCCAAAAATATTCTTCAGGGTGGCAATCCCAGAATGAAAGATTTGTAAGAAAAAGTAACAAAGTGTGAGGTAAAAGTTTGCTTAGTGATAGTACATAGGGTTAGGTCTTCTGTTGATGTAAACGAATACAACCCAATGACTCAGAGGATCTATTTGGTTTTGCTACAGTTGGATTCTAATCCTAAAGCTAGAAAAGGAACTTAAAAGCAAAATGCTAATTATAAAATCACAGCCAAGAGCAAATAGTATTACATTTATTTCTATACCGAATTACACAGTAATCCAAAACTGACTTAATCAACTATCTATGTCCGCCCAAGGGAGATGAATAAAAAGAAACCTGGTAGAGGATATTGATCATCATGTAAAATGGTAGCAATTACCATTAACAAATAGTTTTTAATAAGCAAACATACAGTTATTACTATTAACTTAAGGTTTTCCTCGTTAAAAAAAAAAAAGTTAAAAAAAGAGTCAGGGCACAAAAAGGAGAGTCAGGGCCTGAGGCTTTTTCCATTAACTTCAGGAAAACTTACTTGGATTTGGGATGGATACAGGACACATGATTTTAACTGCTTAAAAACTGGTAACTAGTGGAAGATACCTGTTGTGTCTTCCTGATGTTCCTTTCTCTACTGACACTGAGGAATGATTAGCTTGGACATAACCCATAACTATCAGATGGCTAATACTAGTAAGAAAGTAACCACTAAACTGAACAGTTATTAAGCTTAGGGCAAACTTTCTGAACCTCTTCTTTATTCTAAACCAATCTACCTAACCAGATCACTCAGACTCCCTGCTGCTGAAACTCATTTTTGTGGGAAGATGTGCTTAACTTAATTTAACTGCTCTCTTGAGATACACTTGTACTAGTTGTTTCCGATGCTTCAGAGATGCAGTATTTTCATCCATGAAGACCTGTAATATTCCTTTCATGAATCCCACAGTCGTGGTTGCTAAACAATTCTCAGCAGTGCTATCAGCTCTGGAGCTCGTGGGGAATCACTGTATCATTCTGTGGCCACAACTCACAAAGCCAGGTTATTTCTTCAGATGAGAGAGGTTCAAAATCAATAGTGGTTAACTAAACCAAGTGTACACTGCAGGTGGTTTGGGTTTTTTTTTACTTTCGAGATGACTGTGGCGGGGGGTGTGTGTGTGTTAAAAAGTTCAGGAAAACTTGTAATTCTGGCTCTCAGTCACTGTGTTGTTTTGAATAAAGTATGTGCTGTTTGTTTTTATTTCTCTTACCAGAATGATAACTGCTTATTCCATCATTGCATTCTGTGATTCTTTGCTGACCACTGTGATTTCACATATATATTATCAATCCTAATTATGCATATAATTGATATCAGTTTCAGATAATTATCCATATAATTGATATCTGTTGAAAATCCTTACAGTAATGTATTTATATATCCTTCTAATCCTGGAAGATGAAAACCTTTTTTACTGTTTTGTTTAACTTGGTGAACTTTTTTTCCAGTATGAACAGCGATAATACAGGTTTTAACCACAGAAATATATGCTTATGTCATTTGCGATTCATAACAGTTTGCCACTGTCATTGCTTCTCAGAGAGAGTTCTTACAAATCATGCTTTTAAAATTATGAGAAATGCACTCAACTGTCTACTGATCGCTTTCTTTTGAGAAGCTTACTTCACAGATGAGCATGTGCAGACCTTTGAAATCTGGCTCTCCTGCTTGCCATCTTCCCTGGGTTGCTCTAAAAGCAAGCAAAACAAAACAAAAAAACCCAACAAGTGAACACGGTAATAACAATTGCCTCATAAGCATTGCCAGGAATCTATCTGTATGTCAAAAGTTTAAAAAACAAAAAAGTCAGGAGAACAGAAAAGAAGAGCACTAATCAGCGTGTCCTGTGCTCTTCTTTGTAGTCCCAGCGCCGTGTTACATTTCACCTCCCTGATGGCTCCCAGGAAAGCTGCAGTGACAGTGGTCTGGGAGACCACGAGCCAGTGGGTGGTGGAACCCTGATCTCACACCCTCTCCCTCTGGTTCAGCCGCAGGACGAATTCTACGACCAGGCTTCACCGGACAAGAGGACTGAAGCTGATGGCAACTCCGACCCCAACTCGGGTGAGTCACTGTCAGTAGTCTGCTTCTCTGAGTTGCTTTGGTAACTTCATTGCTTTCTTTTTAATCCCTTTAAGGTCTGCAATGGTAGAGATATTTTTAAGCACGTGCATGAATATTTGGTCATGATAGTTCATATGCTTGACAGGAAATAATGTAGTTTGCCTGAAGTGCCCCATGTAATTTGACTGTAGAAACAAAAATGTATTCAGTGAGATAAAACAGCTCCAAACAAATTGCACAGTAAGTGAGAATAGCTGGGAAGAAGGTATCAAATTTTTCTTGATGTTTGCAGTGCTGTTGCTATTTAGCGTTGGACTTTGTTTTAGGAAAGTTATTCTAAATACACATTTAAAGAGCATGGACATGGAGGTTGCACTATCTAGAAGACAGTAAATCAGTGAAGTACTGAAAATTTTGAATACAAATTGCTCTAACAAACACACCTAGAATTCCCCCTTCTAACAGCAAGAACCACAGGCTTTCTTTGTTAGGCTGGAATGGCATGATGTTGTGCTTTTTGGAACTGTTGGATATGCATTTTTATACCAATATTAAGTATGTGCAGTTTGTCTGGTTTGGGAATTTCTTCCTTTCTTCTCCTTTCCTTCTCTGTAATAGATTTACACTATTTGCAGTGTTTGTGACAGTCAGTACTAAAAAATGAATCAAGGTCTTAACCAATAATGTGACTAGTATTTTGACATTGGAATGTGGAGACTTGGACATACTGAAAACTGGAAGAGGCAGTGACACTGCCCTTAAGCCTCTTGTTTTCTCTCTAGAATGTGGAGACAAAAGTTAGGAGTCTTATCTGTGCTCTTGGAAGGTAATTGAACTTGAGTTCTCTTGCATCCCAGGAGTATAGAAATAAGAATTAGTTTCTCCCTCTGGCATTTCTCCTTTTTGTGTAGATGAGTAATTGTCACTAGGTCCATACAAACCAGAACAGAAGGTGGCCCTGGGGTGTGATGCACAATATTAAGGTCCATGTTCTCATTTGGGCAGAGCTGGATCTGAATCATGACATTTATATCATGATAGATGATGTAAACTGTGGAATATTGACCTTAGAAACATTTTTCTCATACCTTAAAAGGAGGACAGAGAGAGGGTGTGTTGGGTGAGACTCTACAAAGAAAAAATTTGAAATGCTTTACTGATTCAGAATTGTATTTTGGTTTCCTTTTCCCTTTCCCACTTTTAATTTTTTTTTTTTCCCTTGACATGACACCTGCATTTTGTTTTCTTTACCAGAACAGAAATATTTTTGGAACTATGATCTTAAACCCTAGATCTGTTGAATAAAAGAATAGCATCTATGAACAGATTGACTCTGGAGCAAGAATGTATGTCTGCTTAAGCAAGTGAGGAGCTTAAGTGGAATTATCCTGCTAATTCTCTGACCATGTATGAGACATGTGAAAGATTTAACAAGATCAGAGAGGAGTTTTAAGGCAGCATTGTGTGTTAGCTTTGTCACATTGGCTTCACCGACTCTGAATTGCACTTCTCTTCAAAATGTGACATAAAAATCCTTCAGGAGAGTTAGGAAAAATGTGCTTAGTTAACTTTTTATCAGGTTATTAAAAATGTGGTTTTACAAATTTAGAAATTTTGTGTCAAGCACATTGTCCAAATTTAGTATATTAATCATGATTCATCCCTAATACAGAGACTAATAGAAGATGAGTCAGAGTAAATAAGTGTTCTTAAAAGCTATACGTAAAGTTTTAATATGCCTGTGATTACACCTGTTTAGCCTTGGGCATGCTAAATTCATGGCAAAGTTACAAAAATCTAACCCTCAAGCTGTACCAATGTTAGTGAAGTATTGAAATACAGGTTTTTCACCTCTTATCAGACTGAATTAGGGCAGACATTGAAATAGTGCATTCCATATTTCATCAAATCTCACCAACTAAGAAGGGAATGATATGGTCATTACTGTGAGAGAAATCATCCTTGGCAGGAAGGGAGTGATGCTGCCCATTAGATCGATTTGACTTTTATATCTCATTCAGTATCAAGTTATTGCCTAGGCATTGTGTCAAAAGTTGTTTTGCTACTGGAGGCACAAGTTTTTGGATGAGATGCAAAATGGAGTTTAAAGCAGTTTATGGTTATTGAAGATCCTGTGGCAATTTTCAGAAGAGAAAACTGTTATCTGGTGATAGGCCAAAATTACTTTGTGGGTATTTACATATGTTCAAGGTTAAACTAACTGATGTACTTATCATTTCAACATTGTATTCTTTGATGATTCTCAACTGAATTTCTAGTTCTATTGCAGTGAAATGTTAAATAGTTGCTGTATTTAACAGCAGACGTAGTTCATTTCAGTGGCTGTATAAGGGATTGCTGTTTATGAAAATACTTGGAGCATGCTGAGGTAAAAGATACAGCTATAAAGTAAGGAAAAAGTCGTAGTGGAGAGTAGTAGTATTACCATGTACATGCACTGCTTCCAGCTTCGGATGATAAATGTTGCAGAACAATATTTTATTTTGATTTTAAATACCTCAACTGAAGAGAAAGAGAAGTGATTATGGGAACATTTTCTAATGATCTCCAACTGTAAAATCAGCACAAAAAATACAGATTTATCCCACTGTACTTTTATGAAAGTTCATTCTAAGTAAGGGTTTGCTTCAGCTCATGGGAATATGATGTTAATCTTGATAGTAAAGTCCTTGCCTCATGGTGAGAGCAATTTTTGTTAATGGCTTCAATGCTCAGTGAATTGTGTGGTTTATTATTGTACACTGTGAAGTTGTATGAATAAAAATTTAGTCATTGTTTCTCAATATTAGTATGTTGCTACTTTAATTATATTTGAAGAGTGACCAAGGCCCGGGTCTTCAAAACCTGAAATGGGGGGCGG
>NW_009259036.1:484687-490038 GCF_000687185.1 Egretta garzetta | reverse complement strand
CTTGATAACTTATTACACAAAGGTATGAGAAACCTTATTGCCATATTTTCTTGCAATCATTAGCTTCTACAGAGACACAAGAGCTACAATTACATGATTTAATGGAAGAAACATACATGGTGAGAGTACATTCATCTAGGTAATCTTAAAACAGCAATCTCTCTCGCTGGGGGAAACTGAAATGAAGAGAGATGCCAAACACCAGCATTGTCAGCCACACACTCTCACTGTGGTTATGAGGGAAAAGCAACAAGATAGATATATGAAGTAAAAATTAAAATTTATAAGGACTTTAATAGTGATGTGTATAGTTCAAGTTTGGTTTGTATCACTCAAACCTGTTTTCTTTGTAGGGAGTTTTTTAACTCAAGGGTTTCATTCAGTTTGCTAAGATAACTTTTCCATTTCACTGTTCTTAATTGATCAGTATTATTTGATTGTCAGAAGACTATGATGTTAACCTGCCAGTTGCAACTCCTTTATGTTACACCTTTGTCTCATTTGCACCCTGATACGCTTTATAAGAATTCTTCCATCGATGAGCAACAATTCACCATGTGTAAAAACAGCATAACACTACAGAGTGACGCCATCTCTGTGGTTTTGCTATGCGTTATTAAATGATAATAACAACAGGTGATTAAAATTTACTACAGGAAGTCTCATTATTCAAGAGTCATGGTTATGATGATTTGATTTTGCATACAATATCAACTTGTAAGGAGAGCCTTGTGAATGTTATAATGTTTTATTGCATTTAAATGCAGTAATTAACAGCCTTAGCCTTGCCTAGCTGACCATGACTTTGCCAGAAGCATGGGCCAAGAGGCAGGCAAAGCAACATGACATTACCTAGCTGTCACCACGATGACAAATAAAAGAGAAATTAGAATATAAATTTTATAGTGTTGAGAGTCTGTAAAAAAAACCCAATAAAATAAAACAAGGCACATCCCAAAAAGGTGATTCTAATTTCTTTGAAATTAATGGTTGTGAGTAATCTGAACTGTGTGTTGGTGTTTGGAATGCTGACCTCACTGTTCTCCAAATGAACACTATCTATCTTTTGCATTTGGAGTGTGTGTGTATATCACACTTCCTATAAAAAACTAAAGGAAGATATTCCAAAGATCAATCAGCTGATTAAAGTTCTTTAACTTTTAGTATATCAGGTAAGAATTTAGAAAATACAAAGTTTCTTTAGGATCTAAAAAAAAAAGTCACTGTGAAATTGAATTTACTGGTATGACTTTATAGCCTCTTTTATTACCAAAAATTCTGCTTTTTAATGGTTTTAAATGTGCTTATCAGGAAGTGTACTTTTAACACAAACATCTTCTTTATCATCAGCTACATTAAAAGTGTGCAGCTGTCTGATGTATTTTAACGTGAATTATTTCTTCAGTAATCGCTCAAATGAAAACTGTGTTTTTGTTTGTCAGCAGTTAGATGCAGAATGTTATTTTTCATTACTATAAGTGTGGTTTTCATCGGCATAAACCACATCCCCCCACCTACCTCCCCACCCCTCACCCTCCCACCCCCCTTATTAGTGGAGAATTCTTTTTTCACTGTGGTTTAGTAAAGGTGGTCAGGGCTTAATTCTAGATTGGAATTGTTAATATATGTAAGGGTTTCATGAGGCAGAGATGTGCGATAGAACTGTATGAAGGAAAAATGTGCCTCCTAGTGTAAAGAAGGGGAAAAATGCACTTTCATGAAAATGCTTGATAAATCACATTTTGATAGCTGCAAGCTGTGGATGTGATTCATTTTCTTCAAAGAGATAAAGAGGAATAGCATATATTTAGTGGAGTGTTAGAACTGCTTTGGGAGAAATCCTACTATACACTGTGGATGAATCTATGCAATAACTCCAATGGTTTAAAACCAGACAGAAATATAACATTTGTGTCTGCTGATAGATTGTTTATGAAGCTAAGTAAATGCTTGCCTAATTTCTACACCTCATTAATAAGTTGTATCAATTTATGCTGCATAACACAAAGTAATAGCTTTATAAAAACAGGGAGCTGTAGAAAAAATTGTAACAAAACCACTGTTTTGAAGGTCATCTTTTTTACTGAGTATAAAGGACGTCCTTCACATTAAGTAGAATATTCTATTATGTTCTTAGTTATTAATTACAAATTCCAAAGAAATTCCGTATTCTTGGAAGTAATGTTATAATGCTGTCTACCAATAATACAGTTTGCGGATAGCTTTTTTATTTCCAGTACATTAAAAATTTTACGGATAAATGTGGCTGATCAACACCTGAGTTCCCATATTTTAATAAACCTAATACTATGGTGGTTAAGTCAGGTGATGTCAGGGCTATTAAATCATACTATAATTCCAGTAATAAGTAGGAATAGCTCTGTGGCAGTGGTTTAATTATGATTAAAGTTCAGAGTAATGGCAAGACTGTCTTGTATTACACTTGGTCATATGATAGGGTCCCATGTGGAGAAGCTAAGCCTTTCATGCAAAGAGCTTTGGTTTTACAGTGTCACTATCATTATACTCAGTGGGTGATGATGGTTTAACCTTGCAGGCATACCCTCTGCTTAATCCTGCCTTTCATTTTGCGCCTCAAAAGTTTCTTGTCGTACCTGGCAGCATTGGAGTCCATAGCTGAACATCCTAAGGTGTAGGAAGAAATGTTACTCTGTTAACGCTTAGCTCTAGATAAATCACTGTCCACAGTTATTCTTGTGTTTTCATAATATGAGACTCTATGTGAACTAAAATAGGAACATTTGCCTTTGAGTCATTTCCTCCATTTCATTAAACACAAGTTCATACCTCACAGAGAATCTAACACTGTCACATTTAGCTACAGGCAAGTAGGAGTAAGAAAAACTGGAGTCAAGTTGGTGAATTAGCCTACTGAAGAGCTATAAAATAGTCTGAAGTCTGAATTCAATCTTAGCCCATGCGCTTATTTCTTTAAAAAGATAAATAAATTCTGAGAGGCATAAGAGGTACTGCTATCTCTTTGCATCTCTTTGCTGCCTCATTACAGCGAGGATTTTAAAATTGTCTTGGTTTAGAAAAGCCACTGCAATACATCTGTTCCTGTTCTACTCTCTTTTCCCCCATGCACCAAAGCTAATTGGAGTGTAAATTAGGACGGCATAGCCATTAAATGGGCAGCAAGAGGGGATCTTGTCCCATCTCTCCTGTAAGATGAACACCCAATGTGTCTGAACTGTTCTAGCTGCTGCTGCCATCCAAGATGAGAAACTGCAGGTCCTCAGCAGTGATCTGAAAAGGCTTGATGGGATATGGGGACTATTCAGACTTGTAAGAAAAATTTGGAAGGGTTAGAGGATTAAAGGAAGGGGAAGATTGCACATTAGGCAAAAGCTGGTGCCTGTGACTGCCATCACTGCTCATGCCTAGGACAGTTCAATACCACAGGTGTTTTGGCCAGTGGTGTAGGCTAAAACAAAAGACTGATTTAAAGAATTGCTAAGAGTTGTTTTCTCCTAATGTTAAGAGTTATCTTCTCACAAGGCTTTTCTTCTCATCACAGTAAACCCAAATCTACTGCAGAGATTCATAGATATTTTGTTTCAAAGCATTATCATTATCTAGTCAAACCTCTGTCATAGCACAATGCATAGAATTTCACACTAGATTTCCTAAATCAAGCCTGTATTTCAGAATACTCCAGTGATTTATTTCCCTTAGTGTTTGTATTGGGTTTAAATGATAAGGTTGCAGCGTGGGGAGCTGCAGGGGATGCTTCTATGCGAGGAGACCGGCAGCTGCCCCTATGTTAGACAGAGCCAGCTCCTACTGGCCCAAACCAGACCCGCTGTCTCCCAAAGCTACACAGCAGCTAGGAGAGAGGAGTAAGAAAAATGTGAGAGAAACAACCCTGCAGACACCAAGGTCAGCAAAAAAGGAGGGGGAGGAGGTGCTGCAGGCACACGAGAGCAGAGATTCCCCTGCAGTCTGTGTAAAAGGCTATGATGTCCCCTGCAGCCCATGGAGGACCCCACACTGGAGCAGGTAGATATGCCCTAAAGGAAGGTGCAGCCTGTGAAGAGCCCATGCTGGAGAAGTCTCTTCCTAAAGGCCTGCATCCCATGCAAAGGACCCATGCTGGAGCAGTTAGTGAAGGACAGTATGCCTTGGAAGGGCCCCCATGTTGGAGCAGGGGAACAGTGTGATGAGGAAGCAGTGGCAGAGACAAGGTGTTATCAGATCACTGCAACTCCCATTCCCTGTCACCCTGCACCACTCTGCAGGGAGCAGGGCAGGGAGGGAGGAGTCAGAAGGGTAGGGGATGAAGGAATGAAGTTGAGCCTGGGAAGAAGGAAGGAGTGGGGGGAAAGTGTTTTTAGTTTTGCTTTTTTTGTTTCACAAATCACAATCCTACTCTATTTTTAGTTAGCAATAAATTAAATCAATCTTCCCCAAGCTGAGTCAGTTCTGCTGATGACAGTAGCTGGTGAGTGATCTTCCTGTCCTTATCTCAGCCCATGAGCATTTTCCTCTTACTGACTTCCCCCTTCTTGCTGAGGAGGGGGAGAGATAGAGTAGCTTGGTGGGCAGCTGGCAGCCAGCCAAGTTTAACCCACCAGAGTGTTGAAGTAGATGCTGTATTTCCACTCTGAAAGCATTTATCTTCAGTGTCTAGCTCTTGTCTGTGAGATGGTACCGCCCTTTGTCAACAGGAAGACTTTGACTTCCAGAAGTGTATAGATATTTGAGGCACAAGGGACTATTTTGACTAGTTCAGCCTCCTGCATAATACAGGCCAGAAATCTTAGCCAATAACTTGCATCTCACAGCATGTTTCAGATTGATTCCTTAATCTAATGGTCTTCAGTGACAGAGGAAACAGTATTCTGATGCGTACTGACTTCAGCTGAATCAACTTTTCACCTTTTATTTGATAAACTGGATGTTTGGTGCCCATGGTTTAGACATGGTGCTCAAGTCACCTTGGATCTGTAATAAATCGGTTAGTTCTTTGTCATATTTTGAATGTTGCAATAATTTGTTCTTGAGCAATTTTTTCTTTCTTTTTTGCACATATGTTCCATATCTGGTCAAAAGAAAAGTGAATCATAGAATCATAGAATCTTAGAATCACTTTGGTTGGAAAAGACCTTTGAGATCATCGAGTCCAACCTTTAACCTAACCCTGCCATCCCACCACTAAACCATGGCCCTAAGCACCTCATCTATCCTTCTTTTAAATACCTCCAGGGATGAGGACTCAACCACCTCCCTGGGCAGCCCATTCCAGAGCCTGACAACCCTTTCGGTGAAGAAGTTTTTCCTAATGTCTAGCCTAAACCTGCCCTGGCACAGCTTCAAACCATTCCCCC
>NW_009259036.1:415125-484325 GCF_000687185.1 Egretta garzetta | reverse complement strand
AGGTCTCTCTGCAGAGCCCTCCTCCCCTCAAGCAGATCAACATTACCACCCAGTTTGGTGTCGTCTGCAAATTTACTGAGGGCACACTCAATCCCCTCATCCAGGTCATTGATAAAGATATTAAACAAGACTGGCCCTAGAATCACTCAGTCCTTTCTAACACTTTTACAGATAAACAACATAGTCAACAGTTTCAAGTTAAATATTCACAATAACAAAAATAAAACATGACTCTTCTAAAACACAGACTTTTTAAAAATCGGTTTCTTTATTCATCATTCATTGTTTTGACCAGAGCGGGTACTTTTCCATGGCTCATGTGCATGCTATTTAATGGTACTTCTTAGCAGTAGAACAGCAACAGATTTTTCTATTCTTTAGAGACTTTCCATGGGAAGTAAAAGTAAAAAACATAACTGAGTACATATCTCTTTAATCATGGTTAAATATATTAGAAGGGCTTTATTAGCATTCTAGGTGCTCTATTAGATAACTATATTCAAGACAATGCACCTTTTAAAAGTGCGTTAGTGTGATTATAGCAGCAGGATTTGAGATTTTTGAGGTTGCTTTTTCTGAATTTCAATGAAAATTATTATTGCCAGCTATGACTCTGTGTTACACTGACACTAAGATGCATTTTCTGATGTTTCACATTCTGTTTCTAATGGAGGCTTAGCAGTGCAACTCCTATTCACAATGGCAAACACTTACTTGTTTAAAAGAAAGATTACTGTTGTGAGAATAAAGGTGTCAAGTTTGGCATGGAATTGTTAATTTCAACATTCAAGTGGTTGCAAATTGTAAATGGAATTAGAATTGCTGATAGGTCTAAAGAGAGGAATAACTCCACGCAGGAGGAATAACCCCGTTGCACCTCACAGACTTGGGCCTGACCAACTATGAAACAGCTCTGCAGTAAAAGAACTGGGGTCCTGGTGGACAACAAACTGACCATGAGCCAGAAACGCACCCTTGAAGAAAAGAAAACAACCTCCTGGACTGCATTAGGAAAAGTGTTGCCAACAGGTTGATGGAGATGATCCTTCCCCTCTGCTCAGCACCGGTGAGACATATCTGAAGTGTCGAGCCCAGTGCTGGTCTCCCCAGTACAGAAGAGAAATAGAAATATGGATTGAGTCCAGCAAAGCACCACAAAGGTGATTAAAGTATTAGAGCAATTGACATATGAGGAGATGGGTTCACCCTGAAGAAGAGAAGGCTTAGGGAGGATCTTATTAATGTGTGCAAATACCTGATGGGGTGGAGGGATACAGCTAGACTCTTAGTGGTATACCAAATGAAAGAAGAAGGTGGAATGGGCACAAACTGAAATACAAAGAAATTCTATTTAAACATAAGGAAAAAACCCCACCCACACTTTCTTACTATCAGGGTAATAGAACTCTGCATCAAGTTTCCCAGAGAGATTGTGGAGTGTCCATGCTTGGACATTTTGAAAATAGAACTGGACATAGCTCTAGTTGACCCTGATTTGAACAGGGAGGTGGGACTAAAAAATCTCCAGAGGTTCCTTCCAACCTCAACCATTATGTGATCCTGAAATCCTATGAATTAATTAAATATGTCTTGTATAGACTGTGCAATACAAATGTGAAGAAAGAAGGAAAGAAAAATCTGTATTCTCTAAGGTAAATGAATTATAAACTTGTACATCTGTGGTAGGGTATCTTGTGTAGTAGTGTATGCAATATGTACACCAAAAATAAACATAAATATGTACAATCCAAGCTACTGGTTTCTATTACAGTTGCTTAAATATAACAATTGAGTGATATTTGTGATGCCATAGGGTATGCAGCACATCCACATCTGGCATATGCCAGATATATATGCCAGAGGATCTATTTTCTATGGGAAACCAGGCAGGGTAATGAAAAGAAAACTCAAATTACATCAAAAGCAACTATAAGGCATCTATACTGAGACTCAAAATCTACACTAGTTTGCCTAAACACTCTTTACATAGAAAGATACAGTCCATGGTAGGCTTCATAAGAACATAGTAAAGGAATAAGACCAATGGTCTGTCGAGCTGTGTACTTGTGTGTGTGCAGTGGAAGAAGCTATATGTGGAAAGCACTTCAGCTCCTAAAGTAGATATCTCAAATTGGTCAAGTAAATTTCACAGAGAAGTGCCTATATCCACAGGTTATGAATGAAGGCTGTAGTAAGTAGTCAAGATGCACCTGTGTTAGTTGCAGACATTAATGATGTACCTTGGCTCCGTATTATAGACTCCTGAATTTGGATGCTTACCCACAGACATCTAAAATTTTATGCTGAGTGTTAAAACTCCCTTTTTAATTTGTTGAGAACTAGAGCTTTCTTTTCATCTTAACGCAAGTACCTAAAACAGGTTGGCTAAATTTTACTCTAGAATCCATTTACCACATTTCTATTGAATATAATAGGAGCTAAAACACCAAAATCACACCTAAATATTTGGGATGGAATTTAGCTCCTGAATGTAGGTGTATAGGGCTCAAATTATTTGTTATACAGAGGCATCTTGGTGCTATTGAAATACTCTGAGGTTACCTACCTCTTGTTAACTGCACTGACTTTTTTCACATCTGACGTCCACGTGCAAACATCTTAGGTACACTGGGATATTTCTAAACTGGCATTGCATGGTAATGGTTAGGCAGAAGAAATGAGGTTTAGACTGAAGTTCACTCAAACAAAAGTCAGATTTAGGGGACTACTGGTATGAGTGCAGGTGTTATATATGTAACTGCTGTATGTATCTATAACTCATTCAGATGTGAGTTAGACAGTCTGAGCTCCCACTGTACTCAGCGGAGACCTAGTCAATATCATAACTGAGTCTAGATACCCATTCAGTCACCAAAAGTGTCTGTCTGATGTGAGAGACATAGATTTCCAGACTATGTTGACTAGATTGCCATTGTGTATAGAGGAAGCTTAGACACCTAAATTTAGTTGATTCCACAAATCCTACCTTCTGTCTCAGATGAATCCCAGCAGTTATTGTTGTTAAGAGAGTAGTCTTATCTTCTGGGAGATTCAACAGTCTTTCTTACCTACCTGCACATGACATTTTTCAAAGGACAAAGGCATTTTTTAATTTCCTGCCTCATTTTTACAGTACTAATTAAATAGAAATACCAATGTGCATACCTCTTCCTCTTTCTCTTCCTCTTTTTTGGTACAACTCAAGTTAAAACATCTCTTTTAAAACACAGTTCTGAAGAAAGACTTCTACTAATGGTTTTGTTCTCTAATCAGTTTTCCTTCCTCCAAGCAACCACCAACTATTATCTGGTAATTTTTAAAAATAGCATGTCTTGAAGTGAATATTTTGCATTTTGACTTCTCTTTAAGAATGTCCATATGGGACTTTCATGAAATCCAGTCACAGGATATTGAGTTCCTTTCTTAAATAAATTGCTTCATAAGCTTTTCTTTCCAAGAAGGAAATCTAGTTCTTTTAGTAGAAAAAGTGTGTCATCTTAAGAAATACCCTTATATATCAGTATCTTCAGATTTGACCTAGTCTTGTCCAGAGAGTAGGTGTTCATTTTTTTTTTTTTATAGTGCTTATTTTATGGCTTTATCTTTTTGGTTTTCTTAGATTTTATGTTTGCTTCTTTGTTGTAAATCTAAGGAGAAATCCATGCATATGAAGGGAGGTTCCCTGAACAAGATCTGAAAGTTACCTAGGTAATGAATATTCTCATTTCTTTCAACTATTTGCCTTCACAGGGAATGCATAAACCTACCTGTTTGTCTTAAACAAGAGGCGAAGAGGGAAGAAAGATGAAATAAGTAGATTGAAAATGAGTAAGGAATGATATTTACAGTCTAAAGCATATATAAGTAATCCTTCTAGAAATAGGAATAACAGTTGAATCTTTTCTTAGTCTATTGATCCAGGTAAATACATGTTAAAAGAAGATAAATAGGGAGAATGAAAATAATAATAGAATGCATAATTTGTTCACAGTACACAGCATGTTAGTTGTGTTTATTCTTTGGTGCCCAGCTGAAAGCATGTCTTCCGCAGAGAAGTCATCCAGGTGTGGTAACATTGTAAGTGACCAAACTTAGGACATACTTACATTTGGCAAGGAAAGGGAAGTATGTACAAAATCTTTACCAAAGCCTGAAATCTGTTTTTTTCCCATCTGCAATCAATTAAATAGATAAATAAAGGCATAAATATAATTCTTCAACTCTTCAGGAAGGTTAGAAAATTTTGCAGTTTTAGCAAAAAGATTTTCAATATAAACCCCATGCTACATCACCATAAAATTAAAAAAAAAAAAAAAAGTTATTCTTGTTTGGTAACATCTGGTCATCTTTGGGAGAAAGTAGAAAAAAAATCCTTTCTTGCATATACTTATGTATTATTTTTATACCTTAATCAGTGTGGTTATAGGCACATTAGCAAGTAATATACAGCACAGTAGAAACCGGGCTGAGCATGAAGCAGCAGGTGCTAAGGACACAACTTTCACTGCACACACTTCTGTGGCATTTACTCTTGATTTGTGTGGTCTCATGGACTGAATGCCCATTAGTTGCTGGAGAATAATTCTAATTTTATTTCATCCAAAAGGAATCCCAGTCTTGTGCTCTGAAAGGGCTTCACAATACAAACCCAAGTGTGTCAAGTGGAGATGACTAGGAGATTCATGTCAGAAATACATTCCTGAAAGTTAATGTAGACGTACTGCTTAATAAGATATATTTCTCTCTCCATGGGCCAACTCACCTATCATTTTAAAGAAATTTACATTACTGAACTATCACCCAAATACTGCATGCTTAAATATTCCCAGCATATTTATGGCGGTTTTAAAGTTCGTCACCCTGAAAAACCCACATAAATGTAATTTTCAAGATAAAACTTGAAATTAAATTCTATGTACCTACTATTTAGGAGGAGGATTCTTTTTCCTTTCTTGGTGATATGCCCAATTACTCTTTTAGATTATGTCTGTGTTGTCTTCAAGATCTAAAGAAAGTGTTTAAATTCATTGAGAAAGATAGAATAAATCTTTTCTTTTACTTTATCCTTACTGAACTATTTAATACTTAATACTTACTGAAGTATTTAATTGCATAGCTGCATTTATGGAAAAATCTCATGGAGATAGATATTGAAGACACACTCTTATAAAAATAAAAGCATCAGTTATAAATGATTCATCCATCTAAAATAACTAGAAATTAATTAAAACCTTCTCAACTTTATAATCATTGTATATTTTTTTAATCCCAAAACCTCCTGGTGTGCATGTTTACCACTTTACATGTCCTTCATTTTTTGCTTATGTAAAATATATATGACTGACATTACAGTGTGATGGAATAATTGACCAGTTTTGATGTTTAGCTTTTACTGAATATTAACAAACCTTTTTGTGTTAAAGAGCAGTGGTCAACTACTGAATTTAAGGGAAAGCAATTTATTAGTCAAAACACGTAAGTTGTTGCAATTTACAATGTACTCAGAATATGCAATCACATATTTCTATATTGGCAAAGACTCACACTGTAAAACAGCAAAGGCATACAAAATAGATTTTGTTTTCAGTAGAGAAGCCAATACAGTTTGCGTGTTTTGGGGTTTTCTTTTTTGTTGTTTGTTTTTGGTGGTTTGGGGTTTTTTTTTCAAAGTATATTGGTTTTGCAAAATTGTAACAAAAGAAGCTGGTTTTAATTGGTAGTGTTATTGCAAGGCCCTCGAAACCAAGCCACTGCTTACTAGCTGTTGTGAGTGTGAATGTGATCTGGCAAGCACAGCAGTCATTAACTAATGGATTGTAGCTACAGTCTTTCAATAAAAATGTGTAGGTGGTTAGTAGTACTGTAGTGTTACCAGGAATTTTAAAGTCATTTGTAGGCTAGCTTGTGAAATTAAAGGCGTAATCAAAATTTTCCCTGTTCTGATGCCTTTTTCAGCTGATTTAACTGCACATTCCTCGGATCATTCAGAAAAGGAACCAAATGACTCAAAAATAATCATCCACACTGCAGTGGATTCGTTGTTTGGATGACAGTTTCACAGTTCATATAACTTTCCATGAGAAATGAAAGGAATAGTGTGAGGTAATTGCTTTGTGCCATTATTCCAGGTCTGGGGTTTTTTTTTGTTAAAACTATACATACATGTCCTTTGTTGTTGCTCCATTATGAATGGAAATCATATATTTTAAGTTGTAAATAAATACAACAACAATGTAAAGTTAATAATATAAATCTCTATTTGCATGAGCAACTACACTGTTTGGAGACATATTAATGACACTTTTTGCAGAACAGTGAAAATATCTAACATATGTTATAGATGAATATAGGTCACTATGCCAGCTGTAACAGATAAATATATGCATATCTATGCATACTGAACTGCATAGATATGACACGTTCTGCTAGGGTACAGAGAAGTTCAGATGATCTAGATTTTAGCTAATGATACTGGCCTTTGACTACCCAACCTCCCTTCAGCATTTAAAGAGACAGCTTCACTGATCTTAAAGATGGACATAGTTAAAAACAACTGGATGCATCAGTGGTTATGCTCTGATGATACTCTGTGCAGTCTAATGACTCTTAGGGTCACATTTTCAAGAAATTCTAGCTAGGAGCCTATGCTCACAAGCTCTGTTTCTGAATATATGAACTGCTGTGTTAGGCCTAGGATGCCTGTCCAGTTCATCTCTGGGATACCTAACAAAAATAGTTTCTTTAACCCTAATTATGCATTATGCACATCTAAGCCTCCTAGCCTAGGAATTAAAAATATGTGTTAATAGTAACTTTCTATCCTGAAAGACAGCATTTTTGAGCTACTCTCTCAATGGCGAAAGAAGAGGTCATGTCAAAAGAAGAAAATAGGATGAAAAAAACAACTTTAGAGACACTTGTGAGCTTATCCATGTTATTTTGCAAACAATGACAACATAATTATGAAAGAGTTATACTTTGAAAGAAGTCTGGTTATGCAAAACAAAAAAAAGAAGAATCCTAGAATGGCCAAATAGTAAGTTGCTTGGCGTGCTTTGTTCACTTTGGGGCCTAAGGGTGATCAGCTGGTTCCACAAGAACATATAGGAATAAATTTAAAAAAAAAATTTCCATAATTTTTGTAGGAATGTTTTCTGTGGTCTTTTATAAATATCTCTCTCTCTCTCGGTAGCTTGTTTGACTAAAATTATATTCTACTCTTCTGTCTAATTTAGTTCAGCTGCTGTGGGTCTTCACACACTAAAAGAATAAATCCTGGTGGCACAGCATGTTGATGTCTGTCTATGTCTCATGTCTTTCATTTAGAAATCAATATGTTTGGGTTGGTGCTAAGGTTGAGTGTATTTTTCAATGGGCAGGTCCAGACACGGCTGCTGATATTGCTTTCTCTATTGCACAAGTGCAGGGAAAGAAAAGGAGACACTGGTGTTACTGGAGAGGCAGAGAAAGGAATGGCTCAGAAGGTGTCAGCTAAACTGCCAGCTGGATAGATTATGCAGAACAGCATAGGCATAGTATATGAAAAATGGAGTGCCGGGGAACTGACATTGGTATAGGTAATACTTCCACGTACGCTGAAACATTTTAGAACAGCTCTGTACTGCTCAAAAGTCAGAAAGACGTTTTATTTATGGCTCAAAAATGTCCATGAATCATTCTGTCAACTGAACAAACTTGAAGAGAAGAATGCTTGTCCTCAGAAGACTGTGAAATTCTGGAGCAAACTGGAAAACGAACACAAATTGAGAAAGAGAGCGCTTAGTTGGGGGAAAAGATGAATGTCATATTGCTTAATTCAGCCTCCTTCCTTTTTGGTCTTGTCAAATGTTTGCCTATCACAAGATGCCAGCCTACTCAATGTTGTGTTCTGCTACAAGGTATACAGCATCTCATAAATCTGGCAGTTCACTGACAGCAGTATTCTACTTTTCTACCCCTGGTTGCCCATTAAAATCTGTATGATTAGGCTATGAGATCTGAGGAGCATGTCTAGACTAGCCAATGGTGTTAAACAGTAATGGTGCCAGATGTAATGCTTCAGAGCAGCTAGCATTGACCTCTGAAATGTATTGAGGAAATATTTGCATATTGCACATAGTGCTGACACTAACAGTAGTATATGAACAGGATTTTGTTTTTTTTTTTTCTTTTCTTTTTCATATCATATGTGTTTTTACTTCCTCAAATGTGTATAATTTCTATTAATTCTGAAATTGAAGTATAAGTCATATGCAAATTAATCTCTTTAACATGGCAGCCGTACAGAGTGGTATATTCAGTCTTAGGAAAATATGGTAAAGATGACAAAATACTGGCTTTTTTTTTCCAAATAAATTTGGCATGTATTACTTCTTAGCCCAGATTAAATAATTGGATCATTTAAATTATTTTACTGCATGAAAAAATTCAAATCTCTTTTCCACTGGAACAGACTATAAACTTGGGTTTAGTGTCTACCTAAGTCATTAACAGTGGTTTTGTTTTGATAGAGTTTATTCCACAGCTTTGATCATTTGAATCAGCCAGTCACAATCAAAAAAGGTGAACTGATGTAGCTAATCGTATGTCTCTGGATGATACTTCAGTAAAGTCTTAGTTTAAAATAGCTGAGAGATGACCAGTTAAAAAAAGAAAACAAAATTAAGCAATTGAAAATAATCTTGAACTTCTTTCTGTAGTTAAGGAACATCTTTGCTGATAATCTGCCTTCTGAAAGGTTTGTCAGATTAGGCCATTGATCTGTGTATTAAAGGGCCAAACTGCAAGCAACTTGAAAATAGTGCCCCGTAATAGAAACTGGGCATTTTTAAAGGAGAAAAAAGCAATGATTTTCATTGTTGGTGTTTGGGGTTTTTGTTTGTTTCTTTTTTCAAGGTGCTGCCTTTTCAGGAAAGACATCTGAGGAAAGTTGTCCTTAGTTATCATTGTAAGCACATTTGTTTGATGATCAGGAATAAAAAGTTAATTAGCACAGAGATCTAAACTTCCAGCCGTGAGTACAGACATACATGGATTCTCCTCTTTATCTAACAAATGGGGGTTTAGAAAGCACCAGAATGATCAGCTAATTATGAAGCACTTCTGGTATTTCTAGATCTGTTTTGCATACTAGGTTCTTTGATACACTGTACTAATCAAATCATTTATATTCAGCCATATGAAGTGTAATAAAGAACGAGTGTGTTATCTCCTGTTTGCTCAAATCTTTTTGTATGTCTCTTATAAAACTTTACCACTTAATGCCCTTTCAACTCTTCCCAAATAACACTTTTAATTCATAAGGGTAAAGAAGACCTACCAGTTTTCTCTTCATTAGGATGTCATGTGGTAAACAAATTTGGCATGCAAGAATTTCTCTGTGTTAAGATTAATTCAATCATTAGACTGTTTGCTGCACTACAAATACCCATTGCAGCCTATTGAATTTATTATCTAATATCTGTGGGCACTGATTAGCAGTTTTGCTCATTATCGCTCTGAACCTTCTACACAAATCATGGCCTTAAATTGTTTGTGTGGTTGTTCCCTGAACTTTTTTTAACCTTTCTGGCTCAAGTGTTTCAACTAGATTTTAGAAAGATAAATGTTTCATTTTTCATGTTTAATCGTGATTGTAAATCAAAAAAAAATACGAAAAATTCTCTACAACTACACAGAAAGAGTCTCTGTCTCAGTACTCAGCCTGGCTCTATGCTATGAAACAAGTGTTTACATTTTGATTTTGCTGAATACTCTTATATTTTTTAACCTCATTCACTTGATACCTTTTACACACTCACACACACACACTCACTTTTTAAAAAAAATATATTAGATATGGTTTCCAGGATTATATAGGATGTATTTGTTGTAGGTGCCTGGGCACTGGCAGCAGGGGCCTCTGTGAGGGGAGGTCAAGGCTACCCCGTGCTGGAAACAGCTGGTTCCAACCGGCTCCAATCGACCCAACACAGGGCATGGCTGACCCCTCAGCCAAGGTGGTGGCACCTTGGGGAAAATGTACTTAAGAAAGGGTAAAAAAGATGTTGCCTGCCAGTGAGAACTGAGGAAAAATGTGAGAGGAACAGTCCTGCAGACACCAAGGTGAGAGAAGAAGGCAGGAAAGAGGTGCTCCAGGCATGTTTATCCCATCAGGAATGAAGGAGTGAAGTTCAGCCTGAAAAAAAAAGAGGGAGTGAGGGGAAGGTGATTGTTGTTTTGTTTTGTTTTGTTTTATCTCATCACCCAGCTGTATCTTAGTTGGCAATAAATTAAATTAATTTTCCCCAAGTCAAGCCTGTTTTGCCTGCGACAGTAATTGTTAAGCAATCTTCTCGTCTTTATCTCAACCCACAAGCGTTTCTATCTTACCTTCTCTCCTGTCCGGTTGAGGAGGGGGAGTGAGAAAGAGGCTGGGTGGGCATCTCTCAGCCTGCCAAGATCAACCCACCACAAGCGGTAGTTTAAGCTAGTTGCCTAGGAAAATACCCTCAGAGTTTAGAGAAAAATATTATTCAATAAATACTCATCCTTACCAGTGAAGATCCCAGTTAAAATGTTATAGCCAATTTTAATCTATCCTATATTCTTTTAATTTCTAGCTTTCCACTGCCTCAGTTTCTATTTTATCTTCCTGAGGATTCTCTAGTCTATCTAGTCCATACTTTCAGTTAGTTTGTCCGTTACTAACTCTGTGACATTACCATAGAGATACATGTGAGGATTTTTGGCAAAAGATGCCATAAATCTTCTTAGTTATACGTAATGAAGTTTTGAAAAACTAATGTTTTGAATATATGTATATATTTGCATTTCAGCGAAGGATCCTGTCATGTCACTGAGGCAACTCTCATGACTATACAATTTCAGAACATGACTTAGCTGAAAGAAGTACTGTTCTCCCCCTGCCTCCATCCCATGTTTTGTTCAAGCCTTTGCTTCCTCAACAAAAACTTTCCATGTGGAACAGCAAGCTTTCTCCTAAAAGAGCAGAATATTCTACAGAAGCGTTTCCTATCTAGGAAGGCAAGTTTAGTTAGTGACATATGAGATTATCTGAGTCATAAAGCCAAAGATAATAAGCCATGTCTTTCTTATATTAGGGTCAGTGGGGAGAGGTAGCAGCAAAAAACTAGAATCTATTAAGCATGGATCATTTTCTTGTTGTCTTACATGAAGAAGCTATAGAGAGTCTGTCTGCTATTTCAGCTCCTTACAAGGAGTATAACCACACTATTCAAATAAAACACTTCCCTAGAACAAGATTTTGCTTTCCGTGTAAGTAAAAGGGAACCTGGGAAGAAAAAACATAATATTTGCCAATCTGCTTTGCGCAACCGAAGCTCTTACAGGTTCTGTATGACCTGTGCTGTTTGATCACTTAACTCATTTACACTGTTTCGCAGAGATTTTGAAGACTGGTTTACACAGTGATAAAGTATAACAACAGTGCTTTGCACTATTCATATTAATTTTTAAAGGATATATTTCCTTTCAATTCTTACAAAACAACAGCTATAAGTAAAAATAGAAGTCCTGCATTACTGTCATAAAACAAATTTAAGATATGAGTGTCAAAAGCTATCTGAAACATATAGCAATGCTACTTTTTGGATTAGTATCTAGCTTTATCTTAAACACATTACTGTTAGGATCTCATTTTCTTGTTTCAGCAGAACAAAAAAATGTTGGTTTTTCATACTTGTGGGTTTTTTTTCTGGAAACAGAGCAGGAGATATTGCAGATGCTTCGTATTGTATTCTCCTTCTCTCTTTCCCCTCTCAACTGTAATACATTGCCATTCTGAATGGCTTATCCAAAAACTATGAAAATGAATTCTGAATATTAAATAATGCATATCTAAACCTGAAGAATGCATTTTAGAAAACTCAAGGGTTAGAGTCTTTCAATTCACATTGCACAAAACTTCTTTTAATCCAACAATACCATTATCATTTATTTCCAGGTGAGTATACTTTTATTGCATGCCTGTGTCTAGAAAAGCATTCATATCTTTATTTTTTTCCTAAAATTACTGCCCTGACATACAACTGCGAACAGCTTAAAAGGAAAAACTGTAAACAGCTGTCACAGAGTACGTTGATGTTTCACAAGGCTTTGCTTGCAATCATTTTTTTTTCAAAGTACTGTAAGAGACTCTGCTTATGTTTCCATTATAAAGAGGCTCATTCTCTGCTAAACAGTGTGTGGATATTTTGTCCCTGATGCTTTATTATTTTGTCCTTTGGATCTATTTTTCGCTTGGTTGAATAGTCAACTATTTAACATGAGTTCAGATAACCTTTGAAAATGGCTTTTCCTGATGTTTGCTATGCAAGACCTGTTCTCCAAATGCAAGCAACAGCACTCTTGAGAGGATTTTTGGTTTGGTTTATTTTGGTTTTCTTTGATTTTTTTCCCCTTTCTTTTTCCTAATCTGACTACAAGGCATATTTAGGAGTGTAAGCCCACAACTGCTTACATCACTTCCACCTTCTGTCCGTGCAACTGGAAATCCAGATGTACAACACAGTGAGCAGAATAAAGCAGAAGAAAAACAGAGAGTAAGAGATAAACGGAGCAGTCTGTTTTGTGGTGTTAAGAGAGAGCCCTGATGTATTATGTAATAGTATGTCCTATGGGTCAGTGTCTCAATTTTTACACAGAGTCTCTTGGGACCTAAGTCACCCATTGACCAAGAGTATCCTTTAAGCATATGTATAGACAACATTAAACTCTGTGTTACTGTTTTTATTAATATTACAGTTTTGCTAACCTGGAATATGTTTTCTGTCTCTCCAGCAAAATCTTCAGAGATAAATTCCAAAATGCTACACTTCCAAAAACATTCTGCTCAGTTTTTTGAGCTTTCTAGGTAGCTTATTAAGTCTCAAGATAATTCCCTTCCCATTAACTGAACCTATTTCTGTTGTTAAATAATTCCTTATGATATAGTGATGTAACTAAAGGCAGTATTACAGCTGTCATAAAGGCAGGTGAAATTCTAATTTGCTCCTGCCGTCAGGATTTGTCAAACGTGTTGCCTGATTAGTATGGCAATTCTGGTTTTACACAGGGTGTTTCTGTAGCCAAGGAGAGTTCTGCCATGACAGGTTAACTTTTGATAGAAGATTGAGTCCATCTTCTGATCTTCATGGTATTCCTCAAATGGGATGAATTCTGAGCCAAACAGCAAGAATACTATCTGACTCCCAGCAAACAGTTAAAATTGGATTATAGTTTATCTAGACCTGATACATGACCATGAACATGTAATTCCCTAATTAGAATTGTTTAGCCTGTTAGGCTCTACATGAAGCTCAATATTCATTTCAGTCAAAACACTATTAAAATAAAATAGAATTTAGAAGTCAGTAATTTGAAAATCATGATTCTTGAAACTAAGCTTTCTAAACCATTCAGTTTATTGGTTTATCTGTTTGAAATTTAGCTACAAAAGAGGGGCACTGGATTTTTAGTTAGTTCAGGCAAATAATTTTTTTTCATGCACTACTCCTTCTTTACAGAGTTGTGCAAAGTACAGTGTTGCCTGCATTGTGACCAAAAATATGCTAAACACTGAAGATGGATGACAGTGTCAGTTGAATTGTGATGCACGAAAAGAAAAGTGTTTCTTTAACCACTCACAAGCATTATATAGAAACATAGCTCATGATGCTAACAAATAGCATGCTTGCCTTTGTGGTAAGTGCTGATGATCAAAACAAGAGTCCTGAAGATGGGAAAGATACTATATCTGTGACTACATGTTATGTGAGATTTCTATATTTGGGATATGTTGAGGAGAAGGTGCCATATGTTTTATTCGGTTCTGATTTTAAATTTATCCTTTTTTTCTTTTTCCTCCACCATTGTGTGTATGTATGTATTCCTGAGGTTCTCCCCTTTGAGTGTAAAATAAAATAAAAAGTAATAACACTGAAAAGCCGATGGGCAAAAATTGATTCATAAATGAGAAGGTGGCATTCATCTCGGCACTCTTATTGGAAACCTAAATCTCAGTAAATTTGTAGCCTAAGGATACAATGGGCTTAAAGGATTTCTGTCTCTGAAGAAAAATTAGAACGCCTTTGAGGTAAGGTAAATGGAAAAGGTTGTTTGGGCAAACGTGGAGCTCTAGCACTATTAAATGTTAAGCACCATCAGGGGGTATCTCAGTCATTAACAAGAGTGGCATGTTGAAAATTGTTTCAAGCAGAAGAAGAGTTATGGATGGCTATGTGGAGGTGGCACAATGCCACAGGGAAATTATGTCAAGCAAAAAGATTTTTTTTAAACTTATTGTGGGGAAAAAAGTACTGAAATAGTGTCCTTTCTTTATGTACTTCAGAATGTTTTCCCCCAAATCCATGCATGTTGCCTTTTCAAAGAAGCAAATCTGGGACACTAACTTAGAAGTTCATTGTACAACCTTATGCATACTCATTTGCCTTGATCTTTGGCATATTTTCTGTTCACTTGCAGTGTAAACGTTACTACCAACTTAATCCAAACATAAGCATGTTCACTTCAAATCCAAGTAGTTAGCAGTCTTGACTGACTTGGAAGTGTTTTATGGATCTTGTGTGTTAGTTTTGTATATAATTAAAAGGGATCTCAGGGGTTCTATAGGCAGCCAGTAAGTTAAGCTATCTGGTGTGAGAATAACGTGTTGCTATCTAGGGAAGGAGAGATTTAGGAGCCAAGTTAGGTTCCCTGTTTCAAGCCAACAGAGCTTAAGAAATGAACAGACATGAAGTGTTAGATCTCTAGACAGTAGTTACCAGCTTTCTCATTATGCTAGCACATTGTTCTGGTTCCAACTGGGATAGAGTTAATTTTCCTACTAGTAGCTAGCATAGTGCTGTGGTTTGGATTTAGTACTAGAAGAATGTTGACAACACACTGCTGGTTTCGTTGTTGCTGAGTAGCGCCCAGACTGGTCAAGGACTTTTCAGCTTCCCATGCTCTGCCAGGTGCACAAGAAGCTGGGAGGGGGCACAGCCAGGACAGGTGACCCCAACTGGCCAAAGGGGTATTCCATGCCATGTGACATCCTGCTCAGTATATAAACTGGAGGGAGTTGGCCAAGGGGCAGGGATCACTGCTTGGGGACTGGCTGGGCATTGGTCAGCAGGTGGTGAGTGGTTGCATCACTTATTTTTTCCTGTGTTTTGTTTCCCTCTCTCTCTCTCTTGTTGTTTTCCTTTTCATTACACTTTTTTATTATTCTTATTGTTGTTGGTATTATTATTATTTTATTTCAATCATTAAACTGTTTTTATCTCAACCCATGAGTTTTCTTACTTTTGCTCTTCTAATTCTCTCCCCTAACCCACCAGGGTGGGAGGGTGAACCAGCAGCTGTGTGGTGCTTGGTTGCCAGCTGGGGTTAAACCACAACGCACATCCTCCTGCCTGCTCTGCAAAATGGCCCTGAGATGAGAAGCTCTGCAGGAAGCTATCTGTGTTTTCACAGTTGGAACTATGTTGTTAGGATGACAGCAGTTACATGGAAAATGGGTATTAAGATAGTCTTTGGCAGCAAGAATATTTTTCTTTCCCAGTTTGCCTTAAGGTATTGCTTAGAGAGAGTAGCTGGTAGTGTGGCCTGTGTTGTAATCCTATTTGACAGTAAATAGTGAGAAATGCCATTTTAAGTTTATCTTCTAATGTATAATGTACAATAAATTGTACTTTGGGACTATAAATTGTACTGTGGGAGGACCTTAACATTTTGCTTATAGAGTGATCATTAGTTTAACATAGAAATACTCATCCATACCTTCGCCACTTCCTATATAATTTGTTATCATGTAATATCCTTGCAGCTACACTTATTGGGTTTATGATGTGGAAAGGTTTGCTAGTGGAGAGGCTGCAAGGGTGGCTTCTGTGAGAAGATGCCAGAGGCTGCTCCCATGTCTGGCAAAGCCAGTTCCATCTGGGCCCAAGAGGGATCTGCCGCTGGCTAAAGCTGAGCGAATCAGCAGTATCGGTAGTTCCTTTGTGATAACATTTAAGAAAGGGTAAAAAATGCTGCAGAACAGCACCTGGGAGAGAGAACTGAGAAAAATGTGAGAGAAACAACTTCACCAAAGTCAGTGAAGAAGGAGGGTGTGAAGGAGGAGTGCTCCAGGCAGATTCCCCTGCAGCCCATGGTGAAGACCATGGTGAGACAGGTTGTCCCCATGCAACCCATGGATGTCCATGGTGGAGCAGGTATCCACACTGTAGTCCATGGAGAACCCCATGCCACAGCAGGTGTATATGACCTGCAGGAACATGCAGCCTGTGGAGACCCCACACTGGAGTAGGCTACTGGCAGGACCCATGATCCTGTGAGGGATCCACGTTGGAACACATCCATTTCTGAAGGACTGCACCCTGTAGAAAGGACCCATGCTGGAGCAGTTCTTGAAGAACTGCAACCTGTGGGAAGGACCTATGCTGGAACAGTTAATGATTTTTTAGAGGCGAAGTGTGATGAATTGACTGCAACCCCCATTCCCTACCTCCTTGTACCTTTCAGGGGGAGGAGGTAGAGAAGTCCATAGTGAAGCTGAGTCTGGGAAAAAGAGACGAGTGGGGGTAAGGTGTTTGTAGATATGGTCTTATTTCTCATTACCCTAGTCTGATTTTGATTGGCAGTAAATTAAATTAATTTCTCCAAATTGAGTCTATTATGCCCATGATGATAATTGGTAAGTAATCTCCCTTGACCCATTAGCTTTTAGTTGTATTTTCCCCCCTGTCCTGCTGAGGAGGGAGAGTGATAGAAGGGCTTGGTGGCCACCTGGCAGCCAGCCAAGATCAGCCCACCACAATACTGAAGTCAAAGTTTGATTATTTATTGGAGAGCTGACAATATGTGACCCTTCAGTTTCCTTTGAATTGTCATCACAGCTGTACAGCCCACAGATTACAAGGTGTTATTTATCTTGCTGCTACTGTATACTGGAATTCTGACTAGCTTTTCCATCATCCTTACTTTGGAACCTGTTAAAAATGTAGTTGTGGTCCGTTTTATAGTATTGTGAGGTATGTTTGATCCCTTTAAGGTGATGCATGGGATAGAGCATTTCATCAGTCCACTTTTAGCTTTTGTCTACCCTTCTCCATCACTTTTGATCTAGAGCAGAATACAAAGCTCTTTCTATCTATCTCTTTTTTGCCTTTGGTCCACTTGTACAAATGACAGTGACTTTAGACCAGATTATGCATACATTTTTGGGTACAGAGTCTGAGATTGCCATTTACTTTGTGAATGCATTCGTAAAACCAGGGATTGTCTCTCACTGTTTTTTCTACAACGATAACACCATTTGACAAAAAGAGAGATATTAATAGAAACAAAATCACACTGATGTGCCAACTGAAGTATGAGCTATCACAAAGCACTGATGCAGTAGTTCCAGGTCTGCCAGACACTAGTGTCAACAGTAGAAGCATCAGTCCTGAAAGAGGTTATGGGTAAAGGGGGAAAAGTGCTGGACTGTGACCCAGATTATCACACATTACCAGTTTTCTCAGATGAGTTGCAAATACGTATATCTTGATACCTTCTCTACTAAATAAACACCTTACTACTGATAGTTGTTATTTAGAGATTTAATTCATGTAATTTTGATTGCCAACTAAAACTGTAGAACTGAATGTGAATTCATGTTGATAAATGTGAAGAAGTGTATGAAAATAAATTCCTATTAAGGAAGGAAAGAATCCACATTTTTGGGATACAAGTAGAAAAGAAACTCTTGCTAACAACATTATTATTAGCTGTTGCACATTTTCAGAATATGTAAACACCTTGGCAGAGTAGTACATGAAGGGTTAGTATGACTTTCAGTGTAGTGGCAAGATGCTGGGTGGTCAAACGGGACTTCATTCATTCATTTTTCATCTAACATTGTTCAGAAGAAATTCAATTTCAAGGAATGAACACGTACTCAGAATTTTATAACAGCAAATATATATAATCATGCATATAGAAAACTAAAGTGGTACTTTACTGGATTTGCTAAGCTCTTTTTTGATGACAAAGTCGCTCTACAATTCTTAACCAGCTTGTTCAGGGTATTTAATGTCTTTAAAAATTAAAACTCATTATTCCTATTTCATATTTAATACAAGCCTTAGAGTTCAGAGACTAAAAAGCTGTGGAAGAAAAAGATAAGTTTCAGACTAAGATGTTACTCCACTAATCTTGCAGAAACAGATCCAGGTGATGTGAACTTTTATAGTTTGCACTTAAACATCCACTTGGCAAGTTGAATTTAAGCTAAAGAAATGCTTGTAAAGCCCTGAAGTGCTGGATTAATTCCTTAACTAGAAGTTTTAGGCTACAGATTTAATGCTTAGTTTCTGAAAATGTTAAATATCATACATATTAAGGCTACTTAATTCAGATTTAATGGTAGGAGTTTTGGAGGCCTGCCATGTACAAACTAAAGTGAGAGAGGTAAGCACTCCTCCGACGTTAAGAGGAGCCATCATTCAAAAACATTTCTGCCTAATTTAGAACCATAGATTTGCACACTGAAATTCTAAGGAAAATGTGTGCTTCAGTGAAAAGTTTACGTTAAACCCAGAAAAAATTGTCCCGATTCCAGCATCTATGTATTAGCATGAGAAATTTTTGCTTTGTGTTTTCAGAGTTTGAATAAAAATGCCTGGTAAAACCAATTGAAGCCATTGCTCCTTTTGGGATTTTGTTAAACTGTGATAATTGAACATAAAAATAGCAATATCAAGATGTTATTAACAATAACATAATAACTATTTCTTCCAAACAAGTGTGATATTGATTGACAATGAACAGCTGTAAAGCAAACTTTAAATTATCGTATTTATTATGAATGTGACTTAGAATTAATTATTTAAGGGATACATTTTGTCCTCATTTACAGTATTGAAGTTCTCTGGAGTTGGACATGCTCATTAATAGCAAAATGAAACTCTCAATTTAGAAGTTTCACATAATGCATGTTTTGTATAAAGATATTATTCTTGTCAACAGTTTAAAGCATAGATTACGTTTATGGGAATCAGATACCACAACTTTTTGAACAGTTACACTGAGATAAATTTTTAGGTATTTGATTTAGGAATAAATTAACAAATATAAAGCAGAATTTAGGCACCTATATTTGATGGGAGGGTACACAATTATGTCATTTACAATCCAGTTTCCCCAGGTTTTGTTATAGACACAAATTGGAGTGTTCCACAGTTCTGTTACTCTCCCCTGTCTTGTATATAATAATTTCCTTTATGTTGCTAGCCGTTAGTTAACACAGCTGATACCTTCCTGAGGAGTTAAGAAGCACCTGAGGCATATACCTGACCCCAGGAAACTGAAAATTAAGAAAATTCGTTTTTGCAATCTATATGTAGCTCATACTAGCAAAGAACAGTACTCAAGAAGGCAGTATACTGAGGAAAAGAATGTCTAAGATCAGGAATTAGAAATGGTCACAACAAAGATTTTGTATGTCACTAGATTTAATTGTCCATTTGTGATTCATCTTACATTCCTATAGCGAGGCTGTGACTCACAATTAAAAATCAAGTTCTAAGATTAAATTTAAATAGCTTCTGTGGACCTGAATAAGTAGCTGAGGCATTAATAAATCTGGGGAAAGAAAATAAGGAATGTTTGCTTTTACATAATAGCCTGTTAAATGAAGCATCACCCAAGATAGTGGGAGCTTGTACGGAGGAGTGCTGTGGGGAAGGAATGCAAAATTCATAGGGTCAGGGAGATGAGTACTGAAAGATTCCCCTGAAAGAAGCAAGGTCCTGGAGACTTGTCTTACCACAGGAACGTGCCTCTGCTTTCTGTGGTCTTAGACAGACCACTGGGCGCATAATAACCATAAAGGTAATGTATAAAGAAAAGCTTTAAGAGAGTACCAGCCTATGCTTGTCCTGCTCCTGGAGTATGTTCCTGGGTTAACATTTTTCACTACATGTGGAAATCTGGAAAACAAAGTAGAGGGGAAGAATGATGGAAGGATCTGGCCATGTATAGTAGAGAACAAATGCTTTCAACCAAATAATAGGTGGGGAGAACGGATGCAATCTTCCCTGAGTGCAGAGAAGATGAAGCAATTGTAGAAAAAGGTTTTTCTACAGTGTACCTTCTTGGAGCATAAATTGGACAACCCACTGGCAGCAGTTCCACAGTTTAATGACATATGGATGATAAAGCCTAGTTATTAGTCATGGTTGGAATTCAGCCTGTAGACAGGTTTGGTGCACTAGGGAGAGATAAAGCAAAAATGATAGGAAGTAGTCAGTAGAAAGAAGAAGCCAAAAGTGTAGATAATGATTAGGTTAGGCCACAGAATCCATGGCTATATCAGTAAATACCTGCACCAATCCAAAGAGATGTAGTGAGACGTCAGTGCAAAGCCAAATATTTTCAGTGTTCAACTAATCAGGAGAAACTGGACTAACAGGTAGGCAGTATTGCCTTAGAACCTAAGTGAACTGGCTAGGAATAGGAATTAAGCATAAAATAGCACAATTCGAGGATGCACACAAAAGAGGTAGAATTCAAAATCAAGAATGAGAACCAAGAACTCAACAGGCAGAAAATTACAAGGCAGTCTACAGCTTTCAAGATGTGCTTGTGTAGTTCTCACTTGGAGGCATCCAACTGGTCATGAGGCATAGCCAGCATGAGTCAACCAAAATTTGTTTCCCATGTATGTAGCATCCAGGTACTGCCTGGAGAATGACTGTCCCCTCTAGCCTTCTGTCTGCAGGCGGGCAATGATTTGTTAGGTGGTCACACATTAAACAGTTTGGATAAACAGAATTGAAATGTTTTCTTGGCTGCTTCAACTGTTTCAGTTCCAACCACACCGAACTCCTCTGTGGGCTTCACTACACTGAAGAAGAACAGTGAGGATGAAAGAAACTGTGAATGTTCACTATTCCCTTTGTAAATATATCTTCTAGGATAAAAGAAAGCTTTGCAGTGAGTGTAAAAACCTACCAGGGAGGTCAGAAATAGAATTCAAAATCATCCAACACCCTGGTTTTGCTATTTATAGTTGGGGAGAAGAGGAAAGGGTTTAGTCGTCAAACTACAATCTCATTAAGGAACAATGTGATAAAAATTCCATGTGGGAAACCTTAAGGTTTTCATTCATCCACACGTTTTTGCATGCTTTCCCTTGGGAAAGGTCAGAATTATTATGCCATCACCTTTTAATTAAATTGAATCCCTAAAGCTTATTAATTTAATATGCAATCACATACTCTTCTTTTGTTTATTTCCCCCTGAAACTGATACCTTACTGGGCATCAACAAAGGTTGCTGAACATCATACATCTAAGTTTATAAAGAGTCAAAAACTTATACGCTGTAAACATTTTTTTTTTTAAACCAGTAAGTCACCCACTACTACACAACTCAAGTGGAACACCCAATCTTAGTAAAATATGAAAGCAATCTCCTGTTGCTAGAACAGGCTGCTTCTATTTCGGTTGCTATGGAGCTTTACAAGTAATCAAAATGCAGACATGAGCTATGACACACTGCACCTCATGTGTTCCATTGATAGAGACTAGGGACCCCAAGTCAGTGAAACGCATACAGGGATGTTATAGTCCCATATAGGCTAACCCTAACCTTCAAGCAAGAATTAAAGTTAAGCTTAAAAAAGTAGTTGCATTGGATTTTCATACTATGGGCAATATACTTTTATGCTCCTAAAGTAAATTTAATACAAATTCAGTAAAACCAATCCCAACACTGGTTACAGTGTTTGTTTCTTAGTAAGATTTAGTTGCAGAAGATCAAATATTGCAGAACAACAAATGATACAAGCATACATAATGATATGCTTTTATGTTATTCATATGATTAGATGCAAATTTCCAAAGTTATTTCAGTACTTCCTTGTGTTCTTAATGTAACAGCAAGTTTTGAAGTTTTCTTTATTTCTCAGAAAGTTAAAGATTTTTGTTGCACTTTGTGAGTACCTAGGTAGGTGTGTATTTTTCTACTTGCTTTCCTTTTCTTGAATCTGTTGTATATGATATTTTTCTTTAACTTCTTCCTTAGAAATTTAAGCCAAAAGATTAGTAGCAAGATGAAGCATGTAAATGCTAGATATAACATAGTTGATATTTATTACTTCTGTATAGACATGTGCTTGAAATTAAACCAAAAATATAGGTAAAGACTAAACAGAATATGAACATAGGGAGGCTATACATAATTTTAAATCTAAAAACAGGATCCTAAGGAGTGGGATTACAGTATGGCAGGATGGAATCATTTAGTTATTCCCGAACATGTACAATATATTTTTAAATGTAAAACACATTTCAGTTTTGCCATCTTATGTGAGCTCATAAGAAAAAAAATCTTTCAATGATTCCTTTCTTCACTCTATGTTATTCATAAACTCTGTTTTTATCAGCTAGTGAATGATTTGAAAACACTGACTAATAATTTAGCAGTAGTAATTATTCAGTAAGTTAGATTTTTGTCTAAGGTTTTTGGTAAGGATTTAGAAACATAATCAAAACTATTTAAGATGAGAAAAAACTAAAGAAAGAAAAATAATTAACCAAGAGGAGATATTTTGTATTATAAAAATACTTTTCACTTAACATTTCCTAATAAAGCATAACTATTTTTATTTTGATTATATGTAGCAAATCTTTCTACATTTGCCTTGCATTTTTTATTACTATAGTTCCTTGTCCCCAAGTATTTAATGCCACTCAAGAAAGGAAAATTGAAAAGGAGTTAGATTGTGGCAAAATCATTGATGTCCCTTTAGGTTGCCCCATGAGAATGCTAACAAAATAGCCCAAATCCCCTTGATTTAGGTCTCACAGTTCAACTTGTCGATATGTAATTATGATTCCAAACCAAAACAGATTACTTCTCAGTTTTAGTGTGGTTTCAAACATGCAGAATGGAGTAGAAACACCCAAGACTGGTAAAAAGGATTGTCCCATTAGCAGTTTTTTATATAATGACCCATGGGAACTGGGACTATACTTGTGTATATCAGTTCAAGAGTCTGAAACAAGAAACCATTTTAGATCCCCTAATTAATGTAAAAGAACTGAAACTTTAACTTTGATTACTGCTAATAAATTTACAAAGCAATGACATCATTTTTACATGCTTATTGTTTATCTTTTTTTAACAGTTGTTGGAAATATCTTCCCAGACATACTGGCTAAATAACTCTACAGGTGACATTTTTGTTACATCAAAGCATTTTCTGCTACAGATTGTAATTGATTTTTTTTAACAGTTTTATGACGGTTCAACATTAGTATGTATTATCAGTAGCAGTGCAATTTCCCTCACATAGTAAAGGAGATCAGTTAAGGTAACACCTCTTCTATTAACATATTTTTAGCAGCTCTGCAAAAAACATGGATTATGTTCATGCTTTCTCAATTCTTATTGCTCTATCAGCCATTCATCCTCACCTCCATTTTGGCAACTGGAGCTCTTTAATCCCAGCAAAGAGAAGTTACTTGTTAAAATGATTATATTTAGTGAAGTTGTTAAGGGTTCCTGTTTACTTTGATAGATTACATGAGTCTGTGGTATTTCTATTAAACCAGTCTATTTCAAAAAACAATAACCACAGCAGTGAAAGGCAGCTACATATACACTTTTTTCTATGCAATATAGAATCATAGAATCATTTAGGTTGGAAAAGACCTTTAAGATCATCAAGTTCAGCTGTTAACCTAACCCTGCCATCCCACCTAAACCATGTCCCTAAGCACCTCGTCTATCCTTCCTTTAAATACCTGAAGGGATGGGGACTCAATCACTTCCCTGGGAAGCCCATTCCAGAACCTGACAACCCTTTCAGTGAAGAAATTTTTCCCAATGTCCAACCTAAACCTGCCCTGGCGCCATTTCCCCTTGTCCTATTGCCCGTTACCAGGGAGAAGAGGTCAACCCCCACCTCGCTACAGCCTCCTTTCAGGTAGTTGTAGAGGGCGATAAGGTCTCCCCTCAGCCTCCTCTTCTCCAGACTAAACAACCCCAGTTGCCTCAGCCGCTCCTCATAAGACTTGTGCTCCAGACCCCTCACCAGCTTTGTGGCTCTCCTCTGGACATGTTCCAGCAACGTAGCCTCTTTCCTGTAGTGAGGGGCCCAAAACTGAAGACTGTATTCAAGGTGTGGCCTCACCAGTTCTGAGTACAGGGGCACAATCACTTCCCTACTTTTGCTGGCCCCACTATTCCTGGTACAAGCCAGGATGCCATTGGCCTTCTTGGCCACCTGGGCACACTGCTGGCTTATATTCAGCCAGCTGTCAACCAGTACCCCCAGGTCTTTTTCCACCATACAGCTTTCAAGCCACTCTTCCCCAAGCCTGTAGCGTTGCATGGGGTTGTTGTGACCAAAGTGTAGGACCCGGCACTTGGTCTTGTTGAACCTCATACAGTTGGCCTCGGCCCATCGATCCAGCCTGTCCAGGTCTCTCTGCAGAGCCCTTCGCCCCTCGAGCAGATCAACACTACCACCCAATTTGGTGTCATCTGCAAACTTACTGAGGGTGTACTCAAACGCTTCATCCAGGTCATTGATAAAGATATTAAACAAGACTGGCCCTAGAACTGAGCCCTGTGACAGCGCTTGTGACTGGCCATACACTGGATTTGACTCCGTTGACCACAACTCTCTGGGCTCAGCCATCCAGCCAGTTTTTTACCCAGCGAAGAGTACACCCATCTAAGCCATGAGCTGCCAGCTTCTCCAGGAGAATGCTGTGGGAAACAGTGTCAAAGGCCTTGCTGTGAAGTCCAGGTAAAGAACATCCACAGCCTTTCCCTCATCCACCAGGCAGGTCACTTTGGTCATAGATGGAAATCAGGTTGCTTAGGCAGGACCTGCCTCTCATGAACTCATGCTGGGTTGGCCTGATCCCCTATTGTCCTGCATATGCGTGGTGAGCACACTTGGCATATGCATATCTATCAGTGTAACTGGTATACTTAATTTTAATCCAGCTGGGGAGCCTGGTGGCTCAGGTGTGATCATCAGTGGGAACGTATTCCCTCCTCCAGTCTCTTCCAACTGAACCACATCTTTTAATTCTGAGGAATCCAAGAGCTTCTAATAATAGGAAAATTCACACTATTACCACTGACTAATTTGAATACCAATGACAAGCATCAGTCATACACTTAAAAAATCAAGAACGCATGTCATTAAAATTACCTTCAAAGAAGTTAGTTTACATTTGTGTCATTGGCATTGCTGAGATTGACTCATGAGCGGTTGTCTTCAGGTAGCTTGACAAGCAACATCCTCAGCTAGCAAACATCTGGTTAGCAGAATATGCTCAAGGAAAGTCTGTCAGAGGAGTAGATTGTAAAAGGAGTTGCATCAGACATATCCAACTCTATTTTGAGCAATCTTCATTAAAAAATAGCAAACCATCACCTTCTAGCTCCATAAAGTCACATGAATAACTCAAATGTTCATGATTTTCATTTCCATATTTTATTTTATCTGAAAGTTTCACAGTTTTTACTGCCCTACAAATTCCCATGATACTCAAATGAGTAGAGGACAATTTCAGGCTTGCTGCTACTGATATTATACAGTAATAACATATATATCAACTAAAACATGCATTAAATAACAGAGGTGAAAAAAGTCTGTGCTATTTTAATGGAATAAATCTTTATGAAGGCCAAAAAATTATATGGTGAATACTACCTTTTAAATAATGGCTTTTATTTATGGACTAGATTGGGTTTATATATAAGAACCAGGATCAGTTTTTTCCAGTGGCTTTCTACTAATTAAGAGAATTATGCAAGCAATTCAGTTTAACTGAGTATTACAGTGTTCTTTGCTTGAATGGAAATGCTTTCTGTTTATTGATATTCTGTAAGCACTTTTTTTTAATCTCATATTGTGTTTAAGTTGTTGCATTTTTGCCTGTGCATACAACTCACTAACTTTCATTTGTACAAATATAATTATGTATGCACTGAAGCCAGAATGATTTGGACAGTCAAGGAAACATGAAGGAAAATATCCTTTTTAAAATACAGATCTCATAATAGGTTGATAAATGTGACTTTTTAAAGCAAATGCTTAAGTTTAATAGAAAAAACATAGTAAACACCATATTGTGTTTGGTTGCCTTAGTAATAGCTGTATTCCTGCAGCATATCAAAGCATGTAGTTCAGTTACTTGGTAGCTATGAAATTTGCTAGGAAGTGCATGGTAGTAAATCTTCAAATATAAATTGCAAGCTCACTCTAATAAAATCTACCTCCTTCCCAAGTTCTATAAAAACATTGCATCTATGCTTATTCCTCATACATTTTCTCAGTTCCTTACCTTCACTTTCCTTGCTGTTTGAAAGACGTGACATAGTCTAGTATATCAAGAATGTTTTGGGTTTTTTTCCCTTTTACTAGGAAAAAAAAGCTACATTAAGGGTATTTGGAAAAAAATAGACAATTAGAATTAAGGTTTATTCCCTCAGCTGTCATCAGCTCTATTGTTTGCTTGTTGTTATACTCTTTAAGGAAACTGCATCTTGACAATGACCTCATGCAATGTTAATAATTTTGAAATGTGATATTACATTGTATAAAACCATATTTCATGGAAATCTGTATTCTTTTCAGGAGATGATACAAGGGAAATTTTCAGAATCTTGAAAGAAAATGTTACTTAAACAGAGTTTTCGTCTGCAATTCTCAATCTTTTCAAAGCAGGAATAAGTATTGCTATTGAAATAATGTGATCACAATATGGATATTTGCTACAAAAGTTTTATAACTTCTGGTTAAGAAGTAAACTCATAAGAAATACATATTTTGATGGAATTCTAGCTTCAAATATGTTTTCAGGAAATACTCTTAAAGCTTATGTTATATTTAAATAGATTGGATTCCTTTAAAATTCTTAATTTTTGACCAGAAAGCTATCAGACTTTTCTTGTATGACTAGTGCTCTGTAAACCATTTACTGCTTATATTTTCATCATCCTCTGAGTGTTATTCTTCTTAGGTTTTTTACATTATCTTGCTAGGGACGTCGCCCATTATCACCTCTCCTAAAATGACCATTTTGTGAAGTTTGTATCACACTTTATGTTTTCAGGTCATTCCTCCTACTGTCTTCTCTCTAAAATAATGTAATTAGTAGTGTAATTACAACACAAATGCATTTTGATTAAGTCACTGAGTTTTAAGTGATCCATAATTAATATGTCAATGTACTTGAATAGTAGTTTAGATCCTTCTGTTCTTAAGGTAAGGTAAAAATGAAAGGATTTATGTGTAATTGGTAAAATAAATCCTAATAAACTCTGATTTAATCCCATTTTTTACTTTCTGTACAGTTTCCTTCTTGGGACGCCAATAGATATTAAATGCCTACTTTGTTTAAGAAATCTAGTAACGTGCACTTCTAGTTAGTTAATTTATTTGGGAACAATTACTAATGGGGACTTAGAAGAGAACATTACTACTCCTGGCCCTTTGCTGGGGGCACACAAAGGAAATGTGAGTGACAGCATGCTTAGTGCTGGTGAGAGGTTTCAGTCAGTGCTCAGAAGTGACTCCCTTCAAAACCCAGAGAGTGCAGAATGGCCAGAAACACGACAGCCAAGTAACTGGCTTTGTCAGTGTGTAAGTAATGGAAATGTCTTATGTCTACCTCAGTGAAGATGACTGTTGAATAATATGCAAACTACTATGAAGTTATACGAATTCCAAGTGCTTTTGTTGGCACTGTTTTGGGGTTTGTTTTTTTGTTTTTTTTTTTTTTTTTTTTGAAGAAAGACTTGTACTTTTGCAATTAAATGCTTGATCTAGAGTATGTAGCTGTTCTATGCACCCGAAATTCTCTTTTCTGTTTTCTGTAAGACATCTAGAAGTCAGGTGTTTGAACCAGCCAGAGATTTTATACCTCTGAGAGTACAGAAATCTACATAGTCTTTTTGAACAACATGTAAGTTTATTTTACTTTCAGTATCATAATTTACATGGGAACTTTTAAATTAGATAATAAGAGTTGCTTTTCTACTGCCTTCAGGTGTTTTCTCTACCATTGTCTTATTGACAGATTTCTTTGTAATCCCTGACACAAAATTAAAATCGACCTGTAAACTAAAACAAGTGTTAAGCACTCAATTCACCCCTCACTAACAGCGTTTTTTCCTCCCCTTCCTATATTAGACTACAAAAATTCCTTCCTAAGTACTTCAGTGAAATTATAAAATTTTTCAATGTTAGACTGTAAAGATAGGTTAGTTTATAACTTGGTATCTCCATAGGTACTCTCTACCCTAATATTTAATTCTGTGGTGGGGGGAGAGAGAGACCTGGTGATTTTCAGCACTGAAATAGTCTTCTGCTTCTGTAGTAGCTGCAATATGTAAAAATCATAAATTACAACACTACCATCTCTTCTGCCAGCCCATAAATTCCATTATATACAGCCTGAATTCTCTTAGAAATCCTCTCCCCACAATTAATACTGTATTCCATGATCAAAGTGCCAAGTAGTCTTCTCACAGAGAACTTAGGCTGTCTTAAATCTCTCATTTTAAGAGCAGCTTTAAACTGTTGCTTCATTCCTTTAAATCTTTGGGTTGTTTTTTTTTTTTTTTTCCTTCTTTCACTTCTTTCATTTTTTCAACAGTATTTTAGAAGCAAGGATTCCAGAGCCAGATACAGATTTCCAGTAACGCCCTCACTGCTTATACCTAAGCTGGCCCTATCTAAGTGCCAGGCCCTCTGTGCTCCCTGATAAACCTCTTTATATCCATATTGGTACTGTGTAAAAAAAAAGCGAGAATGAGAGAAATATCCAAGGAAGAAAAAAAGATGATTCAATACTGGACACTGCTGTGCAAGCTCTGAAAAATGAAGAGACAGACCTAGGCTGCAGAAAGGTTTACAAAGATGCTTTGCAGAGGAATAGTCGCTCAAGAGAATACAGCATTTTGTGGCATCCAAGCTTCATGAATTGGAAGGTGGTTGAACAATTCTGTCCTAGGTAGCTTGCTATGCAGAGATGGTGATCTAGCATAAAGACCAAACACAGAAGTACAGATTATTTAACATTCTTTTCTTTCTCTAAGAAATTTGATACATAAAAATAAATGATTCCTTAATGAAATCCAAATGGAAGCTTTTTGTCTCACTGAGATTTTCTCTCATTCCCTCTGCTGTGCCACCAAGCCATTCTAGCAATTTTAATTTACAAAAGATGTTGAGTAATATGGCGATCTTAATTCAGTAAACCACCTAAAAGGACCTAATATAATCCAGAGAAGAAGGTCTTTCAATATTTTATCTTTTGTTTGGTCTTCAGAAAAAAATGTTGAGCTTTTAACTCTTATGTAAAATATTTTTAAAAGCTATGTACAGATTCCAAATACTCATCTTCCTGGTGTAAACCTACCAGATTTTCATGGGGTTTATGGCTTTTGTTCTCTCTCAGCCTCTCAGTTTCTGATACAGATAGAAGCGTAATGATATGCTGAAAAGAGCAAGTATTAGATCTGGCAAGGGCTTTCACTGAGTTGCCTGTAATTTGTATACAATTAACCCTCAGCCTCAAATTTTGGATTAAGAACTTTTCCTATGAAAAATCATGCTTGGTTTCTTTCTCCCCTCTCTACTCAGCACTTCTCAGTAATCTTTTAAATTAAAAAAAAAAAAAAAATGCAGGTAAGCACAAAATTCCTATTCTAAATATCCACCAGTATTTTATGATCAGTGATTAAAAAGAGAATTATTGATACTTTAGTTAGGGGATAGTAGTGTCAACCTAATAATTGAACTGCATGCCACAGTGAAAGAAGTTGCAATGCTTACTCATCACATCAACTGTATGGAATTGTGCAGCTTCTGTACAGAAAGAAAACCTCGGTTGTTGGCCTATTAGCGTCAAAAGAAGGATTTAAAGACAAACTGGTCACATTTATTGCCAGCTGTAAGTACTTTTGTATTCTCAGCTACAAGAATACATTACATTTTTAAGTTCATAGCATCATTTTTTTTCATGGCATCAGAACTAAGACTGTAGTTTAGTAAAGCAGTGGACAACAATAATGATGAAAGTAAAGACAAATTGTGCTGTGCAGTTTGGTTGGGCCTTTTTTACTTTTTCTTTTTAAGATGTTGTGCTTTTTGTTACTGTGTCTGGTTGCAGTGCATTGAGCAAGTAATAAAAGGAAGTTGCATCCTCTGTTTGCTAGCATTATTATTTTCAAAAAGCCATTAAAATTCCAAGTCCTTTGTTCTGTCTTCCTTCTAGTACTACTTAGAAAAAACAGTGGAAAAATTAAAACGTTAAGAGAAAAATCCTTAGGATGTTTTAGTAAAAGTTTCCAGCAAGATTCACCTCCTCTTTGTCATCAGACGCAAATTTTCTTTTTTTGGCCAATTCCAGCCAGTATAGATTATATTCCTTCCACCATAAAAAGTTCACGCTCCTTAGGAAATCTTTTCTAGAAGACCTGAAACAAAGTTTCACATGGCTTTGAAATGTACTTCATTACAACAGCTTATAGCCCCCACTGAGCCAGAGGATATGGCAAACAATAGTAATAATGTAGGCCAGTTTGCTATGAAAGCCAGAAAAGATTAATGATGAAAACAGTTTTTCAAGCTTATGCAGAGAACAGTGGCAGCTCAAGAGGTCAATGGCTCGTTAGAATCTCTGTTCCTTTGCTTTTGGTTAAATTGGGTTGAGAAAACTGTTTCAGATAGTTCCATATGGTGTACTGAGAGTGAAGGAATATTGCACTGTATTCTGAGTAATTACATAGTCCTGTACATTTATAGACAGCTTCACTTTCTAAAATGACCACTTAAATGATACATTATCTTAGGTAGCTTAAACAAAGCAGTGTAAAGCCAACTGCTTATATGTATTGATGAATCCATCGCAGAAGAGTATAAAACAGCATTGGCTATTTTTTTTTCTCTATCTCTCTGTCCTATTAGAATTGTCATCTTTGTGAAATGTTATAGGAGGAGCTGCTCTATGTTGATCTTAAAGACTCACTACTTTTTTCTTCTATCAAAGCAAACTGGTTTGTGTACTAATTTATTCCTATTTGGTGTATATTGTACTGAACGAATATAGACAAAGCTCTGCTGCTCTATAACAGTTAAACAGTCCATGAATACTTACAGATAGATAGATAGATAGACAGATAGACATAAAACATTAATGGAATTTGCATTTACTTCAGGTGAATGTAGATTTCCATTACCACAAAGGTGGTGAGAATATATAGCAGCAATAAGGCTATCAATTAGGCATTTTCCTAATACTTTTCATTTCCAATACTAATATTTTTATTGTGCCTTTAAATTCATAACTTGGAAATTACTTGAACACTAATATTTAATACCTGTAATATATTTAAATAGTTCACTAATTCTACTGGTTGTCTGCCTAGTTAGCAAAAAAAAATAAAAAAAGTTGACCAATCTCTTTGGATGTTTGGTCTGAAAACTTATGTTTAGGATGAAGCTGGAATGGAAAAAAAAAAAGGAAAAAAGTATTTAGTTACATTAGTAATTATGTAAAGTGTTTTCATAAAAATATGTAGATGTACAAGGGAATAGCGCACAAAAATTTTTTTTGGGGTGTGACGGTTTTTTTCCCCCATTTTGGTAATGAAAATTTTTATCTATGTGAATTCTCTCCTGACCTGCATGCAAATTACAGGAATAATTTCACTGTAGTGGATGGACCATTTTCTTCATCCATGTAAAAAATAGATCTATTTATTTCAGGGTAAGGCACTCAAGGGGTTACCTAAGACTCGTTTCTATGGTGAGAAAAATAATTGGTATTGATTAGCAGTTGGTGCAACATTGCTGGAAGGGTTATTAAAGCCCTAAAGTACAGTACAAAACGATACTGAAAGCATCGTGTACTCCCTAGACTGTCCTATGCTAACCATTCCTGTGTTTGAGATGTCCTCCTGACTTTGCTTATGATTCTCAGGAGCTTTGTTACACTTAGTGATTTCAAATTCTAAAGAACATTTAATTAGTTAAATGGGGGCTAGGGTGAAGGGGAATTACCCAGATGTAGAGGCTGCTGTCTTTCTCCTCAAACAAAACTTGAGAGCTATTTCATTAAGAAAAAAATCATTAAAGAATAGGATCTTACAGCTGTATCTTTTATGCAGCTTCACTGTATGTGATAACAAAGTGACAGCAAGGGACTGGAAAGTACATGTTTCTTTCTTTCCTTATGCAGCTATTTTATATTCCTTGTCAATGTATCCTCACAGTGAGCCAAGAATACACTGGACTTTGCATAAATGATATCCCAGCTAATCTACTCATATTTGTCACCTATATTTTAAGAAAATTGCATGTCAAATTCTTTAAAAATGATGCTAAATATAGCAGTAGCTCAAGGAAAACTTATGTTGAAATTAGAACAGAAGTTGCATATCGTGAGCTTGAATCTTTTTCCACTTAGATTGATGCTAATCCTTTTTTTTTTTTTTTTTTGGTATATCAGACTGAATGTACTCATCATGACAGTTTCTGACTGTTTCAACAAAAGTAAATGTGATTCAGTAAAATTGTCAAACACAGTTAGCTGCTTTAGGGCCTTATTTAGACACTAGGTAGTGACTAAGAACAGTGTGGTTGGAGTCTGTCTTGTGCTTGGGTCTGACTCAAAAGATGCTTCTGTGCTGCCAGGTGGTTGTGACAGGTCGAGGAGCAGTCCAGAGGGAAACTGGGGGGATGTTGCATGGTCCAGTCCCTGTGGTTTCTACACTTGGATTATTTTAGTTTAGAAAATCTGTAATTGCTAAAAGAAAAACTGCAATTTCATTGAAAGGTGTAGTGTTATTTTTTTAATTCAAGTTCTCTGGTAGTAAGCCGTTGCAATCTCCTAGTAGTACAATTGCTCCAACCTCAGTAAATGCTTCGAGGACTTTAGCACAACCCACTGTTAAAACGGACTCTTCCAGCAGCAGTTAAGCAAGTGAAGAAATGCTGTGGCTAAGCTCCACATTTTTCTTCTGCTATTTCTCCTTAACTTCAGTGTACTATGTCACCCAGTCTGCATGAAGTGGTTGGGATTAGAAAAATCTGGTCCATCATGTAGATTTTTACAAGTAGATATAAGTGTAGTAATAGAATGTGTACCCATGATATTTATGCCCATGTATATGCATTGTTGCTATTAGTAAAAGCAGTAACCTTTTCTCACTAGTATAAAACTGCGTCTCTATTGTTTATTATCAGTATTAATAAAAAAAAATCTTAAATCTTGATTTTGTTGTAAGGAAATAAAGTGGATCTATGATAACAGCATTTTTGCTTAATCTAAATTAATTCTTGTTCAGATTAAAACTTGTACTATATAGGAGATATAGGGTAGAATGAATGTTACTGCATAATGCAGTACATCAGATAAGTAAAATAATTTCTTCTTGCCAGGTATGTTGGGATGCACTTGACTATCTATAGTAACACACTAGCAGACTACCTAGATTAACTAGTCCACCTGCTCAAAAATTGTAATGGGGTAAAAATTTGAAAAAGCCACGATACAATATTGTTATGTGTATTATCTTGAATAAAATCCTTTCAAGTTAGCCTTCCATAAGTGAGACTTGAAAAAGCCACGATACAATATTGTTATGTGTAAATCCTTCCAAGTTAGCCTTCCATAAGTGAGATGAAATGAAACATCAGCTGCCTGTCATGAATCAAACAGCTTCACAAACAGAAAAAGCCAAGTGGGTTGGTGGTTTCATGGGGCCATGCTTGAGTTTTAAGTTACTATATCAAGGTAATACTTATTTGCAAAAGCGTACTCCAAAATAACACTGTCATTTCTGATTTGATAGGTGAGGCAGGGCTTAGTCTGTCCTTTGAAGCTATTACTATTGACTGTTCAATGTTTCTTTTTACAAACACACTTTTACCTGGTGACACACTGCAACACTTTCTTTATCATGATGGCATTATCCTTCAATTTTAGGGTAGAACATGACACAACATACACTATGATTGCTGGATATTCACAGTCTATTGGGACTATGAATAATGCACACAGGGATCTTTCAAAAATATTGATTTACTTCTATTTTCTCCTCCCCCCCCCCCTCAACTCTACTAATAATATTCATTTATTGCAACTTAATTTTCCAAGTATTACCAGAGTGTCCTCTATTTTTAAAATAAACCCAAATATTGTACTTTACAGATGATCTAAAATTCTATTTAGCAATGAAACTGCTGTAAAGTGTTGAAAGAACTTACCAGTAGCTTGAACAGGGTTGCCCACTTCACTTTATATGGTGACAAACTACACTGGATACTGAGGCTAAGTACTTTGAAAACATCTGCTAAACAAAGACACAGGTAATGATAAACTAGTCAAATGCTTTTGTGGATGACTGTCATCCAGTTTTAGCTAAGAACAGACAAGCTGTCAAATCAAGCTAGTCATTGTTAGGAGTTACTCAAGAAAGACTCAAGAAAGGAGTTCATTTGAATCTGTTTCAAGTATTCAGTAATATCTTTTCTACCAATAATTTGAAAAGCACATACATAGAAATGCATCAATCCTGGATTCACATCTTGCCATGAAAATAGCCCTGTAAAATTTCTTGAGAAAACTGCAGGTTTCAGCCCCAATGTTGGACAGTTCACATAGAACCTGTACTGTTATATTTGGTGAAATAAGAATCCACCATATTAGTGTGGTTATAAAATTTCCCCTGTGCATCCATTCCTTTGTGAATGATAGTTTTCAGGCCTGTAGTTCCTGTGGTCTGTTTGGAATAATGTGAACAGCAGTAGTTTATTTTGCATTATGGTAGCGAATTTAAGAGAGTCTACAAATATATGCAAACATATATGCCTGTTCTGGTCACTATGATTATTAGGATATTATACTGCCTAAAACTGAACTGATATCAAGCGTATACATAGTTTCCTTACAAAAAGATATAAGACACTGTCATGTCAGTGTGCATATGTCCTATGGGGAATGTCTTCGATCATTTAAATGTGCTGTCCTGGTTTCAGCTGGGATAGAGTTAAGATATTTGAGCATCACGTCATGGAAGTCACCAGTGATGAACACTCAGGTTAAACCATGACAGGTGCACAAAATAAAAGGAGGAAACACTGAAAATAAGGTTTCCATCTTTTTTGGCCTAAGAATTGTCCTACAAGCAGAAAAATCCTAGACCGTGTTCCTTCACCATAGCCAGGAAATGCTAGCAAAGGTAAAGTGTGTCCTTTCATTATGATGGTATCTAATAGATCCAAGAAATTTAAAATTCCTCTTAGCACCTTATTAAACTGTAGAAACTGCACAGTAAGTTACAGGTCTATTTGATAAGATTTTGAGTAACTTGCAGGTTACATGAGTGTGTTTAAAGAGCTGTATTTAACAGAGATGAATAGACAGGGCAGCCATGAGGCATCTGGCGGTGCAGAAACATGCTAAAAGTTTCAAAGAGAGGCTGTTCTTTACTCCATCCTGTGGGCACAATGTTTTTTCTAACTCATCAGTCTTCAGTACCTTCACTCAGGCTACTGCACCTTATTGATTTACATGAAATAAAGGAATTTGTTACATTTTCCTTTGTAGCTTCTTTATACTTTTCCTTCTTATAAATTGAACTGCCCAAATCCAGCTTCTTAACAGTAGTAAAAATACCGTAATGAAATGGAATCCAAATGAACTGTATTTTCTACAGCCAATCAGAGAATTTCAAGACTTAACATTTCATTTAAAAATAGAAAAAATACATATATTTTTCCTTTTTGTATTACTTCTTGTCTTTATCCATCAGTAATATTTATCTGGATTCTTAGTTTTCTGCATTCCTTTTCTCAATTGTCTTTGATTTTAGTGAGAGGTCTTTGACACTTAAATGTAAGGAAAGAAATATGTCTTTTCAGTTATTGTGTTTAGTTATTTGGTACAATGTAGCCTCCTCCCTAAGTTGAAGGCTTGTACTTGAATTCTGTTATGAATTTACTACTAACCTCTTCTGTGGTCTTGGATATGTCATTTTTTCTCTCTAGGCTTATGTTTGCCCTCATCCTTTGTGCCTGATTTTTCAAGTTCAAATGTAAATCAATTTGTTCAGGAGCCTTTTCTTACTTGATGCTGCCCAACACCTAGTTTCACTAGAAACTTAATGCTACAATAGTAAGAATAATAAACCAAAGCAAATACAAACTCATTGCAAATAGCTTTATTTTCAAGTCTTTAAGTTTGTGTTGGAAGAGATATTATGTATGGTGAAACTCTACTGTTGTTCAGGAATAAGCTGGGTTACTGTGTGCTCTTTAGCTTGACTGCTCAAATGACTAAGTCCACAACTGTAATGGGGATATTCTTTATACACATTAAATCTTTCTATGGTGAATTCTTTTTTCTTTGTAACTTATGACTTCTGAAAGATGTGAAATGATTTAATCAAATAGGTAGAAAGAAAGATAGGGAGCAATTGTGATAAGCATGAAATCCAATGTAAGACGTAATTTTCCACCAATTTGGTGTCTGCCTTCAAAAGATACAGTTGGGTAAAGGTTGGGGTTGAAAATAATTAGTTTTGTTGCCTGTTTTCAGGGTGAATTGGGACACAACCTGAACAAATGATGTTTCTTGTAAAACTGTATTAAAGCAATTTCTAGAAAAGAATTGTGGAAAAGCAAGACATTTTGCTATTGGTGCACAGGTCTCAGGAGTTTAAAGTTGAAAATATTAATGATTTTTGCATTAGTCTTAACTCTGTGAGATTAAGTCCTTTTGACTGAGAAATGAAATGGCAAATTGTGACTTCTTAAACCATATACTAATGAAATTTGTATAGGTTTCTGTAATTTTAGTTGAGTTTTTTATTATTTTTTCCTCTAAGATCTGCAAGCCGGCTCTTAATCATTGTAAAACATTTGTGGAAAAATTGTGTAAGTCATTACTAGTCCTTTTTGTTTTTTCTTTTAATGGAGAAACTGATCTTGTATAGTCTCTGGCTACTGTCATAGTGAACATAGTAAAATAAGTAATAATACGGTGATATTACCAGGATGGGGAAGGGGGAATTTATATCCTTTAAGTAATGCAAACAAAACAAAGACCTGATTTTTTTTTATTTTTTTTTTTTTTAAAGAAAGGATATTCCTCTCTGTTAATTTTCATAATTTCAGAAGCATATGCAGGACCTTTTTCACCCTTGTCATTGTTCTATCTGAAAAGCCATAGTTTCATGTTAAAGAGATGAGTCTTAAAGACATCCTCCAAATATCACTGGTCTGCCTCCTGCTGCTGCCCAGGAAAGATAGTTGTGAGGCACCACATGTGGTAGAGAAAATTCTGCATTATGGCTGGATTGGAGGAGCAGCAGTGACAGGGACAGCACCAGGACACTGAGTTTTACTATTGCTATTTTACTGTTTTATGTTTGTCACTTCTGATGTTTGTCTAGTGCTGAAAGAAGATAGGGACGATTGAAGTGACATGACCTATCACCTCATATATGCTCCGGCAGTTCTCCCTGTGTGCTATGGGCCCAATCACTCCCTGGGTAGCATAACACATAATTTCCATTGATTTTGGTGGGAGTTGAACAGAGGCAAGTAAGGGCAAAATTTGGTCTTTTGGCTGCTGTTACTCTGTGCTTGAAGATTGCAAAGGCAAATAAAGGTCTGTGTGATTTCTTTCGTTCTGAGTGAAAAAGACTAAAAAAAACATAAACTTGCTGCAATGTCATTATCAGTTTGAAGCCCCAGCTTGTGTCACTGTAAAAAGAAGGGGAACATAAGCCAAGTTTCTGAAAATGTCAAGAATTATCTCTGCTTTGTCAGATTTGAGAGTGGCATCATGGGGCTTAATTAGACATCGTGTAATAGAAAATGCAGGGGTGTTAGTAGTGAGTGTCTTTCACAGAGATATAAACATTCATGCTGCTACATTATTCGACATCTTTCCAGTGAGCTTGTTGAATGACCTAAAATATAAAGAAAGATTATTCTGCTATGAAGTGTCAGTCTGGTGCTCAGGTATAATTCTTCCCTGTTTGTTTCTAAGAGATTTTTCTAAATCTACTAAAGAAATCACCTACAATGATTAGGATTTTTAAATGTAAACCCTTGGAATCCTTTAACTGATGTTTTGTTACAGGAAAACTAAAAAAAATCCATTGCATAACTCTGAAAATGTTATTTTACCTTTTTTTCCTTTGAGAAGGTTTTAATTTGTAGGATGTTTGAAGTGTTTTATTCACAGAGTTCAGCTATGCTTTTCTGAAAGCATACATAAGCCTAATAAAAAACCCTGATAAAATTAGACACAAAAGTTTTGCAGTCCCCTGAGTTTTGGGCATATCTTTAAAGAAACTCAGGTTTAGAGACATATAATTTATGAAAATAATAAGAAATAACAAACTTAAAAATCAATAAGTCCAAGATAAACCCTAGTACCATTTTTTTTTTTGGTCCCATTTCAGATTTTTTTTTTTTCCTATGCAACTTATTACAGCTTTAGATAATATCAGAAGACTGAATTTTTAAATAATTCCAGAGGGAACATGCAGAGCTAATCATACTGGATTATTTGGCTGTTAATGGAAGGTAATAATGGATGAACCTTTGCAAAATGCCACCTAAGATTCATGGTTGTAATAATACCATTTCCCTACTGTGATGCTTGAACGGATACTAAACTGTGCTAGAAATTTAGGACAGATTATGATAAGATGCATAATAAGCGGGCTGTTTATCTTTTTGCAATAATAATAGAAATAATAAAATAGGAAGTTTCCACTCCAGAAGTAGGTTTGCACTGATGTAAAACCTCTATGTGAAAGAAGCCTCTTTCAGAGTACTTGAAAATCTATATCCCTTTCAGTTGCATTCCTTTACATGATGGTTCTTTCTTCTGTATACCAGCAATTACTATTTTCCTTCAGAAATTTCAAGTATTCTTTGTTCAGTTTTTGAGATATTATTTTTGAGAGTATGCTGCTCAAACCTAAGATTACACTTTTTGTTTAACATGTTGCTGTAATATAAACATCTTGTATCCTCACTGATATCAAGGGACCAGAATAGTTTTTACATACGATAGCGTTCTGAAGACTGATCAGTGAGAAAATCTCTTCCCCTGGGCCCATGTATTTGCACACTGCTTCACTTCACTTGATATATGGAAATATAAATGATAGAAATATAGAACCTTATAATGATGGACACCATAGTAGATTATGGAGAAATGCATGACAGTATCTGTTATGACATCTACTCTTGAGTTAAAAAAACCAAACCAAATCTTTCTGAAAATATCAAAAACTACAATTTATACTTCTTTTTATCAACTTTGATCTATCCAACAATTACTGCAGTCATGCTTTATATGTTATTCATTGAAATATTTTTACTAATATACCACCCTGCCATCACTTAAATGGAAAGATAGATATCCCATATATATATACACACACACACACACACACATACATGTGCATATAAATATATGTGTATGTAAACATGTTGAGTGTACATAATCTACATTTTGGGTATTTTTTTAGCTTTATAGTGGAAAACTTTCAAAATCATTCTTCTGCTACATCAAACATAGCTTCCAAAGGAGAATGAAGTCATGATCTTCTGAATGTTCAGCAATTAGGTCTCCTATAGATACTTTTATTAATATGTGTATTAAGATACAGTATTCTATATTGTGCTTGTTGTGCTGAAAGATAAGTGATACATTTATTGGTATTTTCATTATCTTAAGTTCAGTGTTGCAGTCAATCCCATGATGCATGTTATATTGTGGAAGCCATTCCAAACTTTTAAGGAAAAAAAAATAATCTAGGAACAATCTACTGAGGTATGTACTGAAATTATATTTTATTAATATATTATATTAATACATAATACATATTCTCCTCTCTTTTTTTTGTGATTCTTGTAGTACCCGATTGATATTACAATATCAAAATACCTTGCCGTAGTTGAAGAGCATCATAGGTATAATAATAATTAAGTAGTTCCTGATATTGGAATAATTCCTTAAATAATTCTGATCTGTCTAAGTCTTTCCATTGTTCCCTTTTCAGTCTGTGAAATTTCTAAGGTGGAACCACATTTTAGGGTCTTCATTTCTGTGGCTGACTGAGAACCTAATGCAGTCCTCGCCGTGACGCAAGAGACGTGTATTTTTTCTTTCCCATCTCTTATCTGAAGCCCATACCAAACACACTAAATCAAAAGACAATAAATAAATAATTTTAAAATCCCACCAAATGCTTATATGCTTTAATGTACAAGCAGAATTGCTCTATCAACCCCTGTAAAATTTACTTGCAAGGTTTATCTTTTGTCCCTAAGACGGTATTTAGCTCTTAAACATGAACAGGAGTGGAACTTAAAGAACAGAAAAGACTGCTCTATACCAGAACAAGAGAGAGAAAGAAAAGGGTTATCAGAGTCTTCCTACTCCAAACTGCTACCAACACATTTTGTGGATTCTAAAATGGTAAAAATGGGACATAAAACCAAGCAAGGTAAAAAGCAAGAGTTGTAGTTGCATACATTCAAAGTAGTTGGACACAGGTTTTACTTGGTTTTATTTATTATTTTATAACTACAGAGATATGCTTTACCCTAGCTAGAATTTCTCTATGAGTAAAAAGGAGAAAGCACCATCACTGCAACATGCACAAGTTTTCTTTTTGCTGGCTCGTTAGAGGGAATGTCTGCTTACCGATCCCACCTCTAATTGTTTACACCTTTTAAACTTTTGCTGCATGTGGAGAAATCCCTAGCTCTTACATTAGAGATGAATTATGCCTTTTAAAATAAACCTGCCAGCTTAGGGTTTTCTTCTTCATGGGTTAAAAAAATAAAACAAAACCAACCAAAAAACCCCACAGAGACACACCACTTCCCCCCCCCCAAACCACCAAACACACAAACCTGAGGCATCTTTAACAACCAATTTAATAACAACTGCCTTTTCCCCAATTTTGCAAATAATGTGCTACATTGTAACCTGTCACATTAGATTATATCCATCATGTAACACAACAGCACCTGATTTGACATAATTGGATGTGAAAGCAAGTATTAGATATGAAGAGAAGGGTTTTATAAAAGTCGAGGATGCATTTCTGTGTTTGCGTATCCTCACTTATCTTACTATTAATGCATAAAAGCCACATTTTACTCACATTAAGGGTTTGACTTCAACCCACTATACCAAAGGCATTTTGTGTGCAGAATAAAGCTGTGTCCTTAGCTCACCCTGCCACACTACAATACTTTACTGTGTCTGTTATGTAACATCAGTCATTCTTTCAAAGACTTGTCTGTTGGCATTTGAGTGATTTAAAGGTACTTTAATTCGGGGGGGGGGGGGAAAGGCTTTTTTCCCACTTTATATCATCTAGGCTACCCTTGTGTGTGTACTTATGAACAGGATGGGTTTTCAGCCCTAAACAAAGCTTGTGAGTCTTAGAACTAACTTCCTTTTATTTTCCATCTCCATCATTTGTTAAAAGTAATAATAGACTAACAGAATAATTTATGTTCAAAGGCATCTCTAGACATCATCTAGCCTAGCATCTTCAAAACAGGGCTAATTTCAAAGTTAGATCTGGTATATGACCTCTTCCTTTTTAATGTCTAAGTGTTGTATTACCATAGTTGGTGACTATCACAGATCATGTAAGAGCATCCAAATTATTCACTGTATACATGGATCTTTTATTTCTTCTAACCTAGGGGTTTGTATTTGTGGATTGTGCACGTCATGAACAAGTTGTTATGCCTAAGCAAATAATGTATTAATAACATGAAGTAATAAAATATTATTAATAAAATGTACACTTAAAAATAACATACTATGTTGTCAAAAAGGAATACTTTGTTTTATGTGTAATAATGAAAAAAAGGCCATTTTTGTCTTAATGATGATAGAGGGTCAAATTGCAAATTGAACTGATTTTGGTCTTGTTCCTTAGATTCTGTTATTTAGAACCTCTTGAGAACTATTCCCAGTCTTCATTAAAGCTGAAGGAAAGTGCTTCAGAAAGTTAGCCAAATGATGTCTGCCCTTAATAAGGAAGACATACAGCTTTCATTTTAGCAGTGCAGAACATAGTGTCCCTCTTTACTTAAAACTCAGTCTATGTGGCCGGTTAGCTTCAGAATCTTTCTGTTTTAGTATTCATTCATGCTGTTCTCTAAAAAGATGTGTATCATCTGCATTACAGAAATACAGGTTGGAAGAGACCTCGTGAGGTTGCATAGTTCAGCCTCCCCAATGAAGTCAAGAAGTTTGACTCTTGAATAGTGACTGTATCAGGTTACCCATGTTTTTCTATAGCTGAGTCCTGAAAATCTCCAAAGATGAAGATTTCACGACTTCTCTGTGTGACCTGATCCAGTGCTGTACAAAAGTTTTTCCTAATGCCAAATGTAAACCTCCCAAGTTACAGCTTCTAGCAGTTGCTCCTTGTTTTACATTTTGCCACTGCCAAGAGTTTGATGGTTACAATTGTAGATGTCTCTCAAGTAGTTGTAGGCTTATCCTCCTCTTAGCCTCCTGTTCAACAGAATGAACAAACCCAGCTCTCTCAATTTCCTCTGGCAGGCAGGTACCTCACTACCTTGGTCATCTTTCACTGAGTACTTTTCAGTTTTCCAGCATCTCTCTTGAACTGAGACACAAAACCAGAAATATATTCAAAGTGTAGCCTCACTGGGATTGAGTTAAAGAAGAGGTGGTGGAGGCCCCATCCCTGGAAACATCCAAGGCCAGGTAGGATGGGGCTCTGAGCAACCTGATCTAGTTAGAGGTGTACCTGCTCACTGCAGGGGGGATGGGGTGGATGACCTCTAAAGGTCCCTTCCAACCCAAAGCATTCTATAATTCTATGATTCTATAACCATTTACCTGTGTCTGCTGACTAGTCTTATGCAGCCCTGTATGTGGTTTGCCTCACTTAGAATGAGATCACACAGTTCGATCCTACTTAACCTGCCATCCACTGTAATACCCACATCATTTTCAGCTGGTCTGGTACTCAGCCAGCTGCTTCCCACTTCTGTATAAGTGCATGGGTTTATTCTGTCCTAGGTACGTAATTCTGCACTTTTCTTTGCTGAACTTCATGAGATTTCTGTTAGGCAAATCCTCAGCCTTGCAGTCAGTCATACCACGATGCTCTTTTAATATCCTCAGGTGAATCCCATCCAGTCTCAAGTATTAGGTCTACATTTGTGAGCTCTGGGATATATATATATAAAATCTGAGAAAGAATGTAAACACAAAGTACAGGTTTCAGAGTGCGAGGAATATAGCTGCTTTTCTCATCAATAGGCAATATCTTTTTGCTATATCCTTGCCCTCAGATCTTCCTGTGAGCCACCATCCATAATTTCATGCTTCGATCCTCATCTGGTACTCATGAATAAAACAGGTCCAGGCAATACCAGTTTCATATATGAACCACAAGGAAAGTTTCATTCTTCATGGATAATGCAAATCCAAAAACTGAGTGAAGCACATAAGTATTTCTTGTTGTGCATTTGGGCTTTTTCCCCACCATTTTTTTTCCCTTTTCTTTTTTCTTTTTTTTTTTTTTTTTTTTTTCTTCTTTCAAATAAAAGCTCAAGTGCTATGGACTTTCCCAGTTCAAAATCCAAAGACAAAACTTTTTCATTTAAGAGTTTTTGACCAGTAAAAAATTCCAAAGAATAGAGCAGAAACAGACCACTCTGGAAAGAGTATCAGATTTATTCATTTTTTAATCATAGTATGAGAATTGAATCTGTAGCAATATTATTGCTTCAGAAGAAGAAAATAAATAAGCATAGTTTTCTATGAATAAGAGGAATATTGCTGAAATCCTCACAGATCTGTATTTTTGGTGCATATAGCAATGACAGTCAATACCAAATTCTAAAATAGATGATGCATTTCCACTGTATAACAAGAAGAGCTGGAGTCTTAAATGGAGAATAAAGTATAACAAATAATTAGTAAAAAATATGTGAAAAAATAACTACACAATGGTAAGTTAGGTGTTTATAAACACTTTCGATTGATACAAGTTGTGAAATCAGGATCCATAAACAATACACAATTGAACCTTATAGGTAGCAGTACAGTGAATTTATCTTATTTATTACTAAATAAACAAATCTGTATTTTCGATGTGTCACAGATTATGCAGTTATGTGGAGATACATTCTCATCCAAGGAACCAATTCCTTGTTCAGTTATTGTCACTCCATTACTTTTTCTATTTCATATCATCCTTTTTTCTATAAGTAATGCTGACTCCATCTTTTGTGGGACTTTGTTTCCTTAATTAACTTCAAATAACCACTAGGAAATTCAGGGGGGAAAAAATTAATGACAATATTAAGCAGATTTTTTCATCAGTTAAACTAGATTTTTACTTAGATTGCACTATTTTTATCCCTCTAGAAATTTGGCTTGGTGATGTTCTGTTAGCAAGACATACAAAATTTTAGTGCCAAATGTGATTAGAATTGTTGTCAGTTAATGAATTGTCATATAATACTTTGACAAATTCTGATGGAGAACTTATATACACTTTTCACTTACTGCCTGGTAACTTTAGTGATCTAGAGGAATGTGTCAGTGTTTTTACAATTTGATGTACAATTTATTTCCCCATTCCCTCATGCCATTCCCTTAGAAAAGCATTATGCAAAATGAGAAAATAGAAAGGAGGAAACTTTTTTCCCTGAAAACTCAGTCATATAAATTGTTTATAGCACTTCATTAAACTAGCTGCTGAATATAAAAGGCTTACTCTAAGCTTTAGTATACTCTCTTCCTTGACATGGAAAATTGACTCTTTCTATTGTTTATGTTCAGGAATGTTTTCAAGATAAGCTATGAATACAACACACAGGGAGCGCTGAGTAAATAACTAAATGCACCGCCTAACAACCACTGACTTTTTTCCTGTCTGTTTACTACCTAAACCAGAGACCATTTCTAGTATCAAGCTGTTGTGACATTATCCTCAGACTATGCATTTAGCTAATGAGAGTTGTGGTGGCCGTTTCTGAATGGTTCTAGTTTTACTTCTACATGGTTTTCTATGTTTCTTACATGGTGAAAACTGAAAAAGAAACCATTATTATTTTGAGAAAAACAGACCATTAACAATTGTTTGAAAGACTGTACTGCATTTCTTTGACAATATGGGATTATAACTGAAGGAATATTCTGATGACCCAGCATTAGTTCGTTATCAATAAATTTGATTCATTTTTTAATGTTACTAATATCCTTATAACACAGCAATCCGTATTGCTCTGACACATTATTAAAAGGAGTAATTATACATGGTGAAGTAAACTATTGTCACAGCTCAAATATTGGATAAAACAGGATGCAAAGAAAAAGCTATGTATTATTTTTTTTTCTCATGAGAAAACTCTGGCAACGGGGCTGAGTTCAGGTTCTGTATTTGGCCTTTTACTTTTCACCTTTGTTTTAAATATCTGTATTAATAGCCTGAAAATACAGACAGTAATGAGGTAGATACATTTGCAGATGACATATTTAACATCAAAAATATGTTTGTTCGGGACCAGACAAATCATTAGGGTTTTTAGATATCCAAGGGAGTTGAAGCAAATGGTAAATGAAACTTAAGAGAATTGGATATACCAATTTTAAAAAATAATAAATGTGTATGTATATTCATAATGGTATAGAACTCATGGAGCAATTCAGCTTACTATATATGTGGTAAAAAGAAAAAAAAACAAAAAAAGCAAGCTTTTAGCACGTATAAGAAAAGGGATAGCAAATAATAGAAAAGATATCAATGCTTTAAATACCTTTTCTAGAACGCTATGTAATACTGACTGTCCTGTATCTTAAAGGATATCACAGAGCAAAAAGAGGTTCAACTATGTGTAATGCAATCATGAAAGGTGTGGAAAACTTCTGTTGAAAGAAACTGAAACTACTGCAAAAGAAAATTAGTAAATGAGGAATATTATAATGTTTTTTTCTGATTTATGTTACAAATCACATATTTCCACATGGAAAATTCTAGAAGAAAAAGAGGACAGTAAATTGAAATTAAATGCTGTGCAATCCAGAAATGCTTTCAGGTTTGCTATTGTTTTTCATGCACATGTAAATGGATTATAGAGCTCATTAAGATGGGACATGGTTTAGATGAAATATTGGGGAGGTTTTTTAAAAAAGAAATAATGACATGGACAACACATTCAACTTCTTTTAACAAATCATAAACCATTGTTTTGAAAATAATATTTAAATTTTAAGGTTTAAGTATTCTCTGTCTTTTAGATTGAATAACCCTAGATCTTACTGTTGTAGGTTTCTTGTATCTTCCTCTGTCAGAGACAGGATATTGAACTAAATAGGTCTTGGATCCATTCCAGAGTATTAGTTCTCTCTTTGTGCTCAGTGCACCATGTGTTTATAGTAAAGCTCTATTAATACCAAACTAAATGAGGGTTCCCTGTAGTGATGCACAGTCCTTATTTCAGAAATTCAGAAGGGAAGAAAAGATGGCAATGAAGCCAAGGAAGTTATTGACGAAGGGAAATAGGTGATGGAGGAAATTATGTAGATGGTAGACAGAATTTATCAGTATAACCTCAGGCAGAGGAGTTGTATGAGAAATTCAGGTTTGATTTAACTTGATCTGGTCTTCTGTTAAATACCTAATAACTAAAGTAAGACACTTTCAGCTTTGAATTATATTGGCTTCCTTCTACATGGAGAAGAGACAATTCTAAAGTCAGAATCTCAGTTTGTGGCAAATTTAGGTAAAAAGCTAATTCCTAGCCCCAAATTCACTTAGTTATACATGTCAGAAGTATTTGCCATTGCATAAAAAATTAGCTTGTTTGAACTCTTTTCCTAGTCTAAGTAGTTTTGCCCAAGTCAGTCCCCAAGGTCACGCTCTTCAGCTGGTAGAATTTGTCATCCCTAAATAGTTCATCTATCTGATATATTGGATAGACCTCTGTGCAATTGCCACATTTTCAGAAGTTACTGTCTTGGCAGCTTTACAGTTCAGATTGTTCCAGGCCTCTTTTTTCAGAGTCTGGCACAAACTCACAGACTGCAAAACTTTCATAAACATTTCTAATCAACCAATCTAATTGCACTGCTAATAGCTGCCATTGAATTTGGTGTCCTCTGAATTTTACTTTTCAGATTTATTCTGTTGTAAGGCTTCTGGTCACTATCAAGGTAAACAATTAAGATCTAATATGCCTATTGCTGAGCCATCACTGAGTGCTGAAGAGACACTAGCTTCATAACAAGAGAATGGCTTCATCCTTCATGCACAGTTAAGAACTTGCAGCTGACTTGGCTGCATTTGGGGCTCAATGGATAAAAGAGTCCATTAAATCATTAACTGTTAAGAGTCCATTAATTCGTTAACTTTCTTTCTGGATATAAGTTTTTTAATAACATGATTATAGGGATCAATGGCCAAGAACATCTGTCCTATTGCTGCTGTACCAATACCGAAAAAAATCTATGCCAAAAGTTGCTGGATAGAGTCTTCCATTCTCTTAGGAGGCCTGATACCACAAAATGCATTCCCTTCTTTTTTTCTAGGACCTTCTGTTCTTTTGATCTATCTCCAAATATTTCAATATAAAGAAAGTTTTTCTTTTCATAGGCAAAATATTTGTTTTTTTCAAAGTTCTTGTACAAACATCCTTGCTATCTCTGACAAACTTTCTAGGCCTGAAAGTTATAAAAAAGTTACTGAATTATAATTTGTTCCATTATTTCAAAAAATATTAGTTATGTGACCTTTGGGCTGTCTTTTTCTCCCTGTTCTTCATGTCCCTTAACCTCATTCTTCAGCGAATCCTGAATGTAACTGTTAGATGAACTGGGATTCCTAGTGTCCTTAAAGTTTCCAAACCAGTATGTACCAGGCTACCTGGTAGCTTACCAGTATAATATAACTAGTTTATGCATCAAATAAGCTGAAAATTTGTTCTAATGTTAATTCTGTGAATTTCATGAAGTCTGATTTAAGCCTTAGCTGTCTTCATCATATTTGGGGCCACAATAGCCTTAGTTCTGTGCCCTGGTATTTTCTGTGCCTTAAAAGCACTCTTAATTCACAGGAAAATTTCTGTCCTGGTTTTAGTGGTTTTGCCTTGAGAAAATTTATCCATTTTTTGGGGCACTGAGAAAGGGGAACCCCCCCTTCATCTATGTTTTTTTCTGAAGTTTTGATTATTTTTTCAAGTCTTTCAAGAACAGGGTAATTTTCTTGCCATTATGGTATAGAAGATAGAAGATCTGAGAAGAAGAAGAAAAAGAATCTCCTGTTCCCCTAGCTATGCTTTCATCATAAACTTTTTTCCCCCAGTCCTTTCTTTCTTACAGGTGCTCTATTTAATTATTATTTATTTGATTAATTACCCCTCTAATTGAAAGAGGAGAGAAAAACACATTGCATTGAGATTCAGTCATAATTGTAATTTATTTCATGGTTAGGCAAAGTTTCACAAGAGGTAGGAGAATTAAAAAAACTATTAGTTTTTATAGTTTTAAGGGAAGACAAGATAAGCCTTTAAAGCAGAATGCAAATACTAAATTAAAAAAAAAAGACATAAGAAAATATTTTCTATTTGAAAAATATGTGAAGGTCTTGGTCATATCTCTATTGTGGAAATATTTATTGCAGTTTGGATAAAAAATGATTTAAATTAATTTTAACATAATCAGACCTTTTATGTTTTGACTGAATATATTGTGTTAAAAAGCAGTAAACAGAACACAAAGACTTGAAATACCCTTACGTGGGCCAGTACAATACGCAGTGCCTAGTGAGAGCTATGAGTGTTGACTTACAGAGAGTTTTACCAATGTAAATATATTATGTACTACAATATAATAGGCAACACCAAAGAAGACAGGTGTGCAAGATGATTTTTCTATTCAAATACTACCATCAAATGCTGATTTTGGAGAGGTAAATAAGACTGTAACATTATGTTCTTACACAGAATCCACTCTGGTTTTATCTATAATCTTATTGCTGAGATTGTGGAAGTTACCTGCTAAGAAGAAGTTAAATAGCTGAGTCTTTTATTTAATAAATGGTGCAAAATAATCCAGTGTGCCAGACATCTATAACCAAAGACTCATTAAGCCAAGCTAATTAAATAAAAACAGTAAGCCAAATAATTAAGATGAAGTCATGACCTGTAATGACACCAGGTCCTGTCTGTGACACAGAATTAATCTTTAATCATGCCTAATGGCTGCTTGCATATTTAATGCCTCCTATAGTTACTATCCTCCCCAAAGGGAATCCTTGGTTTCTTTCCTTCTTTCAGTAGTTCCTTTGGGAATATGTGTTAATTGCTCTTACAGAGAAACAAAAGTAGTTCAAGTTTTCAGAGCTTTTCCTTTTCTCTCTCTTTTTTTTTTTTCCCCTTGATGACTGTCAGCAGTGTAAGAGTACATAAACTGTTAGTTGTGTCTTCAATGGCATCACATGTAAGACTAACCTCAATAGTTACTCAGAGTACTTTAAAATTTAGGTGTTGTGTAAGAAATACCTAATAACTAATTTGCTGATCACATTGTTCGGACAGCGTAAGTTGCATTTAATTTGGGTGAATGGAAGTGACAGTTTGATACATGGTTCAGGTCAAATTTAATTACTTGCTGAAATCACTAAGTTGGCAAAACTGGCACGGCCATATAAAATGTGCTATGCTAATCTACCATATATTTTTCAATAATATTAGGAGATTCAGAAATTTTGTTGCCAGTCTTGTTGTTTTGTCCTGCTCTGAGCAGGAGGAGCTTGATCATCAGGTTTTGTATTCTTTCCTACTTTTATCCCACTCTTTGATTCTGTTTAGTTTTAGGAGGGAAGAAGGTCTTTCTCTCAGAGTTGTAGATCCTTTGAAGGAGAATATGCCCTTTTAGCTTTTCATAGGCTTTTGCACTGCCAATGAAGATTCTAAGCTCACAGAACACTTCTCCCCTACACTGCTGCAGAGAAAGATAAATATCATTAACTTAGTTTAACTAGACTGCAGCCTTTCCAGGGTAACATACATTTAAAGAAACTGTGATAAAGTTGTCCATTCCTGCAATCAGTTCCACCTTTTGAAGGGTTGCTGTCTCCATGAAAGAAGTGCCAGGGAGCTAGCAAAAGGAGGTTATCTTCCTGTAAAAGACAAACCTTTTTTTAAAGAAGGATCTTCTATTCTACTTCCAGCATCTCTTTATTAAAAAAAAAAAAAAAAAAAAAAAGAAAAGACTTCTAAGTGACCACTGCTAAGCACCTATACAGCTATGGCAACATCATAATCTATTAGACTTACTAAATCCATCCTGCCAAAAAGAAAGAGACTGCCACAGTGATCTGAAGAAAACTGTATCACACAGCTCAAAAAACACCAGCAAAATATGAGATGGTGCCTTACACACCCCAAAATTTTTGTGTTCTCTATATCCAGACAGATGTTAGGTAGAGTTTTTTCCTCACGGTGTATTATGATCTCTTTGATGATGGGAGAGTTATAATAAGTGGCCAATAACCTTGTTCTGCATCCTTCTGCTTATGTGATTTGCCATTCAGATGTTTCTCTTCAGCTCAGCCTTGAAAGGAGCTATGAGATTTCCTTTGTCTGCATGTCTAGAATCAGGTAAGCATACTTTTTACGTAAGATTTTTTTTTCCTTCCAAGTCTGACAGAGAAAAGGCACTTCAACAATAAGTAAATTTCATTATCATCCTAATTCAGCAAATTATTTAAGCATGGGCTTAGTCTTCCGTGTCTTGTGGAGTTCATATATCAGATACTCAGCTATTGTAAATTAGCATAATTTCACTCACAACTGAAACCACTCTGATTTACACAAGCTTTAGAATTGGCTTAGCCTCTGTATCAAGAGCTGAAGGTGGTTACTGAAGAGACTTGAATTTATTACTTATTATAAAATGTCAGAGTCCAATACTCTCTGATCAAGTTCTTTTAGATATTCCACACATGTAGGGTATAATGTTTAATATCAGATTTACTTATTTGAAGCCAATTGATATTACACAGGATTTCTGATTTAGCGGAGCGATACAAAATACACTGAAAACACAATACAAATGTAAGTTACGCTTAACAAAATATAGCAATTGCAATATACAGTTCAATCACAATACCAATGTGATTCCCATTACCAGTCTCTATAATATGCTCAGCGAAGTGAGGTTTACATCCTGTGTGAGCTCATTTTTCATTTTTTTCCTGTATCTTCAGATGTAGGAAGGTGTAACATTTGCAGCATTTGAACCTGTAAATCCAGCAATTTCATGTTTTTTCTGTTTAATTATTCATCCAAGACATGATATTAATGGTCATAGGTGATTTAAACCTATAAAGGAAGGAAAAGTCAAAATTAGACAGAAACATGGAGCTGTGTCTCAGCCTGTTGCAGAAGTACTGAATAAGCATAGCACCAGCACAGAATTAAACACACCTAAACATTAGGAAGCTAAAACAGAACAGATCAAAATATATACACATCTATATCTATACATAAAGGAAAAGGCATTCAAAGCCCTATCATTTTTTAGAGTGCTTATTGTTTTATTTGAGTGACTTTCAGTCGCCTTTTTTCAGGCAGTGTAGATAAATTGCCAATTGCATGAGCAAGCACCTGATATGTATGGTGCAAGTAAAAGCGTTCAGAAATCCAGTGATTGCACTGTCACTTTGGGTGAACTTCTGAGTTCATGTTGTATACATATTTTCCTGCATCTGGTCTGGAACACACCCTTCCAAAAGACGAGTAATCTTTGAATTGTAATGGTGACTTATGGTTACAAAACATGCAGGACCTAGTGCAAGTTCTTAACATGATCCTGTCATCCAGTGGTTACTCACCTGCACAGCTGTAAAAAACAAGTCTTGTTTCAAGGTTGAATTTACCTAAATTCAGGTTCAAGCCATTTGATACTGTTTTTCAGTCTAGAAGACTGAAACTTGCTGCTATTGTACCTCTCACTCTGGATGTTCAAACAATGCAAACCATGTACTGAAGTACCTGCAAACAATGACCAAGTCACATGCTCCCTTTTCTCATAGATGGCCTCTGAGCTGGCTCCTGTGTTTTCTTGATATTTGCTGAAGTGTGCATGCCTGGTTGAGCTTTTGTCATCTCAACCAGTGTCAAGTCTGCAAAGTTGAAAATATGTCCTCTGCTTATTATATCGAGTAAAGAGCAATTATTTGTGCTGATTCAAAAATACTTCTTGAGGTACTGCATGGGCTGGAAGATCCCTGGGGCCAGGAGCAGTGGGGGACAGCGGTCTGTCTCCCCAGGGTCAGGGCAGTCGGGGGGCACCAGAGCAGCCCCAGCCCTGAGCATTGGGCACCAGCCTGGGGACAGGCCGAGGCCAGGCCAGGCCAGGCTGTGGGCCCAGCTCAGCAGGTTCCATGGCCAGGCAGGGCAAGGCTGTGGGGAGCTGGAGACTGGCCATGCTGCGGTGCCGCTGGGACAGGGGCTGATGTCCCTGGGGGGCTGACATGGGGTCCTGGGTACAGGGTATGGAGAGGCCCTTGGGGGCCTGGGCAGGGGCAGTGATTTCTGTCAGAGCCCTCAGGGCCTTGACAATCCTTTTCTAAGCCACCACTTTCTAAGGCTCCTAATTTTTAAGTACAGCTTGAATTGTTAATTCCCAGGTGCGTTAGCTTTTATTTGCTCCATTAAAATGCATTTTGTTCAATGGGGCATTTGAGCTCAGCGATCCGCATCATTCTGTAGAAGTAACGTGTCCTTAGTATTTACTACTCCATCAATCTTTGTGTCATCTGTAAGCTTCACTGGTAAAAATGCTAAATTACCCAGTAAACTACTGGTAAGAAGTACAGGAATTGTGTTGGATTTACAAACCCGCTCTGCAGGACCACAGCAGGACTGCAGTCAGTAGGCCAGCACTAGCAATAAGGGAAGTAAGGGAAGAAAAGAAAACCCTTCTCCTTCCTTTTGTGTTTCAGGTGAGATACTGTGTTGTGTTCATAGTGAGAGGAGTCGTTTGGCCACTGATTCCTCTGTCGCTCTTCTCAGGTTTTGGGGCATCTAAGGACATACAGCCCATTGTGTCAGGAGGCTGAAAGAAAGGTACTCGGTGGTTATAGGTGTGGACTGGTGACAATGTGTGGCTGTATTTTGAAATAGTGCATCGATACTGGTGAGCCTGTGGGAATAGTAAAGTGATGATGATGATGATGATGATGATGATGATTAAGCAGTGTCAAGGAGGTCACTTTGTGAATTTGCAGTTCTGGGTGACTCTTTCTGCAAGGTCAAATTGTGCTATGTTTTAACCATGCTGTATAATGATCCAGGATTATTTTTGTTTTCATTTTTAGCTAGAAAGTTTTATTATGTTTTGTGAACTCCTCTGTCAGATGCCTAGCACCTGCTCACTGCAAGTCGCTCTGTTTCCAGCACTTTGTAAAACCTATAGGGGTTTTTAAGAATGATAGGCTTTCTTATTTTAGTTTTTTTAAGCTATTAGAGCTTCTTTAAACTACTGGCATTATTTGATAAGAAGTCCTGCTGTCACATGTTTTCGCTGTTTCTAAATCAAATAGAACACACAGAGATGAGCAGCACTTGGGGACTGAAAGAACAAACAGTTCATTTTGTGATCTGAAATGTCTGCTATGAAAATATCAGCATCTTCAAGACACAATAAAGTGATAGCAGTGGTGGAACATTAAAATGTATGTGAGCTTATATAACTGTTTGCCTCAGTCTTTTCCTACTCTCTGTCTTTAATGGTAGATAGGAAAGGAAAAACACAAAAGTGAGCTAAATTAATGAAAAGCATGAGTAGAACATTTGCATTGTCTACTCATGTGTCATTAGGATGGAAAGCTTTATTTAAATGCACCTTTGTCTCTTACCTAGACAAGTAGGGTAAGTCTAATAAGCGGGAGCAGACATTGCTTGTATCCATATAAACCCTATCTGTGCCTATTGTCAGGCAGAAAAATAACGATAAAAAGAAAAGAAGATTAGCCTTTGACAGTGACAATTCTCTATAAAAGACTTAACAGTCATTGATGTTGTTTAATGTGTAACCGTACTGGATAACATTTACCTTTACGATGAAACTGCATAAAGAAACAAAAGCATTGGCTTAGCGGGTTTTAGCTGTAGTTGGACATTATATGCTACACAAATCCCAGCAGAGCCTGCTGTTCGAAGCCTTCATTGTTATTCAGTTTGTTAACATGACAATGATCAAAGATATCCAGGCTAAACCACTCATTTATTCTAATTAAAAGAACTGTTCTGATCTGTTACAGGTTTTATCCTTACAGTATGTATATCTAGTAAAAGAGTAATTGGTAACCTTAAAATGTTACAGAGAAAGGAATAGTGCATTCTGTCTCCAGGGGCACTATGATCTGATGCAGAAGGTCCAGAGTGTTTTAAGAGCAGTCCAGTTTTGTTTCATCTCACGTGTAGTAAAAGCATTGGTCATTTACTGAGAGATGGGCTCCTGGCAGTCAACCAGGTAGCTTGACACTTTATTTTGAATTATAGTTGAAAATATGACAATAAGAAATGGCTCTAAGCAGGCTGATTTAAACCTACTTTAAGCTTTCTTTTGTTCCAGAAATCGTGCAAAGGCAGGCTTTGTGCGGTAGTCCAGCTGATTTATTTGAATCAGAAACAACTCTGTGGTATATTGATCCTTGCTACATTTTATTTGCTGCGTGTCATGTCCTGCAAATTATTTGTATTTAATTTAAATTACCTGACCTTTTAGAATTGCAAAATAATTAAGTGTCTTTCTTACAGTGAGAGATGGGCTGGCACTGAACTGATCAGCATGCTCAGCAGTTTCAACATCATCAAAATATTCAACCAATTGCTTAAAAATAAAAGACTGATGAGTGTGCATATTCTTTTCCATTTTATACCATCTCTTACACCACTCTCATCTCAGAAGCAACCTCAGGAACTGTAATTGGGTTTGAGAATGATAAGTGATACAGTCTGCCTTCTTTAGGAACCTAATTTAAGTTGTATGATTAAAGTTATGTGCTGTTAAGCATCCGGATCTTAAATCTTTACCTTGGTTAGGCAAGACTACTTGATTTATCTGCTGTGTCCAAATGACAGTTATTGGACAGAGCAAAGGACAAGTTAGGGTGGGGAGGTAGCAACTGAAACTACCACTACCATTATGAAAGTTTTCTAGTTTTCTCTCGCTTACTCAGCAGGCACCAGCAGACCAAGTGTCCTCTGCGAGTCAATGTGATTCTCTCCATCTTGGAGAGAAAGCAGCACTAGTATAGTACTCATGATCAGTTAGCACTGTTTTACACCTGAGGCCTGCATCCCACCTAGGTGGGTGCATGCATTACTTAGGAAGTGCAGCTGGGCATCAGCCTCCACTGGGAAACTCTACTTTTAGCTGCCACCTCCAATGTATGAAGTAAAGCAGGAATACTTATGTACTCAGGCTCTGGTCTCAGCTGTGAAGCAGCAATTACAAGCTGAGATAGCTACGAGCAGATTTCCTTCCAACTGCTGCTGCCTGTAACCTGCCATTCTGTCTACTTGACGTATTGGAACTCAAGAGGCTTTCCATTATGTCTGGGAAACCTAGGAGTATCAAGAGATGAAATCCATAGTCTGAGTTAAAGATTTTAAAGTATGTTTAGTTGGTGAATTAGGGTACAGACTTAAGACAAATACTAAGCCATAGCCTATTTCCTGTCCTTGTCTGCATCTGAGAACCAGCCACAAATGATAGGCAGGATTGCTACAGCTGTCTAAAATGCAAGTGTCAGTGTGACTGAATTTGAAGTCTGGATTGTTTCATTGCTCTTTGTTAGTGCAATTTTTTATTTGTTGTTGTTAACAAAGAGTTAATAAATTTTTCTCCTTCAGGAAGAAAATGCTGGCTGACTGGACTGGGTTTGTGTGGCAAGGTTTTGGTAGCAGGGGGGCTACAGGGGTGGCATCTGTGAGAAGCTGCCAGAAGCTTCCCCTATGTCCAACAGAGCCAATGCTAGCTGGCTCCAAGACAGAACTGCCACTGGCCATGGCTGAGCCCATCAGTGAAGGTGGTAGGGCCTCTGGGATAACACATTTAGGAAGGGGGGAAAAAATGGGCAATTGCAGCTGAAGAGAGGAATGAGAATATGTGAGGAAAAACAACCCTGCAGACACCAAGGTCAGTGAAGGGGGAGCATGAAGTCCAGGCACTGGAGCAGAGATTCCCGTTGTAGCCCCTGGTGTAGCCCATGGTGGAGCAGGCTGTCCCCCTGCAGCCCAAGGAGGACCCCATGCCAGAGCAGCTGGATGCATGAGGGATGCTGAAACCCTGTGCAAAGCCTGCGCCGGAGCAGGCATCTGGCAGGACCTGTGGTCTCATGGAGAGAAGAGCCCAGGTTGCAGCAGGTTTGCTGGCAGGGCTTATGACCCTGTGGGGGACCCATGCTGGAGCAGTCTGTTTCTGAGGGACTGCACCCCGCGGAAGGGACCCCATGCTGGAGCAGTTCATGAAGAACTGTAGCCTATGGGGAGGACCCATGCTGGAGCAGTTTGTGGAGGACTGTCTGCTGTGGGAGGGACCCAAGGCTGGAGCAGGGGCAGAGTGTGAGGAGTCCTCCTCCTGAGGAGGAAGGAGCAGTAGAGACAGTGTGATGAACTGACCGCAACCCCCATTCCCTGTCCCCCTGCTCTTCTCGGGGCGAGGAGGTTAATTTGGGAGTTAAGCCTGGGAAGAAGGGTGGGAAGGTGTTCTAAGATTCAAGTTTTATTTCTCATTATCCTACTCGGATTTGATTGGTAATGAATTAGACTAATTTCCCCAAGTTGAGTCTGTTTTGCCCATGACAGTAATTGCTGAGTGATCTCTCCCTGTCCTTATCTCTACCCATGAGCCTTTCATTACGTTTTCTCTCCTCTGTCCAGCTGAGGAGGGGGAGTGACAGAGCAGCTTTGGTGGGCACCTGGTGTCCAGCCAGGGTCAACCCGCCACATTGACATATTACTATTCTGCTTAGATTGTGTGTCTTTCCTCATAATGTATTGTCTAAATACTAAACTACACTTTCATGTTTATAAAATCAAGGTCAAAGCCGCTGCTTGATGTATTTGTAGTAATGAGGTTTATAGGAAAAAGGTGTGTCTAACAATCTTAATAGTGTAACAGGTTTTATAGTAATCTTAAGTAAATAGTGTTGTTTTTTTTCTTAAGAACAAAGTATAAATAATATTTTTCTGCTTTTATTAGCTATATGAATTGTCACTGCAGACAACTTGACCACAGCCCAACTATATAGAGATATATAGAACTTGGATTTACTTCAATGGAGTCTTACGGCAGCTGAGTTCCTTGGGTTTAGCCAATTGTGTGAACAAGGAAGATTTTCTTTGTGACAGAGACTCTTGTTCCTCAAACTTTATCTCTCTGTCCATATTTCCTGCATAGAACATAGATGCGAAATAGTATTTATATTCAATTTCCTCCTGCAGTGACTTAACTCTGTCTTGTAGTTTTGTCACAACAGGTGGTGGGAAAAACCCTAAATAAACATACAAACACAAGAAAAGCCTCAAGACCTGAACATAAACTAGAATAAAAATATAGTGATGTTATTTGTTTCTACAGCATACTGTGATAAAATAAACAGACAAAGAATAAAGATGGTGATAGAAACTATCTATTAAGTAAGGACAGGAACACTTTAAAAGTACTACTTCTTTCTGTCAGAAGCAAATCAGGCTTACCTTTCCCCGACTTTTTCATCCTGTTTCCCTTTCTTCTCTCCCTCCCTTACCACTTAAGCTTTTCACCCCATCAGTTAGGCCAACAGCTGATTCAGCCGTTGATGGAGATAAACATTGAGTGAGAGAATGAAACCTAGCAGTTAGCAGGAGCTCAGTGGCTGGACATAGAAACATAAGCATATAGAAACAGAGTAGCCATCTCTTAAAATTATGATGAGAGATAAAGTGTTTATAAGTCACAAAATGATAATTGGGAGATGCTTATGGTTTTACAGCTCCCATTGACAGTCTGGTGTTCAGCTTTCTACTTGGAACATATTATGCCAGAGCATCTTGGAACTGTCCAGCCTGAGGACCTTCCTTAGCAGTTTTTCTATGTTATTTTGCGTTGTCATTCTTAAAACATAAAATTAGCCACCCAATTGTCAAAGAGAAAGGAATAAAGTAGTCACAGAAGACTATTAGCACTGTCTCCTTTACATCACTGACTTGCCAGTTCTGATTCACCACTCTGGAGATGTCTCCTATCTCTATGAATCACATGGGGAACTTAGGATCCTATTTTTATTTTCCAATGAATAGTGTGGACAAATACAAATAAATTGGCAAAGGTCACAGTGTTCATACTATGTACATTTCAGAGTTTTTACTTTGTTCTGGTTTTATTTTCATGTTTTAGATTAAATGCCTGTTAGAATGCATTAGAAATACATGTACAGTAGTAAGTGGAATGGCCCAGTAGGAGTAGATGTACAGGGTGAAAAAGGTGGTGGTGAGGACCCTGTGCCCTCACGGAGTATGTTTCAGGGTGTGTATGTGTAATCTTGACAGTAGCTCTGGTTTGACCCTGTGGACTGAGTACCCATTATGACAATGGTAGCAACTAGAGTATCTTTTGTGTTTTAATTTCATCCAAGAAAAATTCTTTTTGTGTGCTCCAAGAATTCTCTATGCTGTGAGTAAATGGGAAGTTCAAGAGATTTCCTTCAAAACTCCTGATCAAAACTAAAATGCTAGTATAGATGTGCCCTACTTAAGATACCTAATTAGTCCATGTGAAGAGATACTTAATAGTTAAATCTTGACTCACATTGAAAACTACTTAACTTAATAAATAGTCCTATTAAAATCAATAATGAGACTGCTTCATAGTGAAGTGCTACCCAATGTGAGTAAGAATATTAAAATCTATCTTAAAGTAGTAATAACAGTGTTCAGGGTCCATAATTGATGGACTCATTTGCAGACCAGAATTAATATATGAGCTTTTGTCATACTGAAAAAAGAGAATTGTAAGCTGTTGTAATGTGTGCTTTATGGCTTTTATTCACAGATTTTCTGAACTGTAATTGTTTACTTATCCACAGTTAATACAAACTTTAGTAAAAATCAGTCATCCCAGTATTAAACATTCATGGAAACGGCTGGTTACTGACAGCAGCTAATATAGTAGTGATTAAAGAGCACTTTGAAGGTATGTTCTCCAAAGCAAAATGTTTAGGATATTTAAGTTTAAAGGGAATGGCCAATGGCAAAGAAAAGATTTGTCTTATAAGAAGATTTCTAAAGTCACTAGTCAATGCCAAGCAAGGCTGACAAGAATAATAATATATAATTCCTTTTTTAAAAAGTAACCCCCAAACTCAGGTGTTTAATTATTGATCCAAGTAATATTTTCCTTTCAAATTCATCTGGGGGTTAAGAGCCATTAGTTAAGGCATCTGACAGAAACTCTTCCTAAAGGATTAATGAAATGAACTCTTCAGCAGTTTGCAAAAAAGGATTCTTACACTAGTAGATTAAAGAAAACAGACCTGTAAAGCATACTGATTCACTTAGAAAGAATAATAATTACACTAAGGTTTCTTCCGTTCCTCCTTTCCCTGTACACCACTTCCGAGTGATAAGTGGTACATTAGTCTAATTCAAATGGTAATTAATGTTGCATGTGAAAACAAAATCATTTTCAGGCCAAGTCTGCTACCTTTATTCATACTTTATTACTTTACCACCCAGGATGTCTGTTTATATAAATAAGATTGAGTAATAAGATATTGCTCATTTTAAGGAAAGATACCATAATTACAGACCTGATTGTCACTGTCTTTCTCTTCCTGTGACTGTTTAGATGTTTGTGAATTATGTGTACATAAATATTTCACAGTGTTCAGTATCTTTATGTTTATGAGGCATGTATAAGGTATGCAAATTCTGTTATGGCCATCTTGGAAATCTGTACCTTTTCCCCCATTCTGTAAAGTCAGCATAGAAGTGAAAAAGAATTAGATACATTAAATGCTTTTTGAAAAGCTAATATGGTGCCTTCTGTATCTCGAAGTCTAACACCTTTAAAAACTGAGTTCAGAGTGACTTTGCCAAGATATTACTGGAAGAGGAAGGACTTTAATGTAGATCCTAGGTTTACGCCCCAACTCTTGGATCACTTCTTTACAGTATTTTTTTCAGTCTTTCTTTGGTCGCAGTTCTTATAAATGTCAGTAGGACTTAGATGAATTTTATTTTGCAGACTTGCAAGTCATTTTTCAATAATCCACTTTATGGTCCTCTACACCTACATTGAATTGTGGGACAGAAAAGTACAGCTGACATAATTCACCACTGAGCACCTAAAGGCAGACTTTCATTTTGAGAGCGGTGAAGTAGGAAGACAAAATTAAATTGGTTTATTTTAAGCCTCAGGAGCTTTAATGCTGGCCTATGCCATTTTACCTAAACAAATATTTTCAGTGTTTTGTGTACAATCAAAAAGCATACATCGGAATTCTTATCTATTGTAAAATTAAATAGACATTTTCACTTGAGTATACACCAGGAGTGAAATTATGGCCCCATTCAATCTGATGAAACTTTTTGCAGTTGACTTCAGCGGGACTAGGACTTCACCCCAGGAGTGTACTTTCAGGCTAGCTAACATCTTTTTTAATGTACCCCCTACATAGCCTATTAAATATTCTTGTCATTACAGAATACAGAAAAGCCCATTTTCCAATTTGTCACGCTCTGACGAGCACTGTTTCATAGAGCTCCCCTCAACCCCTGTTGTTTCCTACTTACTAGTTAGAGCATGAAAAAGCCAGTGGGTCAGAAGTTCCTTTCTCAGTCATCACGTATACCTTATAGCAGCTAACAGGGTATGAAGGCTTCCTAACGGGCAACCTGAATTTAGTTAGAGGCTTTTGACATACCTGGTCCATCTATTATTTGAAGATTTTTATTATAGGCATGGTTTAGTAAAAAAACCCCATGATTTGAAACAGCTGGCCTATGGAAGTCATACGGAGAGAAGGCGCCATGGGAAAGAACAGAAAAAAAAATATTTCTGAGCATCTCTTATGCAACCACAAAAGAAAGAAAAATGATGCTGGGTGTTAATGACTATATCTTTTGTTGCTTCTTACAGAAAAGCCATTTTTAAATTTTGTGGTGCATTTCAATAACTCTGAAAACAGATTACCTTGGTACATTCGTAGAAGCACCCTAGAGCCCATGAGTACCGATGTGTGCTGCCATCTCTGTAACAGTGTGGTGGCTATTGCTGTTCCACAACGCTGCCTACAGCTAAATGGAGTGCAGAGGTGAAGGAAAGACATATAAACCCAGTTATTTTTCCCCAACAATGTTTACTAAGGGATACAGGAGGTTTGGGCTTCATCACAATTAAATATGAGAGGGCAAAATATGACAACTGAAATAACACTGACTGCAGGTTTTCCTTGCGAAGAATCTAAACTGCTGAGTGGTCAAAGTGATTTACTTTGCATTTGGCAGGAAAACTTAGGAGCCTCACCTGATGTAATTAGTTTAGTGAGCATTTATCTTCTACTCAGATATTGATATTTAACAAATGTTTCCATTTCTTTTTATAAATAGAACGAAAATGAAAATCTTAACAATAATCTGAATTAACTACTTGTTTACTTAATTGCAACTGAGAAAATAGATGGCCTCTCTTCTTGTAATGTTTTTATCATACAAAATACATCAAGAACCATATAAATTAACAAAAATAATAATGAATACAGTCTCATGAGGACATAATTACTTGCTTCATTTTTATGGACACATTCAGAGACCTAATCCCATGTAATCAAATCCCAGGAATTAGGTTAAATTCTCTAGTTTTCCTTTCAAATATCTTAATGATCAGCACAGATTTTCAGCTGCTAAAAAAAGTGTAGGCCATAGTTTGAAGAAAGAGAAATAGAAGACAATTGTGGATTTAAATCTCAGAATTGCTATTGTCTTTTAAAATTTATTTCAAAAGACTTTTTTTGTTATTTGCTTTTTAGAACACTGCATTAATCATATACTTTCAACATAGTGTTTTCCTCAAAATCACCCACAATATACTGCTCCAAAATTTCTCTGATACAAATATGTGCAGGCCTGCACTTTATTTTACTGCCTGTGTAGATTAAAAGCTCTGCTTAGGATTTATCTTCAAAGCATTCTACAAACAAAGCATTCTCCTAACCGTATTCAAGTGTGCAATCATTTTTAGAGCCTGAAGTGATTCTTGCTTAATTTGGGAAGGTTTAGGGACTTTTTATGTACAATAGAGCTGGTTAATATAAAGCACTAGTATGGGCCTGATCCAAAAACAAGATAAAAAAAACCCCTGTATGCCCTGCATACCTAATGCACTCGACAGTTTTCAAGCTGATTTACTCAGCATATTGTATTGTTGCTATGGTTACTCTACATTATGCTGTCTCACACATGGCAAATATATATGTAAAGTTAAAGGGCACTACATCCTTACATCAGAGGATTTCATACAGTTTATCTTTTGCAATGTTCTAATTCACTGCCTGAAAACTTATTGATGTATACGTACAGTATTCACAAAGAAAATGAAACAAAACCCTTTCTTTCCTTTATTTGTGGTCAAGAAACACCAGAAACCTCAAATGCTATTGAAACCCCATTGTGTGAGGGGCTATAAAAAATATATAGGAGATATTTTTTAAACAGTAAAAAAAAAAAAAAAGGAGGACTGGAGAAGAGAATTGTTTGTACCCTGCTTTTACAGCCAGGAGTAAGGTTGAAGGTCTGGTCATTCAATCAAATACCTTGTCAAAAATGTGTTATCTTATTTCTGGTCACTTTTGTTCCCAAATTCGGCTAGCAGAAAAGTGGGTTAGTGTGTGTGATTGGGTGTATGTTTGTTTGGGATTTTTATAATTTATTTTAATTCTAGATTCCTATCAGGTAAACTCTCTGTTACACCTAATTTTATAATAAAAATCAACTGTGTATCTGTTTATGTTTTTCCTTTAAAAATTGAAATAAGGACAAACCCTTTCAGGATGTCTAGGAACAAGCTCTTAATAAGGTTCAGTCTGAGCACTTTCCAGAACATAATTTTGGCAACTTCAATCCCTTTTGTTTTCATAATTTATCACATTTTAGATAAATGGAAATGGTGATATAAATTAAGGATAACACCATAGTGATCCTCCATCCAAAGAGCAGTAGTTGGATACTTGAACTGAAATATTTTGTTGGCAATGATAATGGGTCAGTCTTTGCCTGTACCGGTCTGTTTAATGTCTATGTACTTAATTAACTTTTTTTTTACCACAATTTAAAAGAAACAAGGCTAATTCTATTGCTGGTATTAATGTGAAAGAGAAGTGGTAATGATGAATATATAGATGGGTGACTATCTCACAGTGCTGAAAGCCAGATGGACCAGAAAGGCACAGGGCAATATTTGTAAGCAATGCAAAGCTATCCTTTTACACTGGAAGTTATAAAAGAGATTTTTGTCTCCAGTAGGCAGTCATCCATCGTCTTTTATATAGTTGGGTTTTTTTACATATCCACATTCACAAGAGTTAATGTGAGTGTATGGAAAAGGGCAGGAAAGAGAACATAACTATCCTGTTCTTTGGATACGTAAATCATTCCAGCACACAGCCATAGATTTAAAATGACTTTGGGTCATTCACAAAGACTTCCACTTACCTTTTAGTGCTACAGAAACACATGTGCAATCAGACCTCAGACAGGTCTTAATTTCACCACCTTCTGTAGTAGTTATTATTGGTTTAAATAAAATAAAATTATTTTCTTTCCAACCTACAGAGCCTAGTTTTATGCATTCTTTGGTTTACCAGTAAATTTACTTTCAGATTTTCAGTATGGCTAACTAACTATTAGAAGTATTAGTTAATGGGATAAAACCAGTAAAGGCATCAGTTTAAAAATCAGCGATCTCAGAGGGGTTTGGATATCAGCCTGCTTAAAAACATCTTTTATGTGTATCCTTGAGAGATTTTTACTGGTGGCTTAAACTGCAGCCAATCAATTTCTCATTCTAACAGCATTTCTTGTACACCTTAAATGCACGAAAGGGAAGAGCAAGTATTTTCCATCCATCTCTAGCTCTTTTCAAAGCTAGATTACCTCTGTTGTCCCTTTAAAACCTCTGCAATCATTATAATGAAGAAATGGCAAGTAATGAGGCATGTGAACCATCAAGAGTAGGATACTGAGACTTTCCAGGGAGAAGTGCAACTCCCAGTCTGAGAAATTAGAATATGCTTGGAGACCTAGGAATATTTTGAGTAGGTTGTGGAACAATAACTGCAACAGAATAACTGAATATTCTTATAAAGATTGTATTTACTTTCTGTTTAATCAGAATGGCTCACCTACCCTTTTTTCCTATATTGCATTGCCATCTATCTATCTAATATGAACATTCAAAGAATGCAAAGGGAACAGGGTGACTAGATCTTGGGTCAAGCCAAATGAGGGTTTTTTTTTTCGCATCTTTACTGGTATATTGTGGGAAAAGTGATGTGACTTGTCATTGTCTTGTTTTGCCGGGGGCAAAATGACTGTATTAACAAAGCACTAGAGATTTATGGATGAAAAGATAGGTAAGAATCATAGTTATTAAAAGTTTACATTCTTGTAGGATCTTTGTTGCAAGCTGAAATTTAAAGATATCACTGTTTTAAGGATAGGGTGATAGCATCATACATGTAGCACTTCAAATGTGTTTATAATTTTTGTCTTTTTCATTATGTTCCTGGAAAATATTTAACATTGTACACAGAATAAATTGTGTGGGTTAAATATAACCAAAGCTAGCATTACTATTACAACACAGCCCAAAATCTAGCACAATTTCTTATTTTGCAAGCGGGGTTCAGGAGAGAAATCGTTTAACAAATATTTATATTTTTTCCTCATATCCAGGTGTACAGGAATATGATAAGAAAGAGTGATCAATGATTGCTGTTCTAACTTCAGCATTAGGAATTAATTTCAGTGGTATAAATATATTGTATGACCTAATCCACCAGATATCATATGCTACTCCGGATATGTCATTAAAACCTCTTTCAGGATCTGAGTGTTAGCATTTAACTGTCATCAACCTCCTGTCACCAAGCCCTGTACGGGTAATTGTCATCAACCCCCCTGGGGTTAGATACCTTTATACCTCTAAGTGACTATGCCAGTATCTCTGGCCATATCTATATTACAAGGTGAAGAGAGTGCTTTACTTCACCAACTCAGGCATCCATTCTTTCTGACCACATTGTTTTCTATAGCACAGCTGTGTCAAAGGCTCAAAGCACCCCCACAATATTTAGGAATTACTGTATACTCTGGGCTATTCTGTGCTTGGCTGTGATCGTGCTTGGTCAACACAGTCACAGGAACATGCTAACATGCTGAGAATATTAAGGAGCTTGGGCTATGCACATATCTGAACATACCCTTGAGGGTTTCTAATGTAAATAGGGGGTAAGTCTAGCCTTGAAAGTTGGCATGTATTCTCATTAAACTATTAACACAGTGCTGTAAATTAAAGAAAGGAAAGTAATTAAATGCTTAAAACTGCAACAGAAATCACAGATAGTCTCTTCATATTACTTTCACCTAAAACTGTGCATAAAAATCTTTCTGGTTTATTTGCTTTGTCTAAAAAGTGATGTGGTCCAGACAAAGCATTTGCACTAGACAAGGACAAGCAGTGAGAGGAAGCAAAAGTGATAACCAAGGACATTCTGTCTATTATGATATTATACTGAACTGTCAGGAAAAATTAAATCAAAAGGTTGTCTAATCTCAGAGGAGAACCATACAGAACTTTAGCTAACGTATATGCTATTCTGCCTTATTTTTACTTTTAATCAACTCCTCCTTTTTTTTGTGCTCTCAATTTTCAGTGTTATTCAGGACTGACAAATGGGCAAACATGACACAGATACCGTTTCAAAGGATGCAAGGCAGGCTAAAATCTGTTCAGAAGGGATATTAGGCATCATACTTTGCTCAGCATTGGTTTTACTGCCACATTAGATAGAGAAGATATATATATATCATAGCTGAACTGTTGTCACAGTGCAAATATTAGTGAGGGAATGTTCCAGTACAAAATGCTAGTGTGAATTTTTAAAAGCTGCCTTAATCCAGTAAAAAATACAGAATGTACTTTGAAGAGTGTTAGGCGTACAGATGGTATTTCAATAAAATATACCTAATAGGCATAAATGAGTGCTATCAATCATTGATTTAGATCTTCAGATAGTCAAAATTTGAGGAAGAGTAATGTCTACTAGAAAGTGATGCATAGTGGAGCTTTTGTAGTTTGAGTAGTGTCAGCAAAGGTGCCCTCTTCAAAGTCAGGAAATTTTAAATGGCTGTTTCAAGATGAAAGAGATGGTATTTGAAATTGTATATGGCTACTTTCCGAGTTTTATGTGACCCGTCTGTGTCTTAAATAACATTGCTATATCTTCCCAATGGTACCATCCTCATTCTGTATTCTCAGTAATGTTGCAGTATTATTATGTACTTTGCTGATGTCCGATTGCAAACAACCATTGCTAATCGGCTTATGCCAGCTTCCATATATAACTTTTAAAGAGCTTATGAAGGTAACCCATTGAGATTAAGGAGGGATAAGGCCCGTTGTTTTCAGGTACCTGGCAGGGAGATGGAAATGAACCCAGCTTCCCATACAGTGAAGGCAAAAGTAGAGCAGCTTTCTATCAGTAATTCTCATTTATCTTTAGTGTGTCAGATTCAGCTCTTTATCGTCAAACTTGCTGCCTTATCACTGCCTAGTCTTGTACCAGGAATACACCAAGAATTGAGTTACAAAAAGTTCAGAGGTTGAATATTTGGTTCAATATGCAGCAGTACAGTTTTTTTCCGTAGTGATTTAAGATTGTCTTTTATGAGGTTTGAAGGAAACTATTGGCATAGTAATAGGTATTTAGAAAACAAATGTGAAGTTAAAGAGAAAATCAGTGTTTCCTTTAGAGACATTGTGGGAGTACTGAAGGTGAGTGAGGAGAAAATAAAAACCTCTTCTAAAAGTCAGAGTTTCCATACTGATTTTACAAATACTGCAAAAAAAGGTGATTAGTAAAGTATTTCAGAAAGCATGTTTAATACTTTCCATTCAGTTTAAACTCTTTTGGATTACAATGCAAGAACACAACACCATTTCACAGCACGAAACATGCAATATCTTTTTTTCAGGTTATTATTGAGAAAAGACAAAAAATAGATGTCAAATTTAAAAAAAAAAACTAATATAAAAAATATGTACTGAAATGACACTTGACATAGCTTAGGACACATATACATTCTGAAAACAGAAAAATTTCTTAGATCCTTTACCTTATTCCTGACTGAACATTTTCTCTGCAAAGGGGTAGTATTTAAAAAGCTGGTGCATTAACTGCATTCATTTGCATTTCCTTAATGGAAAGATATTTTGCCAGAAAAATGTTTTAAATATGTAAATTTAAAAATATGTTTAGGATTTGATATGACATTGCTGGGCTTTGACCATGTAAATATACATAACTGTGTAGATGTCCATCTTCAGTATAATTAAGAGGAAATACTGGTTCTCAGAAATTTTAAATTGGAGTATGTGGGGATAAAAAAGGGCTATTTGTACAGCATTAAAGGTTTCATTTTTCTGAGGTTTTTCAGCAGAAATTAGAAATAAAAACATTTTCCTCCCCCCAAATAGTCTTTAAGTGACACTACTATATTGTCATTGACTCCCTGTGTTGTTTCTGTGTTTCAGGCTTGTATACACATGATCAGGCTAATTGAAGTGCTAGCCATGTCAGCACAAAGCTCAGAGCAAACTAATTTACCTTCTTCTTTCCAGTGTCCTTCCTCTGTCGAACCAATCAACAGCAGAGTAAAACATTTTTTTTCCTCCAGCCCGTGAGGTATATGAATTCATTGAAGTAGTTTAATCCTGTCTTTCCTACCCTCTCAAGTTTGAGGTAGAGGCAGTGACATTCAGGTGCTCTGAAATGATGAGAGAAATTTGGGGTTGGAAAGTCAAAACAACTAAAATCAGAGGTGGTTTGAAAAAGTAGTCATTAAAAAGAGGTGAGAGTAACATAAAGATTCTCCTTTCTAGCATATGCACACACATGCACATATATAGTATGTTCACTGAATGTGGCCATCTATCTATTCACCTTGTAGTACTGATTGGTGCAAACTTCCCAAGTTTAACATCTTTGCTGCAACAACTGTATTACTACCTATATAATCTATTATATCTGGAGGTTGGCAAATGTGACGCCTATCTTCCAGAAGGGCCGGAAGGAGGATCCAGGGAACTACAGACCTGTCAGCCTGACCTCAGTACCGGGGAAGATGATGGAGAGGTTCATCTTGAGTGTGCTCACCACGCACATGGAGGACAATCAGGGGATCAGGCCCAGCCAGCATGGGTTCATGAAAGGCAGGTCTTGCCTGACCAACCTGATTTCCTGCTACAACCAGGTGACCCACCTGGTAGATGAGGGAAAGGCTGTGGATGTTGTCTACCTGGACTTCAGCAAAGCCTTCGACACAGTCTCCCACAGCATTCTCCTGGAGAAGCTGGTGGTTCATGGCCTAGATGGGTACACACTTTGCTGGGTTAAAAACTGTCTGGATGGCCGAGCGCAGAGAGTTGTGGTGAATAAAGTTAAATCCAGGTGGCGGCCAGTCACAAGCAGTGTCCCCCAGGGCTCAGTTCTAGGGCTGATCTTGTTTAATATCTTTGTCAATGGCCTGGACAAGGGGATTGAGTGTGCCCTCAGTAAATTTGCAGACGACACCAAACAGGGTGGGAGTGTTGATCTGCTCGAGGGGAGGAGGGCTCTGCAGAGAGACCTGGACAGGCTGGATCGATGGGCCAAGGCCAACTGTATGAGGTCCAACAAGGCCAAGTGCTGGGTTCTGCACTTTGGTCACAACAACCCCATGCAACACTTGTTGAAGGCTTGGTGAAGAGTGGCTGGGAAGGGGCGAGGTGGGGGAAAGACAGGGGGGACTCGGC
>NW_009259036.1:372116-415019 GCF_000687185.1 Egretta garzetta | reverse complement strand
TCTGGGGTTGTTTAGCATGTGGAAGAGGAGGCTGAGGGGAGATTTTATCACCCTCTACAACTACCTGAAAGGAGGATGTAGTGTGGTGGGTGTCAGACTCTTCTCCCTGGTAATGGATGAAAGGATGAGTGGGAATAGTCTGAAGTTGCGCCAGGGCAGGTTTAGATTAGACATTAGGAAAAGTTTCTTCACTGAAAGGGTTGTCAGGCACTGGAATGGGCTGCCCAGGGAGGTGGTCGAGTCCCCATCCTTGGAGGTATTTAAAAGAAGGATAGATGAGGTGCTTAGGGACATGGTTTAGTGGTGGGATGGCAGTGTTAGGTTAACGGTTGGACTTGATGATCTTAAAGGTCTTTTCCAACCTAGACAATCCTATGATTCTATGATCTGTGACATATGTAACTGTTTTGCTATATTAAAAGGAAAAGAAATGGCTTTTGCTTTACATCAGCAAGTATGTTAGACTAACAGTTAAACTTTTTGAAGAGGACTTAAGACAGATAGCAGAAATCAAGTTTTAATTTCTGAATATCTCCAACTCATCCCTGCATATTGATAAACCTAAGGAGACAATAAAACATGGCTTCATGAAAGTAATGTTTTGATGTCTGATTTTTTCTAAGATATCATGAAAGGAAGATTATTTTTCCTCTGTGGATTTTTTTTTGTTATGTAAATAATTGCCTTCCTTTTTATCTGATCGAATCCTACTACCTCAGATCCTCCAATGCCCAAGAGCTTTTTGCTTTTTTGTTTTTGAATATTTCTCTGTATTAAAACAGAACTCTTGGGCAAATATCTCCTGGTTTCTACTTTTAGAAAGTCTTGAAGTTCCATTGCTGAACTAAAAACTCTAATCCAAACCTTTTGAGTCTAAATGTGCTTTATTTCAGGTAGCTCAAGAAACTGCAGGTCAGAGATTTCAGTTCCCTTTTTTCTCTCTTATGATATTATCTCCCCTGAAGTAACTAGGCTTGTAGCCCCTGCTGAGAAATCTAACAAATAAAGAGAAGAACAGGAACCCAAATTTCATTTACAAGAGTGACTACAATTATTTTTAATGTAATAGTTTTAAAGAACTGGCTGAAAAGTTTCTGAATTTGAGGTTGGTTTTTTTTTTCCCTTCACTGAAAAATGTCCTCAGCTGATCAGCTGTATCCTGCTGATGGTGTCTTGAATTGCGGGCAAGACCTCAGCACTGCCCTGTAGCTATGTGAGATGAAGGTAACTGCTGAAGGTAGCCTAGGAAATAAGTGAAAATGTGTGTCTCACACTAAACATAAGAGACTTGGCAGGTTCTATAACTATTTGGGCTAAAATTTTCCATGCTGGCTAGTCACCTCCAGACGACAACTTGAAAAAATCCGCCAAAATGGTTCAGCTGTTTCCCGCAGCTAGGCTGGAGAAAAATGTGTTGTTTTTCAAAGCTAAATTGTAAGTGACCTTGAAAATTGGCAGAGGAGTGGCATTTGTGTCATGGATGTTTCTTTTGCTATCCTGTGACAATCCAAGCAAACTTAGCCAAGTTGAAAAAGCACATATGTTCAGTAGATGCTTACCAGAACTTCACTACTGTTACCTCTAAAAAAGTCACTGAGCATGTTTTGGTCTCTTACAGTTCCTAGTACTGTCCAGATGATGAGATGCAGTGCTCAAATATAACAAAAATACTTAAGTCAGGTCAGAGCTGCAAGGGCGAAACTAATCACACCTGATGTGATCTGCTTTGAGCAAAGGCTGGCTGGGAGCTCAAACGGGAGCAGGGGAATTGGTCTTTCTTTCATCTGCTTTCTCCCTGTCCCAGTCCTTTTTCTCCTCTCCTTCCCCAAAATGACTGAGAAAGCTGGCTAGCTCAGGTGCGTGGCATCGAAGCAGCCAGAGACATACACTGATAATAGGAGTTTGGGGAGAGTTTGGCTTGATAAGGAGCAATTGAGAGGGCAGCTGGGGAAAGAGGCAGTGACTGAATTGAATTAAGTTGAATGAGGAATTATGGGACTCAGAAATACACAGTTGCAGAGCAGGTGGAAAGCAAGGACAGCATAAAAAAGAGAAGGTTACTTTAAATAACATGTAATAATGATATCTGACATAAGAAGCTGCAGTCCCATGACATTTTTCTCTAGAGCCTGGTTGCTTTTGGCACAGCGTTTCCTCAAAATCACTCCTGTTGTTGCTGTAAAGTTAAACTGTATAGCTAGATTTTTCCATTTCCCTTAAGCAGGGTATTGGTTTGTCTGAAGAAAGCGTGCATTTCAATCCCTCTTGGTCTGTCAGTATTTGAGGAATTATTAACTTAGTTTCCTTTTTCTCTGCATTTCAAAATCTGACATGGATTTGTCCCACATCTCCCAGAGGCTTCTGTGTGCAATTAGCCATTGGATTCACCGAGTAATTACTTCATTTTTCATGTAAAATGTGGTTGATTTATTGTATACCTGGGAGGGGATGGAAGAGAGAGGTCAACAACAGTTAGAGGAGATTAGCAGAGAGATTCTCTGCTGCTGTGGTCGCAATCAGTCCCCGGGGAAGCTGACTGTGCGGGAGCAGTGCTGCTCAAGCTTTGGCAGTGGTGCACCATTTGACTTTTCCACTCCTCTGTGGAATTAATATGAGTGACTGCCAGGCAGATTTTAATCCCTACCTAGCTATAGGAGCCAGCAGATTGTGGAAATGATGGAGGTGTTTAAAGAATGTGCTTGGAAAGAAACAGATACTTTTTTTCTCAATGGGAGTTGTGAGCTGTTTTAGAAGCTCTCTGCCAGGCAGAGTAGTTACAGCGTACTGGGGTAAAAATGTAGACTGTCCTATCTTTTCAGACAAGTATTATTTGCACTCACTGTTCTGGGTTAATGGTTTTTTTAAATAGTGGTTTCAAAATAGTTATGCTAGAAAAATGACATGGGATAATGAGACTTTTTTTTTTTTTCTGAAAAGCAAAAAGCATGGAGGGACTTCTTAGCAAGAAGCAGGAACTGCTGAAGATATATATGTGGTAGATTAAATTCTGACAAATCCTGTAACGAAAATAATTATATAATGTACTAAAAAAATTTCAGTTGTTATGGAATACCTCATATTTACTGTGCTTTTATATCAAATGTATCAGTGGTGATAATGATTATTCCTTTGGCTTTGTCATTAGTTTTATTTTAAAATCCTTCTAAGATCCAGATTTTTAAAATTAAATTTCAGAGATTAAAGAAGAATTGTGAGGACAACTGAATGTCACTTTTGAAGGTATTTAACCATAGGCACGATTTAAAAACAAGCATATTAACCACTCATTAAAATGTGTGAAAAGTTATTGGATTTTTTTTTAATTAAAAAATAATAAGTACTTTCACATAGAGAAGTATGAAAAGGAGATTGGTGGGTGAATCTCTACTGCTTTTGTATATGAGATCAAATAAGTGACCAAAATATTACCATTCAGCTTTGAAATTAGTGTATTTGGATGGTCCTTATCTACTAAGGTTGTGCTGTCCAATCTGTCTCACAGTATTCCTTTTATGAGAACCTCGTCAGAAATATTAGATTATGATGGTGGATGCTTATGAGTTTTCTGAATATAATGAAGATAATTTGTTACATGATTTTATTTTGTCCTACTTTGGAACATACTTAATTTTTTATTTTAATTCTATCAACTTCATAATTCTAATCAATGTCAGCATATAAAGAGGTCATTGCGCTGGGAAGGATTTTTGCTATCACCTGATATTTATGATACTCAAAAAGCTCAGTGCATACATATAAACTCAGTATTCCACAAAAGCTCAATGTAAGCATTAAGAAATGAGAAATATATATTTACCAATTATAAATACGCAGTAAGACGATATGATGTTAAAACAGAGAACAGTTCAACACACTTCCGGTATTAACCTAGCTTATACTCCAAAACCAAAAGGCAACTTACTGTCCCAAGGACCATCCCACCCTCTCCTCCCTGAGAAATAACCAGTAAGTGCAGTGTTTTTCTTCCATTTGTATAAGTAAAGAGGATGACCAACTAAATCTCTCACTAACACCGATTTACAGTACTCTGGGAGTGATTCCAGCTTGTACAGGATTCATAGAATTACACAACAGAATTTTTAAGAAATCATCTATTTCCTGAAAGTTTGCCAATGTCGTGAAGCAATTTCGTCAGAAAAGCTTTGTTGAGGATTAGTGGTTGTCAATGCTGGCATGCAGACATGAAGCAGTCCTGCCTTGGACTGAGTAAATCCTATGAACATCTACAGTCAGATAGGTGTATCTGGTATTTTCAGTGCATTACTTTATTTTGTATATAATTTTTGTTGTTGTTGTTCTTTAGTAATATTGTACAGTATTTTTTCATTGAAGGGTTTGTTTTTATAATGTCTGGGTGTATATAATTTTATTTCTAACAAATCATAAAGTTAAAGCTCCTTTGTTCTTCCCTTTATTCTAACTCCAAATTTAAAAAAAAAAAAAAAAAAAAAAAAGAATAAAAAACCCTCAAAACCAGATTCCATAAATTTCTGTGGCATAAAGCACATAACATATAAGATTGCTAAGTGAAGTCAGTAAGACTTTATGAGTATAATTTCTGATATGCTGATGGAGATTGAATGTCTGATTTATGTGCACCAAATCCAGACAAGTGATTAAAGTGCAAATGTACCCTTTTCTTCTAATCTTGGAACTCTTCAATTTTTCTGTCCAGTAGAACAGGAAGACAAAAACTGAATTCCTGTATTAATAGTGAAAAACAGCAAAATGTCTTCCAGCTCTGAATTGTGATTCATGTGTGTAGAACAGCCTGCTTGGGTATTGCCATTGTGAGATTTGAAAAATGTCAGTCGGGGAAAAAAATAATGTTGTCCCTTAAAATAATTTTAAAAATCATCACTGATCAATAGTTGTGACTGTGTGGTATCAGAGTTATGGTTATCGCAGTTTTCCCATGTGATTATAGTGGGCACAGTCTGTGGTATCATCCTAGCAATGTTTAGTAAATACCGATTTTCGCATTATTTCCCTTTCTTTCAGGGAACGTAAGTTATGTGCTTGTCTGATAAGGGGATATGAGAGAAAGGAAAAACAATTCAAAAATTCAAATTGTAGTGATTATTGTAGGCCTAATCTTTTTGTCAGCTTTAAATCAGTTTTGCTCAAAGTGCTCTGTCTTCAAATCCACCCTTAACCTTAGCCAGGATGTCTTAAAATTGATGACAATTTTTGGCTGGTCTTCTGAGTTTTCCCAGTTTGCTCTGAAAATACAGAAATAATTTAGATGTCCACACTCTCTGTTTTATAACAAAAGACTGAATAGTGTTTTGGCAGCTGATATAAAATACTGATAGTAATGTGTATGTCGGAGATAGTACCAGACATTTGTAACTAATATACAGGTTTTGCATTAGACCCATTTTGAACTACATTTTTCTAAGGTTCCCTCAGCAATTCAATAGCTGGTAAGATAAAATTAGCTTTAGCTACTTAGTGTTTTCTTGCAGCATTTTTCAGAAATCAGAAGCTAATCAAATAAATCTCATCTCGAGGAAAAAGGAATATTCTATTATCCACAAGGGAATTAAGAAATGAAGAAATAAACAAAACCCAACAGAAGAACCACCCCCTCTCGTTACTTTAGAACCATAGAATGTTTTGGGTTGGAAGGGACCCCTAAAAGTCATCTAGTCCAACCCCCCTGCAGTGAGCAGGGACACCATTAACTAGATCAGGTTGCTCAGAGCCCCATCCAACCTGGCCTTGAATGTTTCCAGCGATGGGGCCTCCACTACCTCTCTGGGCAACCTGTTCCAGTTTTCCCTACCCTCATTGCAAAGAATTTCTTCCTTATATCCAGTCTAAACCTACCCTGCTTCAGTTTAAAACAATTACCCCTTGTCCTGTCACAGCTGTCCCTACTAAAAAGATTGTCGTGGTTTAACCCGGCTGGCAACTCAGCACCACGCAGCCGCTCGCTCACTCCCCCCTCCCTCAGTGGGATGGGGGAGAGAATCGGAAAGAAAATAAAAGGTTAGAGCCGAGGGCTGAGATAAAGTCAGTTTAATAAGAGAAAATAATAATAATAGTAATAATGAGAATGATAACAGAATATACAGAATATACAAAACGAATGATGCACAATGCAATTGCTCACCACCCGCTGACCAATGCCTAGTTAGAAAATGCTCTGAGACTCTGGAAGCTACAAGAAGCTAACTAAAGTTTATGGTAATGGTATGATTTCCAGAATAGAGGTTCTACACTTTAAATATTGGGTCTTAGGAAAAGGTAGGTATTGTTCAGAATAAGTCAGTGATAGGAAACATTGGCAATAATTTTACACATGGTGCTGCGAAAGGCCGCAATCAGGTCTCCCCGCAGCCTTCTCTTCTCCAGGTTGAACAAGCCCAACTCTCTCAGCCTGGCCTCATAGGAGAGGTGCTCCAGCCCTTGGATCATTTTTGTGGCCCTCCTCTGGATCTGCTCCAATACTTTCATGTCCTTCTTGTGCTGAGGGCTCCAGAGCTGGACGCAGTACTCCAGGTGAGGTCTCACCAGAGTAGAGTAGAGGGGCAGAATCACCTCCCTTGACCTGCTGGCCACGCTTTTCCCGATGCAGCCCAGGGTACAGTTGGCCTTGTGAGCTGCCAGCGCACATTGCCGGCTCATGTCCAGCTTTTCATCCATCAGTATCCCCAAGTCCCTCTTGGCAGGGTTGCTTTCGAACCTTTCGTCCCCCAGCCTGTACTGATACTGGGGGTTACCCCGACCCAGGTGCAGGACTTTGCACTTGGCCTTGTTGAACCTCATGAGGTTCACACAGGCCCACCTCTCCAGCCTGTCCAGGTAGACGTTAGAGGTTAGTTGTCTTCCATATATAATATTTCCTCAATTGTGTTGTTTGCTTTTATTTCCCCTTTACTGTCGGTGGACTTAAGTGCCATTTAGGAGGAAAGTGAGATACAGAGTATATTTGTTTTCTGTCCTTTGCTATCCTTGGTCAGCTTTGTGATGGGTGACTGGCTATCCAGTATTCTTAGTGCACATTGGAGAGACATCAAAGAACACCTTATGATATTGATTGCCAGGGTGTAGTCATGTCTGAGTCCTGATCTTAATGGAGCTGTATTCTTTCATGAGGAATGTAGTGGAGCTACATTATTGCTACAGTACCTGAAAGTGTTGTAGCCAGCCAAATGTCTTCTAATTCATCTTTATTCCATTGCCAATACAATGTTTGCTGTCAGATAATTGAAGAGCTAAATCTAAGATTTCCCTTCCCTTTGTATTTTCTCAGATTGTCTTCTCTAGAGCTGAATGGCAGTTTCTCAATTACTATTACGTTCAAAACTGGTGTTTCCATTATCATGGAAGTATTTGTGAATTTCAAATAGCATTTAATGATTAACTTGAGCTGAAAAGAATTCCATGACTTTCCTCTTACACAAAGCTTCAGGGGCTAACTTTTCAAAAAGAAACAGAAAGCAAGATTCATTTTGTGTCTGAGGAGCTTTAAATGACTATTTTTCATTTTTCAGTACAGGCCCCTAAATATTCGAGTCCAAGGATTTTAGACTTGGATTTTACTCAGTACGTCCTGCTGCAGACATTCTGCTCAATGTAGGAAGTTATTAGAATACTTATAGGACCCAAAAGTGAAAATGTTGCTGTTGCCTGATGATTAGAGCATCCAGCAGATAAACATGCAGATTTCTGTTTCTCTTCCAGTTAATTTTTAATTGTTTATATAGAGTAGGTTGACATGACCTCCCAGAAATGTTTCTGGCATATCCTCTTGTGAAGAAGGAGAAAAAAGAGTCACATCCCTTCAGGCAAACAGATAAGTCAAACTTGTGTTCTTGTAAGACTGAGCTGTTTCTAGCCCTGTTTTTTCTCCTCTTGTCTCTTTTGAAAATTCTGTGATTTACCCCTTAATTTACTCTGTTTTTCTTAAAAGTTTGCCATACAAGCATTTAATTTTACAGGTATTTTAAGATTTTATATCAAAGAATATGGAATGTATTGCATGTTCCAGTAGCACAGACATATATTGGTTTAGCCTAGTTTATTTTTATTTCTTTCTGTTGTTCTCTACATATTCTATTCTGAATTTTGTCATCCTGTGTAAAATATTAGCATATCTACAATTACCAGAATGTACAATGTCTTGATTTACACTTTTTCAGGGTAACAATTTTGCCAGATATTGTCAAGGTTGATTCCTCATTTTCAGCATATATTTAGAAGATTAATCGGTGTAATACTTTTTGCATAGATTGCTTCTGATTTCCTAAATTTAGCTTTTTGCACTTTTTCCTCAACTGGTGTCAAATTGATTAGACACTAATGCCCTGGTATGTCCCTAGACTGTTTTCATCCAAGAAACAGAGGTAGGATAGTCACTTTACAGCCCTCAGAGACTTCTAGCTGAAATGAGTTAACATGTGAAAAAGCTGCTAAAGTGTCCCTACTTTCTATCCACTCTGTTCAGTCATAAGATTAACAATTGATTAACCTTTCTGTTAACTATATATTTTCAAATTCCTTGTAAGACCTCGTGAGAATTGAAGTCTAAATTTCAGCTAAAGTTCACAAAGAGTTTAATTTTCAGGTAAGTAACCTGATTTTCAACAATCAGACCATAAATTTTAGAAAAAAAGTTAAGTTCACTGGCCATGCTAACAAATAGACATTCAGGATATCTGTGTATAAAACATAACTGATTAAACCTATGGATGTGAAGTGTATTCACTAAAATATGATTCAGCATCAGCTGAATGGCCTTATCTTTCAAAGGAAAGTGACGGTAGGCTCTGAGCAAGCTTCTCAGCAGTGTGGGCAAATTGAACTTTGTCTTCTCCAGGTAAACTGACAATTTGTTTGATCCCTACTACAGGTGACATTGGAGTTACATTTTGAAGGTGGTGTCCTAGTCTGTTGGGATAAAGTTTACTCCAACCAATGCATTTAGCCAGTTCATTTACATTTCTCCATAAATTCCTCATTTAATGTTTTATTACCAATGCCTTCTTTCTTTATGCTCACCACTTATTTTATTGTTCCCTTTTTGCCATGTGTTTCTTTTACTTTTAGTCTAGGGCTATTCTGATATACTTTGAAAGGCTTTGCTCATCTTATTCACCTGTCCTTTCTCTCTTTTTCTCTCCCCCCCCTTTTTTTTTTTTGCCCCTGCCTCTCTAGCTGTTCCGTAAAATTTCCTAATATTATGCCTTATGCCTCATCTCTTCAATTTAATCTTTTCTGACACGTACTTCTCCTAATCTCTTCTTAGTTCACTTGTTTGCTCAGTCTTTCTGTCTCCTTTCCTGTAGCAGTGTCCCTGGTTCTTTTTTTCCCTTGTATGTCTCATCTGTGCCTCCTCTGGGGACTTATGGCTGATCTGCCCTTCAGAGCTGACCATTTGCAGACAGACATGATGAATAGGACAGAGGGGTGGCAAGGAAGCACTGAGTGAAGAAGGACAGCACTTGCTGTTCTTGTGGAAACTACAGTGGGACAGCTAGGTAGTTAGATAAACAAGTGAATAAATGTGTCAGGCTTTCAACCAAAATATATGAGAGAAGCAGACTAAATTTCTGAACACCCTCCGTAATGCTGGGACCAGTCTTGTAAAATGGTATGTTCTTGACACGCTTGGATAGCAAATCACCCAAAGTAAATAAACATCACCAAGTAATGAAAAGCAAAATCAAAACTATATCTAATGTGATGAATGGCATATTTGGTTTTAAAGGAAATTAGTAACCATTGTACAACACCATTACATATTAAACCTTGAAGTTTTACCACAAGTAATTCAACTCCTTTTTTCATTTTCCATTACTTTCCATTTATTTGAATATAACACAATAATTTCTCTATCACAGTGGTGATAAAATAATGTGTACATGAGCTTTTCAAAAACAAGAATTTATTATTATCTCCTTGTGTGTGACTTATATTTCTCATTTCTATGTGATGGATAAATAAATTTCTAACATTAGCTCATGATGGGGAAACTTAAACTACCAGTAATAAACAATTCATATGGTGAGCTATATGAAAATACCCCAAAATTACTCACCTTCAGGGAGATTTGTGGTAGTCTTCTAGTATGTGGTGTTGTCAGAGAAAGCACTCAAAAACTGTTATAGAGAGACTTTTTTTCTTTTTTTCCCCTTCTTGTGCAGCATTTATGTACTGAAATAAGATGTGGACATAAAACTATACATGAAACTAGAGGTGAAAAGGATGCTGGCACATACAAAATCAAGGTATCAAGATAACAAGATACTGTCTCTTGGCTTGTGTTTGGTGATGGCTGCAGATAAGTCCTATCTCACCTTTTTTCTGCAATTACATACGTAGAAATAGGTTAGTTTGGCACAGAAACCCCTGAGATGTCATATCTTGGGTCTAGAAGAACCGAAAAGAACCAAAATTATTTTTGCACAGCTCTGTGCCTAACTGAAAACTCCTAACAGGGAAATGAACACTGACTTAAAGTTTCTGTATCCAAACTCTGCTGATAGGATGAACACAGACATAGTATTCCAGCTCAGAGGTCCATTACCCAATGTGTGTGAGCAATGTATGTCCCAGGTTCAATTGATTATATCAGGTTTGTAAAAAATTCCTAGTAATGATGGATATTCTAATAAGGTTATTTAGCTAGTAACACCTAAGCCAAAACCTCACATTTTGACTAATTTCACTGAGATTTCATATCTTTAGCTTGACTTTAAGAATAATTGCATTTTAAAATGAAATATATGTTTGTAATAACTGTGTGTATGTTTAAAAAAACAATCAATGTCAACAGATTTTACGTGAGTATGTGGAAAGTATCAGGAAAAGTTAATCATATAATAATGATTCTCCCAAATAGGAAAAAGGCAGAGTTTTTAAGGCTATGGTATTTTGTATAATACTAAGCACATTGTCAATACTAAATATTTTAAATCAGTTCATGTATTTTCCAGCAACACAGAAATGCTTCCTCTTATCTATTTCACAAAGTTCAAGAGTGTGCTTTCAGATAACAGCTGCACTCCACAATAGATATCGTATTTTATCTAACCACCATCCCACGGTTGACCTGTAATAGCTGTATTGTAATACAGTTCTGGTGTGTTGTAATTTTCACAGGTGGGGTTTCTTTGTTGACTAGAATGCCTTTTGTTGGAAGTTTCTTTAGAAATACTACTTAAAAAAACCCAACAAAACTTCTACATTTTGCTGTCAACTTCTTGTACAAAACTTCTAAGAATGATGTAATGCTGGGTTTTTTTTCTTTCATTTATTTTATTTTTAAAAAATTTGTAAACTAAATATGTCTCTTTTGTTTGACATATACTGAAAATGAGAAGGAAAAATCCAGTTCTGAATGTCAGAATGGCACATGGTATAACTGCTATTCAGTATAAAAATGGCCAGTATCACTGCGATAACTTTTTTTCTGAATTTTAACAAATCACATTGCATTCTTACTCCTATTTACTCTGTGGTTCATTGTACCTTAATTAATCTCAGTATGTTTAGAACCTTAGCAGATTTAAACTCAGCAAAATTATCTTCTGTGGTTTTACTCTTTACACAATGCAAAGAATAAGTAAAACCACAATTCAGTGGTACATATCATTAGATTCTTATTGTAGATACATACATGCACAATAAGTTGTGCATAGATGAAACGAGGCAAATTCACACTGGGAGGAGGAAATTACACAGCAATTCAACATGTTCTTAAAGTTTTCTTATAGTGTCACTTTTGCATCCCTGGTCTCTTTGGCAGACTCTGAGGTGTTTTAATTCCTGCTTTATATTTTTAGGCTGGAATTAAGGGAGGAGGAAGGGAATGAGAGGGCAGTTAGGAAATTAGAACAGAAAAGTGTTAAGAAATGGATTTCTGTTAGTTCTGCCATCTATCCAAAAGCAGACATGTTTAGAATAGTATTCTTATCCTACAACACCTTTACCTAGCCTAATCTAAAACCTACTTTCATGCTTACAATATGTGACTACTGTTGCAGGCTTGTGTGCACCTGCACCAAACACTGAACTTTATTAGCACTGTGCTCTGTATTGGTACTGTACTTAGAAACTGAACTTGATACAGAGGTGGAGGTGCAGAGTTACAGAGGCTGTGTAGACACAACTTGTTATTTACTGAGATGCTGAGAAGCTCTCAACAGCACTTCTTCTCATTGTTCACTATACTATTTGTTTCATACTGCCCAAATGCTTTGTCAATATTTAAAAACTGAACTCAATATGAAAGTGGTGTGCCAGAACAGTGGTGAGTCTTACAGATCTAATACTTCTGTTCCAGTTTCAAAATGAGATTGCACAGTTTCTAGAAATGACTGACAGGAAACTTCTGTTTATAGCCTGGTACAGAAGCAGCAAACCTCATCACGGTCCATTTCCTTTCAAATTGCTCAGGAAAATAAAAGCTGAAAAATGTGAAGGAAATGCTAAAGAAGCAATTTTTCACTCTGCTAATAATGTTCAAAACCACACAAAGCCAAATACTGCATTTTATCTCTGCGAGTATAACTTAAATTCAGACTTGCAAAGGGTGTAAGGGAAAAAGATTTAAGCATAGGTCTTGGTTTAATTTAGAACTGATTGCTCATTAATCTTTGGAATAGTTACCCAAGCTGTCTTCCAACTGCAGGGGAGGCAATTGGCTGGTAGCGTCAAACCCTGCTGTGCAGTATTCAGTTCTTCTTTGGTACAATATTTAGCCTTTTGTTCAATGTTTACATACACAAAATTATTGAGAAAAAAAATGCTTAATGAGCTTGTATAGTTGAATCCAAGGAGTTAGACATTCAGTGTCTGCAAGTGGGTAGCCAGTGTGAACCCACTTGAGTTGTTAGATGTAAAGGATAATTATTTCATGCTTTTGATTTGGTGAGGCAGAAACCTCTGACTCCATGGAAACTAAGGAACTGTTTGAGTTTATGATTCAAAACCAGGGATAAGATGTGCAAAGACTAGATTTAATTGTGAGTTATGACTTTGTGCATTCTCTGAACCATATGAATTTTATTTTTCTCTTCTGTGGGATAAAGACGCAACACCTTGTAGCCGTGGACTGAAAAGTTCTGTGGGATGCTTAAGCCTGTTTTAGCTTTTGTCTTTTCCTGGTAGCTATATCAGCTGGAAATGTCAAATTATGAATTCTGATGTGTTCTTTCCACTAAGCAGGAAAAGAGTTGGCAAGAGTGATTTCCAATCAGGACACACATTGAATGCTTGCTTGAGCAGGTGGGAACCATTCTTTTGGCTCATTTAAAAAAGGCAGGCTATTTGGTGACCCATATAATTCTTTCTGCATTGACTGAGGTTCTTCTTTAGTTTGAGTGACAAAGACTGAATTCTTTGAAGGTCACATAAAATGTTGAATGATGTAATGTTGGTCACATTAGAAACCAGAACATGAAATATCCATCTGAGAGCAGAGCTGTTAACTGACCAATTCCACTGGTGACCTTACTTCAATATCGCTTTTTTTTTTAGCTTAAAGGTATCATGAAACAGCTCAAGTTCATCAGCCTTTACCTTCTGACTTGGCACAGAAATAAAATACAACAAAAAAATAATAGTGTAACGTGTTGAATGACAAAAATTCTATTTTTAGATGGGTATCTGAGATGAAAGCATAGTTCTGTACAGACGCAAAAATGTCAATATCAAACTGTTGATAGTGAATTATCAATCAGAATGGTATTTATTTTTGAGAAATAAATGCATTTAAATGTTAGTATTATCATAATTAGAAAGCAGCATACTAGTAAAGCATAAATAAAGAATACGTATGAATTTGCGGACTACTGGTCTCCAAGTAATTTCAAGGAGCCTGAGGACAAGGACTTTTCATGTTATGTTCCTTTTTATATCCCTATTCTGGCAGCAAAGGACAAAGTGAGTAATGGGAAACTCATGCCAGTCAAAACCATTTTATTTAGTGTAATCCCTTGTCAGGCTAATGTAAAAGTATGTATCTTATTTTAATGGGACTGCCACTGATCTGTCAAATAAAGAGAGTAAGTTGTGCAGCTTAAACATGTTAGTCTTTCTGTCTTGAAAAGACATCCAAATGCGAGCTATGGCTGCTGTTTACAGCCATATAACCAAAGCATCTGACAATGGTCAGAGAAATTAAAGCAGATGTTCTACCACACAATCCAGGCAGAATTAAAAGATTTTCACCTGTTGTGAGCCTTATTATTGTAGAGCAAAAAGTTTTAAAGGAAAGAATATTTCATAAGCGTATAAAACATAATAATTGTAACAGGTACTTTCCACATATGTATGGAATTTTAGTTACTATTGCATCAGCATAGATCTATAATTTCTGTGGAGAGATATACTGCATTAGTTGTCTTCCTACGCCATTTGATAGAAAAATTGAAAATAATCAAGGATCACTCTCTTTTCTTTGTTGATAAAGAGTGATAGCAAAATTGTATGTATGTGTGAAATATAGGTTCTGCACCACAGTCACAGAACTGTTTTCTATATATTTATATGTATTTATAATCATAGTATGTAGTATAATATGTGTAGTTTCATATGGTATGAAATTCCTGTTTTCCACGGAAAAGTTGAAAATTCTGTAATGGTTATATTAGTGAAAACCAAAAGCTTCTGTCTGAAAACTTGTTCCCATTGTAACTGGAATTTTCTGTGGGAAATATGTAACCACGTTTAATCTGATGTAGGGGTATCATGTTGCAGTCTCTTCCCTCGGAGCGTTGGCTCTGAAGGAAGGTGAGAAGCTTATGGGTAAGAAGTAAATCTGACTTCGTATGCCTATTTGTTCAGACAGGGTGTCTCACAATCTAGCTGTTGAGCACCTTATAGATGGTAGAAACAGACAATCTCTTATCTCATCTGTCTCATTCCAAATAGTATCCTATTATCTTTGAGCCTTATTATGCTCCTAGCATGGTTAGCTTCTTCTCATTTAATTCTTCTAATCTGAATGGCTAACACCAATTCAGAATATAAAAGGTTGAGATATCTGGTTTTCTTTCTAAATCTTTGTCAGCAGACCAGCCAGATCCTTTTCTCTGCAAGCCTGTACTATGCCCAAAGCATTACTATTTTATGCTTTTACCCATGGCTGTCAGAGTAAATGCATGAAGCCATGTTTACAGGTATTATAAATATACTTGAAAACATGCTAAGCCCTTATTTTAGAGCACTGTAACTTTACCAGCCCAGAGATGTAATGGTAATAATGGGATAGCCTTTGGAGATGACATATGTGGGTGCTTCTCTTGTCCTGTGAACACAGAGAAGTGACACGACACCTTCACCCAGTGAATTATTTCAGTCTGCAGGTGTGGCCACGTGATCTTAGTTAAATATGAGAACTCTTGTGCAAAGACTCATTTTAAATTAAAACATGAATTATTTTTCATGGTTTTGGACATTCCCAATCTAGTAGTATGGTGTCCTTTTCTTTCTTTTTTTTTTTTTTTTTGCCTCCAAATTTTTGATTGTTTTACTGACCAGACTTAAAAAGTGGCATCCCAGGCAGGACAGAAACAAAGGACATCTATCAAAATCTCATTGAAGATAAAATTAGAACAATTAACAAGGAAAAGGTGGTGGGTCAAAGGTTTCAATATGGTTATTTAACTGCATGAAGTCTCCCTATGCTAGGGAAACAAAGTAATAACTTTAACTTACTAATAGTTAGGGACACTTTTTAAAATTTTACTGGGTTGTTGCCGATCAGAAGGGAATTTTTGAGTCTGATGTTCTTGACCATCTCATGTCCCAAGCAGTCACTCTGTAGCTGCTGTCATGACTATTTCTCATCATCAGACAGCACAGCTTGGCAAACTCATTTCATCCTTCATTTTTATAATCAGTGATTCAACTCTCATTGCTTGGCTTCTGACTGTGCTTCTTCATGTGACAGATTGGAGCAGTGATCCCTGCTCTCCCAATGCGTTGCTGCTTAGATGGGGTATTTTATTGTTCATCCCACTTGAAAGGACGACTCTCAATGCTAACAAAGACTGTGTTGACTGGAGATCAGTGTCAAGCATCATTTCAGTGTCATGATTACAGGGAAGACTGTTCTAGCACTCTTCTCTGTGGACAGCATTTCTCTACTGTACTCAACTTTTCAATATTTCTACAAATATATCATACATGGAAGCAACATTTTAATCTAAACCACACATTTTATTTAAACTTGGTTTAATATCCAAATATTAACAAGTAGAAATAAGTGAAACTGTAGAACCAGTCACAATAAAGATACTCTTCAGGTATCACAAAAGACGTAGCATACTGGTAAGGCTCTTATACTCACTTAGTAGATGGGTTAAGCCAATGAACATTTCATAAAACATGAAATCAACAATGGTAAAGTAGACTAATCATGAAGAAATGGCAAATGGAATACGGCCTCTGGTTATTAACTAAATATCACAGGCAGTGTTTCTGTTTTCTCATTAATATCTTAAGCAATAAAATCTGGAACAGCAGCTGAACCCACCACTTTGGGAATTATCAATAGTTTTAATCATAGCAGATAAAGAAGTCCCTCAGCTTTGCCTCAGGGTCCATTACTTTCCTAAGCAGTACAAAGCTGCTGATATAAATGACTCTGTCTCAGGTCTTCCTACTTAATTGTAACCACTATGTACCATATGTATTCTACTGTCTCCAGCTAGGTGTTATTAATACAGAAGCTCTGCATGTATTATCCACTGAATTGCACTTCTTCAGGGAAATATAAATTAAATTGAATTATTACATACTTCCTTAGGTTAGTAATAAATGAGGAAAAGAGAAGTAATCTTTGTTGATACACTAATTCCTTTTAAAACAGGGGGATTCAAATCATATTAGGATAAGATGTAAAGAATTCTCATAATATTAAAAAGATATTTTCTCAGATTTAGCAAGGATCATTTAATTTATTTTAATACCATCCTGTTTTGCCTTATATTATATTCAGTTTAGCAACAGAACAGTCAGCTAGCCCCACAAAACACAGGAATGAAAAATTATACATTATATAATCCACTAGATACTCCTGATTAACCAGGAAATCTTTTTAAAAATGGGGTGTAAAAGGGAACATTGTCTTCTTCTCTAAGCACGTTATTTTGAGTTTGAACTGGCGCTGGTGTATTGCCACATAAAAAGCTTTCAAGACAAAGAAGTTGTCTTGTGAGGTTAGATATCTGTCTTTTCAGTTACTATTGGAAAGTGATGGACTGTATCTTTGCCTGGAACTTGCATTTTAAATGTCTATATTTCATTTTAAGGAGTCAAGTGTATTGGTTCCTAACGACAAGTTTTTTTAACATGAAGTGCTGAAATATTTATTGCCAGTCTGTGTTATAGACCAATTAATTTGTACAGAACTTTGGAAGACTTGCTTAGAGTAGAATTTTGCTTTGTACTGTGAATTTTAAGGAGTATGTGCTCATACTAATCCAAAGGATGGATCTCCCCCAATTCATAAGATTATGACCTGCACAGAAGCAGCCATTCAAATGCAGGGCTGGCTAGATGCTCAATAAACTTGCAGTGCTTATGCTTTTCATGGTCTTTCCTTTAAAAACTTTACTTAAAATGAATTAAACCTGCTGCAAATATACAGCACTATATGTGCCCTGAAGTAATTAAGATTTCAATAAGTATACATATATACAATGTATTTTTGTACATATTTTATTTACATTCTATGTACATATATATACAAGTATACATACATGCATATAAACTCAAGTATTTTGTGTGATTGATATATAGATAAATACATTCTTCTTCTTGTTGATCCTGATAGGCAAGAGTGGGCCCATGTGAACCTCATGAAGTTCACCAAGGCCAAGTGCAAGGTCCTGCACCTGCATTGGGGCAATCCCAAATACCAGTACAGACTGGAGGATGAATGGATTGAGAGCAGCCCTGTAAAGAAGGACTTGAGGATACTGGTGGATGAAAAATCGGACATGAGCTGGCAATTTATGCTTGCAGCCCAGAAAGCCAATAGCATTCTGGGCTGCATAAAATAGCAGCATGGTCAACAGGTCAAGGGAAGTGATTCTCCCCCTCTATTTAGCTCTTGTGAGGCCCCACCTGGAGCATCCAGCTCTGGGCCCCCCAGTACAAGAAAGACATGGACCTGTTAGAGTGGATCCAGAGAAGAGCCATGAAAAGGCCTGATCAGAGGGCTGGAAAACATACAAAGAAAGGCTGAGACAGTTGGTGTTGTTCAGCCTGGAGAAGAGAAGGCTGAAGGGAGACCCTGTTGCAGTGTGGTGGATTGACCTTGGCTGGTCACCAGGTGCCCACGAAGGTGCTCTATTACTCTCCTCCTCAGCAGGACAGTTGGAGAATACGAGATGAAAAACTCATGGGTTGAGATAAAGGCAGTTTAATAAAGAAAAGCAAAGGCTGCATGCACAAGCAAAGAAAAACGGAAAGATTTATTCTCTCATTCCCATCAGCAGGTGATGTCCAGCCACTTCCTGGGAAATAGGGCTTCAGTACATGTAGCAGTTGCTTCAGGAGACAAACACCTGCCTGCCCACTCTCCACCCCCAATCTCCCCTTCCCTTCCTTTCTCTTCATTTTATTGCTAAGCACGACATCATATGGTATGCAATATCCTTTTGGTCAGCTTAGGAGGCTGTGTCCCGCCCACCCTCTTGCCCAGCCCCAGGCTACTGGCCTTGGCCGGGGGGGAAGTTTGGAGAGGCAGCCTTGATGCTGTGTGAGCACTTCTCACTGGTAGCTGAAATATTCGTGTGTTATCAACACCCTTACAGCTACTGTCCTTGTTTCAGCTGGTAGCTGGTATAGTGCTGTGGTTTGGATTTAGTACTAGAAGAATGTTGATAAGTCACTGATGTTTTTAGTTGTTTTGCTTAGACTGTCCAAGGACTTCTCAGCTCTCAGCTCTGCCAGGTGCACAAGAAGCTGGGAGGTGACGCAGCCAGGACAGCTGACCCAAACTGATCAAAGGGCTATTCTATACCAAATGACGTCCTGCTCAGTATATAAGCTGGGGGAAGAAGAAGGAAGCAAGTGGATGTTTGGAGTGATGGGGTTTGTCTTCCCAAGGAACTGTTATGTGTGATGGAGCCCTGCTTTCTTGGAGACGGCTGAACACCTGCCTGCCCATGGGAAGTAGTGAATGAATTCCTTACTTTGCTTTGCTTGCACGCGCAGCTTTTGCTTTACCTATTAAACTGTCTTTATCTCAACCCATGAGTATTCTCACTTTTCTGATTCTTTCCCCCGTCCCACTGTGGGGGGAGTGAGCGAGTGGCTGCGTGAGGCTTACTTGCCAGCTGGGGTTAAACCACAACAGTTACAAATACAAAGCACAGCATTATGAGGACTTTTACAGCGAATGTTAACTCCATCCCAACAAGATCCAATAGCTATGGCCTTTACGTATATGAAGAGGGCTTATAAGAAAGGTATTGAAAGACTTTTTACCAAAACCTCTAGTGATAGAACAAGGGGGGAGGGTTTTAAACTAAAAGAGGGTTGGGTTAGATTGGACATGAGGAAGAAATTTTTTATTATGAGAGTGGTGAGACACTGGAACAGGTTGCCCAGAGAAGTTGTGGATGTTTTGGGGGGAATTTTCCTTCTCTTCATCTTACTAAGTTTTGTGCTAATTATATTGCTTCACTCAATGGTAAGGAAAAGATTTTAATTTGTGCTATGACAGGATGGTGAGTTCTGCTTCTTTCAAGACAGCATCCAACAGGTAGGTGCTTATCATTGCAATAAATTACTATACCTGTTCTCTCATGAAGGGTGGTTTCCAGTTCAGCCAATGTGATCCCAGTTCGCATACATGTTATTTCAGAAAGCATACTTTGACCACAGAATCACAGAATCACAAGGGTTGGAAGGGACCTCAGGAGATCATCTAGACCTAATTGGATCTGTTCTTGCAGTTTTGCTCTCTGTACAGAGTCTGAGTCTACTTTTGCTGATACATCACAGCCAGCAGTGCAGACACATCCAAAGAATCTGTATCTTCTCTAAGAGTGAAACTGAACAAATGATCATGATTCATCCCATATTAACATAGAAGCTTCTCTAATTTTAGTAAATCAATAGCAAGGCATGACCCAGGTTTTGTTTACAGAACTATACAAGTAAAATTAACCAAAATAGATATTACTGCTGTCTTGCAATGCTTCTTTAAAATTTGTCTTATTTGAGGGATACTTCTCTTTCAGTTCTACAGACAGAAACTGGTGAAGACTTGGGTTTCTTTTTCCTTCTTTTTTTCCTTCCCATAGGTCTTTGTGCTTCTGATTTTTCTTAGTCCTTTTTTTTTTTTTTTTCTTTTTTTTCTGCTGGGAGAAAATGAGTTGTTTCATGAGGGAGTAGATTAGATCATTGCAAAAACTTTAAAATGGAATTCTGCAAGTTTTTGTTAGGTCCGCCTGTATGAGTGTAAATGTACAGAAGTGCAGTGGAGCATAAGGTCCAGAAGGTTAAGGCTGAAAAACCTGCTTTTTATTAGCAGAGATTTAATGTCATACTAATCTTTTTTTCATATTTTAGGCTTCAAAGAAGAACAATTAATTTATTTTTTGCTATTTTTTTTCCAAATTACAGTAACTTCTAAAATGTGATGTGTTGTAACTTGTTGATTAAAATTAAAAAATATGTAGTTCCATTGATAGAGGGTTTCTGGTTTGCTTAAGGACATGCAGTAGCAAAAGCCCCTTAGCCAATTACAGATTGGTTTATACTGGAAACCTGCAGGAGAGAAAGAACCAGATTCTTTAAATTAAATCTATAGTTTATTAAATTAAGTCCATATATGATTAGATACTTTTATTTCATTATGGAGCTGTGAGAGAAACTTTTTATTTGAACTTTGTGGGAGGTGTGGTAGAAATCCTGACTTCAACAATTTCAAGGACAAAGCAAAGCATAATCTTTATTTTCAGGATATTTTTAAGCTAAAGAGGGTCACATCATTTCTATGCTGACATCCTTCCTATTGTTTTCATTAAAGAAAGAAGAATGAGAGTCTGAGAAATCTTGAGCTACACCTGATAAGAAATTTTTAAAAGATGACCCCAACCTGTGGGGGATGATTTATGAAATCATAGTTTTCATTATTAGACTTAGTGCTGACTCTGTTGGTTTTGATTGATATACCTGAAGCTTATAGGCTTCATTTTTTTTGTCTAAAGTGAAGAGCAAGGGCATTGGAATTTTACTGGAGAACAAAGTTATGTAAAAGACAGCCAGGTACAGGAACAGGTATCGCTGAAGACAAAAGGACTACAGAGAAAAAATATTCATGCTTTTTAAGTTACTATGTAATATATGTAAAGTCTAAATTTTAAACAAAACTTCAGGGCTAACAATATTGATGAAAAGAAAAATTTACTTTTCATACACAATCATTGGATGTAAGTTATTTGATTCCCATCTGCATATCTGTCACTACAAGCAAAAAGATAATAAAAAATTCCCTTAAAATCCCAGGAGAAAAAAAAAATATTCCAAATGCAGAAACTGCAAGAAAATATAATATAGTAGTCATATTTACCCATATTGGTATACGTGTGGTGCCTAAACTGATAATATTTTGAATATCTCTTCTATTGGGGTTACAAAATTACATAACTGCTGTTTAAGATACTGAAGATATTTAAACTGAGCTGACAACAAAATATGTCCTACATTAAGCTGTAGTTTAAATTTCATAGACAGATCACCCATCTTGCTATCAGTGTCTGAGCAAATGGCAGTGTAATTTGTCTCTCATTTTTAAAAGTCTAAATTGTCAAAGTAATATTTTTCTGTGAAAAATAAAAAAGCAAAACAAAACAAAAAAAAAAAAACCTGTAGTTTTGACTTGTGCCAAATGCAAACCAGAGAGGGAGAAGTTTACTTTGTTTGGAGAGCTAAGAGAACAAAATAATTAATGTATTTTTATGAAATTAAATTATTGATTGAGAATAAAATACATTTATGGAAAACAGAATAGGAATGTGTAATTAGTAATATTTACGATAAATGTTATTATAGTCCTGTTTGCTGATAGTTCTTGTGCAAGTTAAATTATGGAGGAACATAGCACTCTAAAAGAAAGATGATGCTGTGACTCACCTATCAGGGTTGAAAATACATTCTTAATTTTTTGTTGCTTTGTGATACTTAGATTCAGAATTGTTGATATATACGGCACCTATTGCTAAGCATCATAGCAACTGAGGCAAAAAACTTTACATTGGACTTTTTATCCTCATCTACTTGTTGTAAAATAATCCACTTTACTGCGGAACCCATTGGAAATGAACAATGAGGACAATTAAACTAGGTGCAGAATGAAACTACTACTACAGCCAGAACATGTTATCATGCATCAGTTGCACTGTGGCAACTTAGAAAGAACTTTAAACTTACAGATTTACCTGCATTTGCTGTGGGCTAAGAACATGCAGATGGTTACTTACCGCATAGATGGGTTAACTCACCTGTGTTTGTAAAATCTAATTTCCTTGATTGTATGCATTAGCCCCTAAGTAAGCCCTGTTGCACCAGTAAGGGTTATGGTGCATATACCCACCTGAAAAAGAAAAGAAAGGGATAAGGGAGATGTGGAAAGATGAAGAATGTAAAAGAGGTTCTTCTGATGAGAGTGTTCTAAATCTCTTCTTTACTTATACCCATTTGTACGTACAACTGAGTATCATGTGCATAGTGGCTTTTAGACAACAAACTAGTAATAATTCTGTTATTAACATGTGCTGTGCAATAGCAGCTTCATGCGGTAAGTTGAAACATAATAAACCACAATGTGATCTACTGATTTTTGGGAAAATACTGTAGACATTAGTTGTGCTCTACAGTGCACATGTGCATACAGTGTCACTTGTATTCTAGTAAATTTCAGTATGAATACAGGAATCCTACTATATTTTCAATATGTGCAAAATTTTATACTTTTGAGAGGTTCAAGATTTGTCAAATTGGTATGTAGGAATTGCTGCTCTGAAATGGCACTGATAATAATTACACTATTGCATAATCTGTGTAACTGTCTCTTTTTAGCATAGATTCTAAATAGTGCCCATAATTGCAGTGCTAAACATAGTAGAAAATAACTGCTATATAGTAGTGATGTGAGTGAGAAATTGGTAAACTTAAAATGAAGATGTGTTCTTGACACCTCAATTAAATATCAATAATATTTAGATCACTAGATTAATGAAATGCACCATTCTTCCAGTGCTTGTTTGGTTTTTTGTTACACGTTCTTAAAAATAAACAGACATATATTCAGCTTTGTATTTTTGTTCTGTTTTGTTTGTATGCATGAATTTTCTTTTGGCAGACTAAGTACACAGTCCAGGAAACTTATTTCGGTAAGTTTTTTATTTTTTTCTGGTGTGTTTTTTTATTGAAGCAAGCTATACTGAACTGTGTTTTCTCACTTTTACTCTTCTGATTCTCTCCCCCATCCCACTAGGGAGGGGACAGTGAGCAAGAGGCTGTGTGGTTCTTAGTTGCTGGCTAGGATTAAATCAGGACAATCAGATAGCTTTTTTTTCAAGTTCTTATGTGAATTCATACATTATTTATTATAATACTAAAAGCATTATAACAATAATACATAAAACCAAACAGACCTTGTTTAGGACAGTAAATATGATTCTGAACTGAACAACTGGTGCATGACTTCATTGAGTTCTCATGTAATTCTCATCTGTGTAGATGAGCCCATGACACTTCATACTTTCTTTGTTTTATCCTTTTTTAAAAACCATAAAACTAATTTCAATAGCTTAACTGATTTCAGTGGTGTTTTTTCTTAAGATAAAACAGTGACATTTTTGTACAAGCCAGGGGAGTGCACTACTTTTTCATTAGTTTTCTACTTTGTATTTTAGAAAATTATATTACAAATCTGACTCAGCTGGAAATCTATACTTTACTGTCACATTTATAACATTGGAGAAAAAACATATGCTGCATTAGAATAAATGTTTTATACACCCTGGGATAGTTTGATCTACATTAATTTAGACTTCTTAAATTCAGCTGTCATCCATGGAACAAGACATACTCAGCCATATTTGTACTAAGTGAAAGGACATAAAGACCACGAGAGTATGACCTTTCCTATCTGTTAGATGACTATTTAAGACACCTCTAAACAGTTCTCTGATTCTTCACATTGGTTGTAAAGGATGCTAGCACACTTAAACACGTAACTTTAAGAGTTCTAAAGATAAGAGAGTTGATTCTCTCTTTATGTCCTAAATTATCACTTTAAACTAATAAAACTGCTGTAACATATCTGAGAAAGTAGAGAATCCATATGTTCATGAATTTCATTTGCAATTTACAAACAGATTTGTAAAATCCCACATGTATTTATTTTCCCCTCATACAAAAAAAAAGCATTTCTCAATTTACTCTGAGCATGAAGTATACCAAGAGATAAAATAGAATAATCCAAAAGGATATAATAATGTTGTTATCAAGGGTGATAGCTACTTTTCATATGATCTGGTTTAACTTAATTGCAAGTTAAAAGAAAAGGTTTCTTGATATAAACCTCAAATAAAAATGATCCCTTCTTTTTCTTAGTTTTTGTAAAGGAACTTGCTGGGAACTTCAAAAATTATTTTAGGGTTGTTGTAGATATGAGAAATATATATTAATTATGTAAAACATTGATAAATTATATCTTTATAATACCTAGGTGCCCAGTTTTCTTCACCACTGGATTTGAACATAGTATCTTGTCTGGGGCTTCTAAAGGATTGGAAACAGGACATGATTCCATAAATCCAAGAAAGTCTGTCCATTATGAAAGACTGTTTATAAAATTCAGAAACCCCAAATCACCTTACATTTTATGAAATTCTCATTATTTTGTAACTTTTTTTTTCCCCCCTCGTTGCAAGGTAAAGTACGGTCATATGCTGAAACCCTCCAAATCAATTGGAGGGAAATAATAAGTAGTGGCATGATAAACAAGTAATCTTTCTTCCAAGTACCTATCTTCAGATGCTTTAGGCTTAGCACCAGAATGAGAGAATTAATTTGTCTGGCATGTGAAATGGGCATTTAATAGCTAGATGTTGTTGCTTTTATTATCTCACCTTGGAAGTGAAAAATCTTTTGGGATTTCAGTGACATGCACAGTCTAAGAGAGTGTACTAATGATTTAGGGACAAAGCCTTAGCCATTACTCAGGGACAATTCATGATGCCAGGGGATAAAGAATTCAATCACATTACTGATGCTTGTATCCTCTTCACCTGGTTTCCCTTTCTTTTAAGTAGGAAATTTGATCCATGAGGAACTATGAAGAATTTCTTTGTTCTTGTTATGAATATAAATTAATAGAAAAAAAAGTCATTCTAATGATAGATAAGTTTTAGAATTGCATTCTCTGCACTAACAGCACTGATTAAAATTTCTTTCCCAGAATTCATTCCATTCCCAGAATGGAAGATTATACGTTTTGGATATATTTCTGGTAAACATAATTAAACAATAATTAAATATTTCTAGCTGTGCTGTTCATCAAAAAGAAGCAGAGATAAAACATGTGTTTTCTGCAATTAGTAGTTTAAGTTCGTCCTTTCATAATTTGTTTCTGACACCTGCTTAGGCAGAAGCCAAGTTTAATCTAGAAGTAATTTTCCTACACAGTACTTTGCATTGGAAGGAAAAGCATGAGGCCAAGACCTTCTTTCATATAGATGAGAAGCCTAGGGAGAGAAATACTGTTACATCACACAAGGAAGATAAGCATGAATGTCATAGCTTTAAACACAAGCCTGTCTGGCATTTTAAAATCTTAGAAAAGCAGAACTTCCAGGTACGATATGGATCAAAGACAAAGCAGATCATTAATTTAATAGAAGTTGGAAATTCCTGTAAAAATGTGAATGTAATCTAAATGAAAAGCCTTGCTGATTATGCTGTCTTACTGGGTTGAAATTCTACCTGCAAATTGGATGCTATGTAATCATACAGAATCCTTCATTAAAAAATGAAGAAAATCCCTTTATACATGACAAGTTGACCCAAAGACTCCTAGACTAGTTTTCAGTGCTTGGTCTTCCCAACTAAACAAGAGAAACTGAAAATCCACACTTTAATATTAGAAGGAATGTCTCATTGCTTAAGCCAGAAGTCCCAAAGCAAGGTTTAGAATTTGTGCTTGAATCAGGCTACTGGCTGATGTGTTCTTGACATTTTTTTTTTAATTGAAAGTTGGGATTTTACTCTATAGATAAAGGGGCCAGTACTCACTAAAGGCAACAACTATTCCTTACAGCCAGTGGTTCTATTTAAATCCAGTACCAGCCTGAGCCTTGAATATGTGTCATATATTTTGCTGGATTTCCAAAAATATGTTTCCACTTTTATTGTCTTTCTGATGGCAATTATCCATTGTAAAGCAAGGAGGAACCCCATAAAATATGTCCAGAAGCTTCTTACATACATACAACACAAAGTTATCTTACACAGAGAGAAAGAAATGTTGTGCTAATGAATTTTAAATGGGAAAGCCCTTCTACACACAGAGAATGTAAGAAAGAAAGTTGGAAATTGAAGATGGTTATAATTTATAGAAAAATATATGAATGTAAAAATATGTACGCTTTTATTTGGGTTTGTGTCTCATACTTCTTTATTTTTCTGATTTCATAACTTAATAAAATGCATATTTACTTAGTATTTTGCCTACTTCATGATGATAGTAATGAAAGGAGGGAAGATATTAAATATTACCATTTTTATTATTGTCTCAGGATCCTTTGAAAGCAGCCCTGGGGGGACCATGACCTGAGCATTTTAGTGAATCCTTCTGCCTCCCCTTTGTTCTGCTGCCTGGATAGGGTTGGTCCGAGGCTGTCTGGGACTTAGTAGCTTACTAAATCTCTTGATGGCTTTGCCCATGTTGGTACCTGCAGTATTTGGCTCACTCTTTCTATGTGTAAGTATACATGGCTGTAAGACACTCCCAAAATACAGTGTATTTATATCTAATAAAATTTACTGAGTAGAATTTAGTAATATGACATTAAAAATTACAAATCTTATGCTAGATTCCCAGCATTAGAACAAGAATATTGAGAATAAAACAAGAATACTCTAAATAAAATAGGGTTTTCCCCTTTAAGCACTGTTAATGAACCAAATTTCAAGCCTGTGGGTGGGTCATTTTTAGGTAATATGGCTGCAACTGCCCAAAAAGGATTTCACTCATGAGGAAGAATCCTTTGCTGCTTCATCCTGGATCAGCAAATTTTCTCACTTCTTGTATTCAGGGGAAATATTGTCTAGGGGGGAATTTAATATTTTATCTTTATTTACTCAGACATTTTTGTGAATCTGTAAATTGGAAGTTGAATTAAGTCTCAAGACATTGCATCCATCTGAAGATTTAACTGGATTTTAGTCATTACTGTAATCACTTATTCACAGAAGTAATTCGCCTTAATTTCAAAGGCTGCTACCTGCAGAAATGCTCACCACTGCAAGGAAGTTCATATGGTCCAAACTTAATCTCTTCCACAATTTACTGTCATTTCATCTGAACAACAGATAGGATCAGTCTGGATGTTCTGTTTGCTAAAAGTAATCCATGTTGGAGAAGGAGTTTACCTAGCCAAAACAATAAAGAGCATGCTACAAAACAGGGAAAAGAATATCTGTGTACAAAAGTTCCAGATAAATGATTATTTCACTGTCCAGCCCTGATAAATAAACATCCTGAAGTTTTGAAACTGAAAAAATGTCTTCTACGACTTAAGTACATTTTGCCTTGAGGAACTTCACTCAGTTTGAACCTGAAATGCAGTCCAGGGATGAATATTTAATTTCACTTTCCTTATAAGTGAAGTTGAATCACTTCTACAAGTCTGTGGGTGACAGTTTGAAATTTCAGCTCAGGCAGGCAATCATCAGAGAATAACATTACAGCAGGGCAAAAAGTTGGTGACTCAGTAATGACATTTTAATATTACAGAGCAGTAGTAAAGAGATCTGCAGTCCCTTGTGAGAGCTTCTGTTGACTTATTAATCAATATCATCATAACAAGCAGCATATGTAAAATTGTACAAAGAGCCAGTGCCTGAGGATAATGGAGAAATGCATTCCTCACATATTCCTGGGTTTGCAGTTTATGGCTTTTTCTTTATAAATGATTCAGAGCAGTACTATTTCAACCTGCAGCCCAGATATGAGCCTTGAAGGCCGTGTGATCCACCCTTGGGACTTTCACACTTGTGGCCAGAATTATTCACCTTTATCTCAACCCCAAATTAGTTTTCTCTGGGGTATCTCCTTGCCTATTCTACAGTTAGGGTCAGATCAGAACATGGTTGACCACATTATTGTTGCTAGCCAAGCACTGGTCTTTACTGCTGTCTTCATAGGCTGAACCCTCATTAACCATGCCTGCATCCAAGATCCAGAAAAGGGTTTGGTGTGATGGAAAGGGACTTGTCACTCCAGGCAAAAGAGAGAAATGACAATGGAGTTGAAGCAGCGAATGTAACTTTAATTTTAAAACTTTGCATGAGTTTGCAATATTTCATCGTGCTGTAACATAAACAAGGGAAAAAACTAAGTCCTGATGGTGCAATGTCATGGCATAAATCTGACACTGACAAGTTGTTATGGCAAAATAATTATATGATCTCTCAGCTATTCAGTTGCAACATTGCAGTGTGTCCTAAACAATAACAATGAGCTGCGAGTTGTAAAAAATGTCTAAACCAATTAAAATTCAATTATATTTTAAATTGATTTAGAAATGCATTTTTGAATCATTTCAGGTTAGAATCTCACTTATTGCCTGCTTAGCTCCATTTGTTTTCATAAACAGTATCTTGTCTATGTATAGATACCTGCATATAGATATTTGTGTATCTGTGTGTTTGGGGGTAAGCTTATATGCAATTTTCTTTAATATTTTCCAGTGGATAGTTTGCCCACTTTTCCTGTAAGATTTCTAATAAGACGAACAGCTTTACCATCTGGATTCAAAAATTAGTAGGAGGAATGAAATAGAGGAGTAAAGACTAGAAAGTAAAAAAGGACAAACTGGTATTTAAAATAGTGAGTCTCATACTAATTCATTTGTTCATATGAATTTGCTTCCTAGTCATATGTGATAGAAAGGAACAAAATAGCAAAAATTAGGATTATATACATGGGAGAGGGAGCATCATCCCTCTTTCACTACTTTGAAGGGTAGTAAAATGTGCTAGTTTTTTTCTAATTGATTCTAGTAGATTGATTCCTGTAACTTACTGACATCAGTGGATCTCCTCATACATTCCAAACCCAAATATTAAGTGCTTTGCTGGATATGGTCCTAATCACTTAGCAGAGTCTCTGTAGTCATAAAGATGGAACTTTGATTGAAATCAGCAGTCGGGTCTGATCTGAACAAGCCTCCCCCCAATATTTGTCCTTGTGATTTTAAACAATTTTTGAATTATTTTTGGTTTTAACATAGATCTGTGGAAGAGTTAGAGAAGACTTCTAATGTGTGGAGTAAAAGAGTGTTTGCTGGCTCACCCAATGATAAGGTTGCTTCCTAATTAACATACCAAATGTAGATGACTGTCAATACAATAGGTCTTGCATGCTTCACAATAAGGGAAAATGCACATAACCAAAAAGAGAAACAGAACAGAAATTAAATGCTATTGTCAATTTTAATTAATTTTAACGAACTTAGGGGACAGCAGTATTCAGTATACAAGATCCTTTTTCAGTTTTAAAAGAGGCTTCAACATAGCATTAGTTTTAACTCTAGCATAGAGGTGAATACCTAAGTAAATCTAGGGAGGCTTTTAAACATTATCATTGATGTGATTTATAATTCCTTTTGATATTTCATACCAAATCCCGCTGGTCAATTTTGTACTTCAAAAAGTCAAGTTTCCTCTTAATAAATGTATTGAGATCATGCTCTGTGTTACATCTCTGAAGAGTAAGTGCCTAAATAAAGAAAACAAAGTGGTATATTATTTTTGCTAAAGGGGTGAAGGAAGTCAGAGGCTTCTTGATGTATTAATAATTAAACAGTCACCAAAGGATGAATACTATTTGCACTGAAGTGAACATATTAAAATATTGGTGATATATCCTTGAAGTACGTACAGCAGGGACACTGGTAAAATAGAATTTTAGAATTAATTAATAAAGCAGATAATTATTTAGACGTTTGATCTTCAGTATATTTCAATACATTTTCTTCTATTGAGGCATAACTAAGAGGACCTTCAAACAATATTCTGTACCTTCAGAAACCTTTTTGCTATCAGGAAATTTGTGTTAATATTGGCATTTACTGGGACTGTTCTGTTGCAACTGGAAATTCAGCATTCAATTCTCCTTTGCCTTCAGATTAAAAAGTATATGCTATTAGACTTTTGCATTTCTTTCTTTTGTTTTACCTTGCCACCTTATTTCTTTTTTTTTCTAGTCAGGTATCAGTAACTTTTCCACACGCTATGTAACTGTCCTCAACAACTCAGAAATCTGTTGCCATTTTCTCATTATATGTCTTGTTGGATTGCTTGAAAATGGCTTTCTGAGCTTCTGCCATGAAGTATTTGAGAATCAAATCCAAGATGTGTGAGTGTCAGATAAATGTCCACCATTTCAGAGGCTGCGAGTTTGTAGGTGACAGGTGAACAGCTGCATGCAATTTTTTTACCTTAATTTTTTTTTTTTTTACCATAATGTTTAAGATAAGTCTGTCCTTAAGATTTTCAGCTTTTACAGATAGAATGTTGTTGTGCCCCATGAATACAGTGCATTTATGTTGGGTTAGGATCTGCAGTATCTGAGCATATTTCAAGAACAAATTAATAGTGCAAATATCATCCAGATATTGATCCTTATCTCATCCCATTAAAACAGTTGATGAAGTTCTCACTGATTTCAATTCAAGAATACTGACCATGATTCTTGTTTTGGTCCATATTTTTGCACAAGAAAGGATGGACCAGCACAAAACAGGTAAATCTTTTACATTAAAAAAACTAAAAACAAACCAACAAAAACAAACCCCAGAAAAACAAACCAGAAAGAGTAAGCTTATGCAAATGGCAGTATTGCCAGAAAACAGTATTTTATTCATAGCTGGTCTTTTTCATTGAAGTTAGATTTTCCACTCAGGAGAAGTACATGGGGTAGCTACATATTGCAAGTTTTCATTATATCAACATAGAATTGTTTAGGTTGGAAAAGACCTTTAAAATCATCAAGTCCAGCTGTCAGCCCAGAACTGCCAAGTCCACCACTAAACCATGTCCCTAAGCACCACATCTACACATCTTTTAAATACCTCCAGGGACTGGGACTTGACCACTTCCCTGGCCAGCCCATACCAGTGTTTGACAACCCCTTTGGTGAAGAAATTTTTCCTAATATCCAATCTAAACATCCCCTAGGATAACTTGAGTCCATTTCCTATTGTCCTATCGCTTGTGACTTGGCAGAAGAGAATCACACCCACCTCACTACAGCCTCCTTTCAGGTATCTGTAGAGGGCGATAAGGTCTCCCCTCAGCCTTCTTTTCTGCAGGCTAAACAACCTCAGACGTTCCTCGCGAGACTTGTTCTCTAAACCCTGCACCAGCTTAATGGCTCTTCTCTCTCTATATAAGTACCTATCTCAGCTCTAACTAGTTGTTTTGTGCTTCCACTAAAACCTCAAGTATGCTCATGATTACCCTGAATATTTTCTCTGTTCTGGAAGAATCCACTACCAAGTAGTATTCTGAAAAAAGACCTTGATGTAAAAATTATGTTATTCTGTGTTCCTCATAGTGCAGAAGTCTATAGCATGGAGTATGGCTATCAGTACCCAGGATATGGCTTAAAACATACTAAATTTTCTTTTCATTTCTTTTTAAGCAAGGAATGTGCATTTCCTCACTAAAATTGAAAACAAGAAGAATCAGTACCACATTATGCTAAACAGTTAATATTTTCTTAATTTTGCATGCATCTTTTTTCATGAAACTGAGTTGAATTAAAAATTATAGGAAAAAATAATGACCTAAAAGTTTAGGTAATGATTCTGGAGAATTTTATGTGGCTTTCAGAAGAAGATTCTCAGTCCATGCTATGTGTTCATTTAACAATTTTGGCAATAGTCTAATAGCAGCAACAATATAGAGCATATACAAAATAAATATTCAGTAGATTTACATTTTTCATATAGAATGTCACTTATTTCTTGTCAAAAAGGAATGTTGTGTATCTGCCCTGCAAAGATGTGGATTCTGTCTGTAAAACAGCTATAAACAAATTCGTAACAGCCTCTGTCCCAGTTTTTGGTTGATTTAAAGGCAGTTCTGAAGTGCAAAGTAACTTGTCTGGTCCTGTAGTTGCCTTGAGGTTTTGCATTTCTGTAAGTGCCCAGCCTTAGTAAGAACCCTGCAGCAAGTGTTGCTGTCTGTAGTAACTATGTTTTGCTGCACGGCTGGCCAGTCATGTTGGGAAAAGCAAAGGAAATGAAAATCTGTTGTGCCCCATGGGAGATGACAGCTTGTTTCCATAATCTGTTGTCCTCCCAATCTGATCTTGTGTTTTCAGCCTTTTCAGATCAATTTATGTTTTCAAGGCATTTGCATAGCTGGCCTCCTGCAGAGCCACTGTTCCCTGGTTTCTGATCTGGATGTGTTCTGCTAGTTTGAGCACTAAATACTTTAAAATTTACTAATTCTGACAAGCAACTGGTGACATTATGATGGAAAGTATATTTTTAAAGCTATTAAGTACTTACTGTGTATATATCCTATATTTCACTTATCATTTGACAGCAGAGTAATTGCAAAATGAACATTTAGATTGGATTGAGGACACCATAAGTTAGAACAGCTGTGGGTGGGAAGAAAGAAGGTTTGGTGGTACATGCTTTGCAGTATGTCAAAATAATAAATAAATAAAGTTTGTCATGCTGACAGAATGCACAAGGTAGAAATGGTACTACCTTGTTAAATCTCCATGCCTGACTTTTTATAGCACTTGCCATATGACAGGTTAATTCCTGGGACTTGGGTGAGTGAAATCACCTTTTGGAGTATCAGTTGGAATATGTGCTATTCATTGACTGTTGAGTAGACTGCATGGCATTCTATCCCGCCCTACATCCCTTAATTAAGTTTCTAAAATTGGTCTGGGTTAGATGACTTATGCTTAAATTTAAGCACAAAATTAAATATTTTGCTAGATCCTCATCACAATTATTTATCAATTATGTTTTATTATATTATATAATAGAAATATCACAAATATTTATAAATAGTATTTTCTGCTAGTCTTCATTTAATAGCAGTTTGTGAATACATAAATTTCTTATATGGGCAGTTTTATTTTCAGAAAACTTCGTTAGGAATGTTGTTGGGACTGTACAAAGGAAAGAAAACTATAAGCAGTCCCTTGAGTTACCCAGAAAAGAAGACTCAGAAACCTCTACAAGCAGTCAATCCAAAGCTTAGCTTGAATATTTGGTTTTGCAGAAAATATTTCTAAAATTAAATGTTTTGAAATTACTATATCCCAAAATATTGGTGTATACCTAATGTATTTCTTACCTAAATGTAAATTTTCTTGTTTGGCAGTTTTAGTGTCAAACATAAACTCAAAAAATATTGTTTATTTTAATTTTGGGTCTGAATAGTTCAGCTCCATTTAATGAGGTGGGCTATTTGCCTCATTAATGTAATTGCATTTCTCTTCTGCATTATTATCTTCAGCACTAGGCTGTTTTCCAGCAACAATTGTTATACAAGTCATACTAATTTGTACATTTTCACTGCCCTAATATTCCACTGAGATACTACTTTAATTAAAACATGACCTTATTATTCATAACTAAATGTGAAGCATAACCTTTTATCCTCAAGGAGTGTCATCAAAGGTTGCATCTTAGTTCTGCATCAGATCAATGACTGTCATGCAGGATGAAGCTCCTATCATCTGTGAATGGCACCCGATGGTAATTTATAACATTACCTGCCAACTCATCTATCTTTAGAGACACACTGCAGTCATTCTCAACCTGCCTTAGATGCTTTCATTTAGCACTGACTAACCATCACTCCCCAATGATAGTCAGGAGACAATTCATAAAATCAGAGTGAATTACCATGTTTATGTGTGTCTGAGTGTGAAAGGCAGTAAGCAAGTCTCCAAAGGCTGAAATAAGTTTGTATATGCTGTACCATCAATTTATTTTCTTATTGTACCCAGAGGGGAACCACTCTTGTTTTAAAAGGTGAGCAGTTCTGCTTCAGAGTTAGGGGACTGTGAAGCAAAACTGAACGGTCGGATCTATCTCAGAGGAAGAGTGAACGAAACACCCTGCAATAAAAATAGCTAGCCTCAGGTCAGCATAAAAATTCATTACCATGGCATATGTTATAAGAAAAATAACTAAAGAAATAACCAAATTATCTGCATACTGTCATATATGAATGTTAAGGAAGGATTTTTTTCCCTAACAATAGACTTCTCCAAGAGTTAAAGCTATGGACTGGAAACCCCAGACTTGTCCGTAAAGGATATCACTGTACGTGGTCCATTCAGCAGCTAGGTCTAACAGGCAAAACATCCTTATGCAAAGCATCCTTATGCACTGACCCACATGCTGTTCTTTGGGCTCCTGTTCTTCACTCAACCTTGGCATTTGATGGACCCTGTTGGGGTGGAAGGGATAAGGACGATGGAAGAGGAAGGGCTACACAGGAAAATACAGAAGCTGTTTTAAGAGTGTTGCTGAATTTGTATAACCATTGTGATTTTATCTTTATTACAGCTGGACATCTTTACAGGGAATTATTTTGTTTTATGTCACAGCCAAGCTAAAAGTGAAAGTACCCTACTCAAGCTAATACTATTAAAAAGGTCATTTAATTAAATCATTTTGTTTGCTTGTTTTGCTCATTGTTTAGTACCAATTGATTACTCTCATAACATTTAATAGAACTAGGTCTAATCAAAAGGTCAACTGACAATTACTGTTACTCTCTGGTACTGTTTAACTCAGATGGCATAACACGTGGCTTTGGAGCCAAGCATTTCAGTAACTTTTTGCAGCTGTAGAGGTATTCTTAATTTTTTTTTGAGTACTCACCATTTCTATGGGGATTATCTAGAACAAGGTGATATTTTGCTTTTTTGTATCACAATGAAATAATATTACAGAAACTTCAAATTTATAAATTTTCAAGGGAATAAAGTTTTAACATTGGGCAATGCTTAGTATAATTAGAAGGCTCAGCAAATTGCAAGTTGTAGAATATTTAAAACATCTTCAAATTCAGTGAAACTACAGAAAGAACATGTCCTACTAAAAAAAAAAAATAAATCAGATTTTCTTGTATAAATTAAATCAGTTTTTATGGGAATCCATGAATTTTAAGACCAAGTTTCAAAGACCCAGTGAAAGAAATATTGCATTCCAAATAATTAAAAAAAAAGAAAGCCAAAACCCAACCAGTTACTATTTATGTCCGTCTTGGGGAAAGGAATACATTCTAATTCAAAACAGTAATTCCCATTATATGAATTACACCAGCTATGCAAGAAGGTATTTCAAAATCTCTCTTTTTCCCTTCTGCGTCTAATTTTTTCAAAGTTCAGTCACTGGCACTTCATTTCTTACACAGCCTCCCATTGATGTAAAGCATGACACTGTATTAGCATCATTCCCTAAGAAAAAAAAAAAAAAAAAAAAAAGAAAACAAAACCAAGAGAGTCCTACATAGGTAGACATTTATAAAAAGGAGAAATGATGTATTGTAATAATTAGTGTTTTCATTGTACAGCTTAGTAATGCTTTGTTGAATTTCTTATACAGCAGTTGAAAAAAAAACAGGTTAATTCTGCTGTGAGAATGACCTATGGATTAGTGTTATGCACCATAACACTGAACTTTGTCCTTGCCTTTGCTTAGTTTTCTTTTAATCTTCAAAACATAACTTACCTGGAATGTTTCACATTCCTTTTATTGAATCTGTTTAATACTAGTTTGCCAGTTAGGAAGGAAAGCAATTTTTCTTCAAGGCAGAGAGTTTTCTAAATCTTAGCACTATGTCATTTTGAGAATGCACTTCAGAACAGAAAAGAAATATACTAATAAAGCATGTCCATGTCCTAAGAACTGTCTTTAAAAGTGCTATGCCAAATTCCATGGACATTTTTTAGTGAACTCATGAATTTTACTTAATTTCTAAGTGAAAAATATGTATATATTTCCTGGCTTTATGGCCTTTAATGATCAGTTTGAGCTTTAATTTTGGTGGTGAAGATGCCGTAGTCTAACGTTAACCCAGGGCTCCGTTCTTAACTGGAGTCTTTGAGAGTGCTACAGTAAAATAGTCAGGAAGAATAATAAATATCTGCTAAAGGAAGCTTAGCCTCCTGTCTGTTAGGATTTACAGGTCCTTTTCAGCAGAGCTGCTACCAAGCCAGTCCATCTGTACCAGCACAGGGGGTTCTGCCTTTGCAGATGCAGGTCTACGACTTTGTCATTTTTTAATTCCCTGACATTCCTGGAAGCCCATTCTTCCAGCCTGTAGAAATCCTTCTGAATGACAGTCATGTCCTCTAACATACTGATTGCTCCCCTCAGTTTGGTGTCAAACTTGATGAAAATGCATATCTTACTTGTTTGGACTTAGTGGTTTTTACCTGTGACAGATGTAATTAAGTCATAATCATTTGTGCAAAAAATCAACCTTTAGGAGGGGGCTGTGTGTATGTTTGTATGTATTTTTAGAATTGCTTGGTTGTTTGATGTATCTGTAACAAACATAGAATATTTAGGATACAATGTTGATTTTATTATGATTTTTTTCTCAATAATATTTAGAAATCATAAGGATCATGACACTTCCAATATATGCCATTCATGTTGAAGTCACATAATGTAATGCAGTTTTTCTACCTATGCAGCAGAAATCAGGGCTTTACAGGTCAGCCATCCTTTTCCCTAGACTAAATTGTTGGTCTATTACAGACACTATCTAGTACCTTATCTAAGTTTTTTTTGTTTGTTAGAGCATGAATCTATGAACATGCAAAATGGTTTTCTTCTGAGTTACCAGCAAACTCAGGAGCAGGTAATATCACTTTTTTGATATAAAGTGCCTTTGTTCTTTTTTGCTCACTAGATCCTGCCTAAATACAATATATCAGTGAGCTTAACATTCTACTCATGCACATCTTCCCACCAGGTCTCAGTAATACCAGCTAGATCATAAAAGAGCAATTCCAATTCCAATTTCTCTTTTTTATTACCCAGGCTTCTAGCATTCATATATAGGCAACTAAAGCATTTCTCTTCAAGCCTCTTGGTGCCTTGATTAATTTTATTCTTGACATCTTGATTTTGTGCTAAATGAGTGTTCATTTGTTTCTTCTTTACACCCTCCTTGGTAGTTGTTAGTTTAATGTCCTTGGATTGGCTGATTCAGCTGGTTCTTCACAAATTCTATGAATTCAGATGGCGCATGTACTAAGATGGACCATCACCAGTAAATTCTTGGACAATGACTAGAGATGCATAAATAAACTTGGGTTTATGCTGTGGATAATATTTATTTTAGTAATGTAAGTCAGGTATCTGGTCTAAGCTGCTCTACAGGTCTTCTCTATAGTCAGTGGAGAAAGGTATTCCCATTGTCCAAATTTACAGGCATGCTTAAGATGCAATTAGTAATCATCTGGAATCTCTCTGCTTGGTGCAAGGAACAGTGTGGATAAATTCTCCTTAACTGGAATACATTCTCTCATGTTCAGGGGTAGGACTCATTTAATGATTTGCTGAGCCATCTTCTGGAGATGGTTATTTCTTTTCATTCACTAGACGTTCCAGCACATTGCTTGACATTCCTAAGTGAAGACAGTTGAATTCCACCCGAAGAAAAAAAATCATCCTGTTATCTGTCTGTTAATGCAGGATACTCTTTCTGTCCTCAATAATGAATCCTTGAAAAAAAAAAATATTCTTTTTTTTCCAACTCACTAAGTTCTTTCTCTTTGTGAGCAGTCATGGTTATCCTGCAAGGCCAGGCAGCTCTTTTCAGTTATTTATTTTTCCTTCCCACAAAATAAGATTTATGTACTATAGGAGGATCTTCTCCACCTGTGGAATTTTCCCTGGACCTCTAAACCTGTGTTTCTCTTATCTTGTTAATTCTCATCTCCCTCCTGTCATCTAAAAGGTTTCCATATCTTCTGACCTGTAGGGTTAAGTTGACACCCTCTTTGTCTTGTTTCCACTCTTTGTTCAGTATAAAGTGGGTACAAGTCTTAAATCAGATTCTCAAACTCTCCTTCTTTTGTGATGCTCTATTTTATTAGATGACACATGCTAGCCCTAATCTCTGCAAACCACTCATCTTTATTTTGCAAAATGGACACCTGTTTGTATGCAGAAAGGTCTTTTTGACTTCAGAAAATAATTAAAGTAGAGCATCAAAGCCTCTTGTAGGTTGTATCTTCTGTTTCAGTGCTGAGCAGTGAAGTATGAAGCAAATGGCCATACCTAGAAAATCACACACAGAATCACACAGAATCGCAAGGGTTGGAAGGGACCTCAGGAGATCATCTAGTCCAACCCCCCTGCTAAAGCAGGCTCTTCTAGAGCATTCTACACAGGACTTCATCCAGGCGGGCCTTGAATGTCTCCAGAGAAGGAGACTCCACAACCTCCCTGGGCAGCCTGTTCCAGTGCTCCGTCACCCTTAGAGTAAAGAAGTTTTTCCTCATATTCAACTGAAACCTCTTATGTTTCAGTTTGCACCCATTGCCCCTAGTCCTGTCACTGGACACCACTGCAAACAGACTGCTTCCATCCTCGTGACTTCCGCCCTTAAGATATTTGTACGTGTTGATAAGGTCCCCTCTCAGTCTTCTCTTCTTCAGGCTGAACAAGCCCAACTCTCTCAGCCTTTCCTCGTAGGGGAGGTGCTCCAGTCCGTTTATCATCCTAGTTGCCCTCCTCTGGACTCTTTCTAGCAGTTCCTCATCTGACTGTATCTGAATGTATCTTCCTCTTTTAGACTTTTTGTTTGCCTGTTCTTAATGGAAAGTGTTCATCTCAAATTTCTTTTTTGTCATTTCTGTAACCACTTACCAAGCTTCAAATCTTAAATAACATTGTGCACCAGGGTTATTCTGATTTTACATTTAGATAGCAGAACTTCTTTCCTGCCATCTATTGCTTTGTAACATTTCTTCCAGGCTATGGGGGGCAGGGAGGGGGTGTGTGTACTGTCATTAAATTAAAGCTGATGATATGATTAAAGAAGTGGTTATTACAGTCTAGTGTCATAGTACGGAAAAATACCCAGGACTCCATTTCACTGGCTGTATTGTTTGACTTCATTGTGTCTGTGTTAAAAAATGTTTGTGGGAAAAAAAAGTTAATCTTTAAATTCCCTGGAACAAGACATTTAAAATAGATTCTCCTGTTCTTCACCAGTTTTAAGTCAGCTGACAGCATACTGAGGAGAACTCTCATGGAGTCAAGACACGGCTACAGGCCTTTATAATGCTTTTGTTTCAATTAAACAGTTGGAGTCTCCTGGAATAAAAAAATTATGAAGAAGGAAAACTTAATAACCTGTTTTCCAATGATTTAAATTCAATCTCTAAGTCCATTCAGTGCCTCAGTTTCCCCATCCATAAACTGCAGATAATTATATCTCCATTTAAAATTATGTTGATAAGAAAATGCTATAGGAGAGCCAAGCATTATTATCATCCCTATTACTGTTACATTTATAGATTTTAATCTGCATACTGACTCATGATATGAAAGCAATTAGTTTAGAATCATAGAATGTTCAGTAGGGTAAAACTAACCTGTCTCACGACGGTTTGTATAGTGTCCTATGACTGAAGGTAAAGTATGGTATTAAAGGCAAACACACACAACTATACATTGCCAGCATACCAAAGGAAAAAAAAAACAAAAAACAAAAAACAAAAAAGGGGTGGGGGAGGATAAACCAACTGACCAAACCCTAGAAAAGTCCTTTCTTTGCAGATAATATATGACTCAAAGTTTGTTTTTCCCCTGATAGTTCAGTGCTGGAGCTTTACCAGTCTCCAGGGGAAATCAACATCTGCATTTAAATAAAGATATTAATAACTAGAGTTAGATTTTATTTTGCAAAGATGGTAAGTGTTGTAAAGTACTTTGTATAAGAGAGCATGTGAAGTGAATACTCAATGACATTCCAAAACATTCTGAAGAGTTCATCTTTTGTCATTTATCACATCTTGTACAGTAAATTATAGGTTATATTGTAGGGAGTCTAATAAATGCATTATTCAGGAGTCATTGGTGGAATTCTGTTAAAGCAATTCAAGTTTAACTTTAGTGTGTCTTGCTAGGACTGTTCATACACTAAGAGGCAGCGTATGTTCATTAAGTTTTGTCACCATTACATAAGAGAGAAACAGAACACCCACCCACCCCCCCAACAAAAAACCCAACCAAAAACCCTAAAGAAAATAAACACCCAGCAAAACAATTTTATTGGCGGAAACAGGTAGCTGTGTCATTTAGTCTGGTTCCAGAATTTACTGTGAGGGACAAGAAGCAAGAGGGTTTGCAGTGATACAGGGCTGTAGGGTGGTGAGCAATGGTTAGATCCCTGTACCATACTTCCATGATTATCTTTTTTACTGGGAAATCCTCAAGAAGTGTGACATCTTTTTGAGCGTTAATGGGATGCACTAAATTGTAGTTTCCATCTTTACATCTAATCACTTAATAGCACAGGATATTGTGCTGCACTTGGGCTCCATTGCAAGTTACAAAGGAAAGAACCAAAGTCCTCTTTGCAGTTAAGTAAATCTTGCTTTGTACTTCATCGTTGGCAGTTTTGAAATTTCTGTGCCTTTTTACCCTTCTGAAACTGTAAGTCATTGTTTTTTGGTTTTTTTTTAATAGTACTTAAATCATAATATTTTAAGGTGACCTTGAAAGATGTAATTTTTGCTTTTAGAATGCATAACTACGCTCTGTCCGAGAAAAACTACTCCTAGGGACCAAATTCTTAACAAGACACAGTCAGCATATTCCTCCTAATTTTGCTTACAAATACTATTTCTATCTGTGTGGACTGGGAAACTGAGAACTGGGACTGATCTAAAGTTGATTTTTTTATATTCTGCCAACTTACTATGCCTTTTGATTGCTCATTGTTTAAACTATATAAATATTTTCAAAGTTTTGCCATCAGATTGATTTCTCAAGACAGTGTCCAGCAGCGCAAGTACACTGAGGCAATCATGCTTTGTGCTGTGTTTAATCTGCTTTAGGACATACTAAAATGTGGCTGTGTGAAATAGCTGACTCAGCGCCTCATGAATTCCTCTGGCTGGGCTAGCCTGGAGGTCAGCAAAGGTCTCTTTTTTTAGTGGGTACAGATGTCCTACTGATGTTTTCACCCTTCAGTAGTGGTTGTTGCTGGTCAGGTGAAGGATTAAGCAGATGATGGTCTTTGCCCCTAAGTTTCCTCTTCCAGCTGCAGAGGCCAGTGCAGGAGCAGGTGTCTCCCTGCCCTCCCAGCACCACTCTTTCTTCTTTCAGCTGTGTGAATTGGCTAAGAGGGAGTGAATGGTGCAAATATTCCTGTATCTCGGCTTCAAATCACATGTGCAGTATAAGGAACATCTGGGAAATACTGTGAAAAAAACATAATATTTTAATACTGAACACAGGGGGTTAGATCATAACATAGGAAATAAACTATATGAGAAACCTATCTTTTAAACAGAGTAATAAAATCTCTGAGGATCCCCATCCATCAGGACCTTGCTTAATTGGTGTTTTTCCATAAAAGTATAAATGTAGGTACCTGTAAGCTAAGACAGGTACTAGTACAGTTTAGTAGATAGTGTAGCTGGTTTCAGGTGACTTTATCTTACGTATTATTCATGTTTCTCAGGCAAATACTGCTCCAAGACATTAACTGCAGTCATGATCAATTCCTGGGCTTGCATAAGACATCAGTAAGTACAGAAGGAGGCCTTGTATTTGGCCTGGTCTTGTCATGGTAGAGTCAGCTCTACTGGAAGCTAACTGCAGATAGCAAGTATTTTAGGGACACGGAGCAGAATGAAGCCCCCATAATCCAAGGGCAAATGGTTAGTGATCTGCTATACCACTTAGACACACACAAGTCTATGGGGCCAGATGGGATCCACCCAAGGGTACTGAGGGAACTGGCAGAAGTGCTCACCAAGCCATTTTCAATCCTTTATCAGCAGTTCTTGCTAACCAGGGAGGTCCCAGTCAACTGGAAGTTAGCAAATGTGACTCCCATCTACAAGAAGGGCCAGAAGGAGGATCCAGGGAACTACAGGCCTGTCAGTCTGACCTCAGTGCCAGGGCAGGTTATGGAGCAGTTAATCTTGAGTGCCACCACATGGCACGTTCAGGACAACTAGGTGATCAGGCCCAGTCAGCATGGGTTTATGAAAGGCAGGTCCTGCTTGACTAACCTGATCTTCTATGATAAGACGACCCGCCTAGTAGATGAGGGAAAGGCTGTTGATGCTGTCTACCTGGACTTCAGTAAAGTCTTTGATAAAATTTCCCACAGCATTCTCCTGGAGAAACTGGCTACTCGTGGCTTCGACGGGCGTACTCTTTGATGGGTAAAAAACTGCTGGATGGCAGGCCCAAAGAACAGTGCTGAATGGAGTTAAACCCAGTTGGAGGACGGTCACAAGAGGTGTCCCCCAGGGCTTAGTTTTGGGGACAGTTCTTTTTAATGTCTTTATCAATGACCTGGACGAGGGGATTGAGTGAACCCTCAGCAAGTTTGCAGATGACACCAAGTTGGGCAGGAGTG
>NW_009259036.1:289894-371529 GCF_000687185.1 Egretta garzetta | reverse complement strand
TGGTTTAGTGGTGGATTTGGCAGTGTTAGGTTAATGGTTAGACTTGACTATCTTAAAGGTCTTTTCCAACCTAAATGATTCTACAATTCTATGATTCTGTGAAGACATCATAGAATCACAGAATGTTTTGGGTTGGACCCTAGAGGTCATCTAGTCCAACCCCCCTGCAGTGAGCAGGGACACCACTAACTAGATCAGGTTGCTCAGAGCCCCGTCCTTTTCAGTGATACGTCACAGAATCACAGAATGGCAAGGGTTGGAAGGGACCTCAGGAGATCATCTAGTCCAACCTCCCTGCTAAAGTAGGTTCTCCTAGAGCATGTTACGCAGGACTTCGTCCAGGCGGGCTTTGAATATCTCCAGAGAAGAAGACTCCAAACCCCATCCTGGGCAGCCTGTTCCAGTGCTCTGTCACCCTCAAAGTAAAGAAGTTTTTCCTCATATTCAACTGAAACCTCATATGTTTCAGTTTCATACTGATACATTCTGAATGATCAAAGCTCTGTATTTTTGAAATGGCAAGAAAAATCTCTCCTCAGTATGAAAGTCAGGAATTAGCTCAATGAAACTACAGAACAGACTATCATTTACAGTAATAGAATTAGTACATAGATGCATAGAATCATAGAATCATATATGTGTATCTAAACATTTAAAATTCATTTAGTGTTACTATCCAGCAGTTTCATTAAGTTTGTGTCTTTTTTTAATCATAGTATTATCCTCTAGCATAAAATTCTTTCAGATGTTCAGGTATTTAGTATCGCAGCAATTAGTAAGTATCTTCCTGTTGCATTTCAGTTTAAATTCAGCATCACTCAGTGCCAAATTGTGATATCTGCAGATATTAAAAATTTGCATAAACACCAGGAAGATAAAAAAAGGTGTAAAGAAGGTAGAAACATATATCTTCTGATGTTCAAATGTTTTCTTCATATAGTGCAGCTAAATCACTTCACTTGTTTGGTTTTTGTTTTTATTATGCATAACATTCTAAATTCTTTGAGACTTAAATACATGCTATATATATTGCACAATTTTTATAAAGAAAAAATTTATACTGGAGATCCATATCTTAAAAAAAACAATACCAAAGCTAAATTAAATAACGAACAAGAAAATCTGTGTTGTCTATGAGCCTATATAAGGGAACTGAATGTAATATGGAAAAAGAGACAGGGAAAGGTGAATTGCCACATACTTATAAAAACTAATTGTAGGATCCGGTTACAGAGCTGTATTTTTTTCAAAATGCTTGGAACACCTGAAGGGCTTTACCCACCTGAAGTGATTCTGACCCAAGAAACCATACAGAATAGTAATCTATAGTTTTCCAATACAGACTGATTGACAAGAGTACCCTTCTAAAGTAGTGATTATAAGAGATGATGGTGGGCATTGTTAGGAAAACAAGTTCAGGAAAAAGAGAATTTCAATGCTGGGAGTTAAGCCAAGATTCAGAATGAGGAATTCTCAGACTATGTTATCTGAAGTGCTGCTGACTTAGAAAGGAAAGCCAGCATCACCTACTTCTTCAACCCTAATTTTATCTCTGCACTCCAATTGCAACACACCCCTCCTAGAAGCTCCTATTCTCATGTTATCATTTTCATACCAGTTAAAATTTGTTCTATTGTTAGTGACACCACCTCAAAATTCTGTTTACTTGAGTGGTAAAGGCATGCAGGAGCAACCTTTAAATGCATCATTCTTGCATTAGGATCTGCTTTACTGATCAAGTTCAACCCAAAATAACACAGTAGCTGGAGAAGTACAGCCATCAATTTCACTCAATTACACTCACAGTTAGAAGGCAATTATTATTAGAATCATTGAATAATAAGTAATTAATGCCAGGGCCCATATTTGGGTGCTAAATACACTCAATGCTTAGGTGAACATTTATTGTGAAAACATTCAATGGTTTCAACTAAGTGCCTACTTAATGTAAATCTTCAGTTAGTGTAAATGAGAAAAGTTCCATCAGCTATAAAAGAATAATAAGCTATATCCAAAATAAGTCTCAGGGAAGAGACGCTGTTCTCCTAGTTTTGTACTGAAGACAGGATTCTGAAAAAGCCTTCTGCTGTCAAATCCTGGTAGCACCTATCTTACACTGACATCTCCACTTCAGACCCTGTAACTGCCTTTACAACTACATTAGTTCACATGCAGAAGAGGGAGGCCCTGCCAGGGAATATCTCCTGTTGATTCAGACCTTCCTTCCACTTTGAAAACATGGAATTCTGTGCTCAAAGCTTGTCTAAGAATGACAGCAATGGCAATAGGAATTGTGTAGGGTGCCCCGGTACCACTGCTGAGGCCAAGCCCATCAAAATATTGAATTGCAAATGTAACTCTAGGCATTGCCAGAGGGTATCCCACAAGACATGCAGGAGCCTGGCCATTTTGCACATTAATGCATAGGAAGAATTGCTTCTTCAAATCTGAAAGCAGATCAAAGAACCTATTCTACTCATCTCGTTTGCATACCTTCTCTTTCAGTAGATTTAGAGATATCTACCACATTCAGCACAAACAACAATTAAAGCCATTTCCACAAATAATGTTAACAAAACTTTTTTGTGAATTGCAGAGGAAAGACATAAAAAAGGGGGCGAGGCCTGCTATAAGCACTGCTGTTGTGTGACTAGGCCTGAAGGAATCATGACAAGCCCAAAAAGTAGAGAAGAAGGTCGCCATGGTACAGTATGGGAAGATGAAATTCTGTTTTCAGGTGGCTGGCTGTCATCACAGACAGGGTAAATGGCTTGACAGAATCTGCTGGTCTGTCCATGATATTTATTTTAACATTCTTGTCACATCCTTCAGGAATGTTTATGTGTTTTATACAAAATTCAGAAAACCAGTCCAGGGAGCTGGGACTGGAATCATGTTTTTCAGTTTTGCCATCTTTCTAGTCCTTCTATGTTTCTATCTGTGTAGTGATCCATTTTCAAGAGAAAAAGAGAAAAAAATTGTAAACTATATATCCCATCCTCGTGGGGAAGTCTTCAGCTTTTTCAGCTTATTAAATAAGATCCTGCTTCATCTTTTTTTCCATTCCAACAACATTTAAATGGATCACACAAGTACAGCAGAGAAAGAAGAAAAGACACTGAGAAAGTTTTTATTCAGAATATATCTACAGCCTATGTGATACAGTTTTGTAGGAAACATGCATTCAAGTTTCTACAAGCACTAAAAGGATCCAAATTGCTCATATTGTGAAGGGTTCTTTAATCAGTGAAGTGTTAGAAAAAAATGTGTAGTACCTTGTTATTCTGTATTTTGTGTGAAGAGACTGGCTTGAATCCCTGTTTTCAGGACATGTTCACCTATGAATCCAGTGAGAGGGACAATACTCTTGAAAAGGTGAGGCTTAAAGGACACTCCCCTCAGTGCTCAATGCAACCTGAAGCTAAATAGGGGTCTAAATTGACTGGGTTTGTTGCTCCTTTCTCTTCTTTCCCCAAGTAAATCTATGCACTTAAGCTACTCAGTAAAAAATGCTAAGTGCACAGTAAGCTATAAAATAAATTTAAAAGTATATATTTAAAGTTCTTGTGAATCACATTCTTTGAAAAACTACCCTTCCTTCCTTCTGGGGCATAGGTAATACATTAAACTTACAAAGAATATCTAGATACTTGGGGGATAAGGATTCTTTAAGTGAACCATTGTCTCTTTATAAAGCTAGCCTTACAACTATTAATATTTCCCGCAGTGTATTTCCATGTGTCAGTGCGATGCTGGAATACACATGTATCTCTGTATAATTATGATGCATATAAAAATTGGTAAAAGTAACTAACCATTAAAAAAAAAAAGTATTACCTGCACATTCATAATGTAATGAAGGCACTCAACTTTCTCTGATTAACTAGAAAGGCTGTCAAACCTAGAAAATGGAAAAGGTAGTTAAATAGAAAAAGAAGGAATATTTTTTTCCCCCTTCCCTTGGTAATAATTACTCATTCTGAGCAGAACCAAGAAATAAGCAAAATTAAACAATAAAGTCAAATTCATATTATTTTCCTGCCATCTTACTATATTTAGATTAAAATCATTCTGTAAACAAAACCCCCTAATATATAATTGGGAGACAGAATTCATTACAGTCATTTTACAGCAGCACAATGGTAAGTTGTACTTTAAATTTGCCAATTATAGAGCTTACACTAATAAAAAATTAGAAATTATCATTATTTTCAAAACACTTGACTGTCCACAACAACGTTTTTGTGGTTTACTGCAATGAATAAAATCCATGTGATTTCATTTAGGACCAAAGTCCCTAAAAAAGTCATATGCGAAAGACCACAGATTTGAAAGACTGAGGTCAGCCTTCCAGGCTTTATAAAGAGGAACAGCCTTATGCCATGTTTAGATGAAAAAGAGTAAAATTACTTGATTTTTGTGGTACTCATTTTTGTTAGTAAAACGGGTTACTAATTCAACACATTTTCCTACTATATATCCCCAGAAAAAGAGTATGAAAGAATTCATATGTGATACGGTGATTTTTCCATATTTTGTGCATGTGAATTAACTGCCAACATGGGTAAATGTGGACAAAAAGAGCTTTGTGTAAAGCATGTTAAGGAAAAAAGAAATAAACACTACCAACTGTTTATTCAAATGGAGAAGCTGCAAAAATTCTTGATTCTGTAGAATTGCAGTCCTCATAATAATTAGGCAGGACGTAATCTACTCTGTAAACTGTAGTGTATATTTGATACATATGAGTACAGATTTGGGAAATTTTGAAGCACACGCCCAGTTTTACATAACTTCTTAGAAAAATCGGAATCCGATAGACGTATTTTGTGATGACAAAAATGAACAGGCATTCTGCAGTTTTGGTACATGCTAGCTTATGGATAGAAATGCTAGTATAAATCAAAACACTGTGCTGCTGAGAAGTTGTAAGGGCATTGTTTTGGAAAGGGTTCTGTTCAACAGCAATGGCAGAATGAATTCCCTAAGACAGTTAAGGGGGGACTACATAGAGTCTTTCCTGGGTGATTTTTCTAATGTTTGTAAAATTGAGAGATTTTGAAATAAAATCTAACTATATGTAAAGACATGGGAGACTGATTACAAATTTAACGCAGCCATTCTCCAGGATTCATTTTGCTCATACCTAAATTCCGTGAAACTGTAAGTTGGGCAATGTTCCAGCTCTGCCTCATTAATAAGATGTGAATAAACACCTTGATATCTATAGTTTTTAATCTGATAAGAAGTACAAATTTATCGACACTCTGTATTCATGTTCATTGTGCTCCAGGCTCTCTCTTTCATGTTTCCATTGCATTCTGAAGGATTTTTTTTTCTTTTTTTCTTTTTAGCCTTCATTATCAAAACACATTATTTGTTCTTTGCTTTTGGGCAGAAGGACTCCTTGAAGTTAGAACAAACAATAAAGACAAATCAGAATTAGAAATAAGGCATGATATTTTAATTACAGTTTTTCAAACAGTGAGGGTATTAGCTAAAACCAGACTTTTGTCAATAATTGTACATCATTACTGAACTTTTTAAACAAAATTAATATTCAACATTTTTTCTTAAAAGGTGGACAAGCCTTGCCTACTATTCCTAAAGATCAGTCATGGAACTCACACAAGATTTTTTTATGAATAGGGGTATATGAAATATCTTTTTTTTTTTTTTTCTGGACTTAAAAATCTCAGTGCTGATTCCCAAATCACTGTCTGGTTACAACCCCCCACACCCCTTTTTCAGCAACCCATTTTCTTAGGATTTTCTCAGGCATTTCACAAAACACAGAATAACACTACACTAATTGAATGCACACATCCAAATTAAACAGTTCTGGTGCAGAAGTTGGCATTTATATTGGCTTTTCCATAGTCTGCTAACCATTGGACTGAAGTTAATTCTTTGATGCTTACTTTTTCTCTCATCTTGAAATGGAGTTGTCTTTAGTTAACTTCCTTGTGGCTAGGCCTGTCCTTCTTCTAAAACATCCAGAAGAACTGTGACATTTCTTGGCAGCCTGAGCAGCAGTGTCAAGCACCGAATGAGCAAGCATTCAGTGCTCAGCCATGCATAGCCAAGGCCTCATGCATAGCTGTGGCCTCAGGATTGTTGCACGCTGCCTGGGCACTGCGGAGAAACTTGCATTGCTACTTCCCTTTTCAAACTAAATCTCCAAATCTGCCCATCCATGGTCACTTTGTATAGGAATGAAGGCTCAGTTTAGCCAGCTTAACTTCCTGTAATTACTGAAAACATGGTAGGTTCCTACAGACCTCTATGAAAAGACACAGGATCCTTCCAGAGGATAAATGACTCATCCGCTGGAAATACGTATTTCTTCATGGAGAAAAACTAGGTAATTGTGGCCCTAATGTCACTGCTTCGAGTAGCTGCCTTAAATGAGATGAGTAAATCCAGCCATATATTTACACTAGAAATAAGATGGGGCTCCTTTTAGAGAGGCACAAGAGTAAGTCAAGAGGGAAAAAAAAAGATGTTCATTCTGCATTATTAGGACCAAGGAAGATATAAACTACAGAACACAGGGAGACATAGGATTGAACAATATGGGAAAGTATTTTAGGGAAGTAAGTACTGTAAATATTTTAAAAGTATGTTTTTATTGAACAAATGAATTGTTAACTGAAAGGCATTTTTCTGTTTGCAAGTATTCACTGCTTTTTTACTGTGTAAACAAAATAGTATTTCTGTCTTTTTAAGCCACCAAGGAAACACTGACTGTGTGTATATTACAGCGGAAGTAAGTCACAGAAGAAAGACACAGAAAATCTGGAACGATTACATAACTTCTGAGACTCAGCAGCATACTTGGTGTTAATTGAGACCACTGTAACAGGTCAAACTAAAAGGCCCTTGCACAAAAGTGAAGACAATTTATTTTTTAAGAAAGAAGTCCTCACAAAACCCCTAAATATTAAGAAATGGAATTTTATTCTTCCTGGTTTTAATTTAAAGAAACCCAGCCATAATATGAGAAGAAAGTAACTGAACACTCTCACATTCTCTATATTTACTCAGATTTGTTGCTAAGGGTCAAATTCTGTCCTCTGATGTGCATCTCAGGAAAGATTTAGTGTCCAGAGACTTGCAAGAGCATAGTCTCCCACTCATTAATTTTCCTCTAACCCTAACTTACTTTCCAAAGGAATTGCTTCCTTCTGACAGATTTGTAGAGAATTTTCTGTCTCCAGATGGCACACAAATGCAGTTAACCTTAAATCAGTAACAATATCAAAGCAAAAGATACCATGAAACACTTCGGTGTCTTCTCCTATGTAGAGCAAGTCTGACAACGGTATGTTTTTCAGCTTACCTTCTATCAACAACACAAAAAAAAAAACAATCATAGAAGTCAAGAAGGATACAGATGTTATGTTCTACATGACAGGTGTTCTTCAGCGTTGGCCTATGTGCCTGGTTTCCCAACCGTTCCTCTCAGGAAACATTCAGGAGAACCCACAGTTTCTTTTAACCTAGAAACCCAGGAGTATCAATGAGTAGAAGCAAATAGCTCAGAATTCATCCCAGCATAAAGTCAGGACATGACTGTAGCATGTAGCCTAGCTCATAAAATGTGATTCACTCTTGCATTGCACAGCTTTGAAATAGCCAGAGAAACAAATGTCTCTGACTAAAGAGAGTTGAAATATCTGGGTCCATGTTTCTCTAAGTCTAGACATTTCTTTGGGCAAACTTCATATGCTTTCTTGCAAATCACACCAAAGAAAAATATGGACTCAAGTCTTGCCATGCCACAGGTGATAACCACCGAGAAATCAATAACACTGGCTCATGAAGATTTGATAAGTAAATTCATTAATACTTCTGAGATTCTAAAGAAGGACAGAAGTCCACAAAACCAGGTATTTCAGCCCAGAATAACTCCAAATTAATTATCCATTTTTTTGTGACGGATAGAAAAAACACAACTGTAGGGTAAAAGAAAGTGAGACACTATTAAACTGCACAGCTTCTTGCCACCATACATACCTTTATACGTTGCAAATCTTTAATGTATTAAAGTTAGCAAGAATGTAAATAGATTTCCTGAATTTCTCCCAATCACACTGAATTTCTGATAAACACACTGTCAAAATATTCCACTGAGCTTCCTATATTTGATTTTTAGGTAGCTGTGAAAGCACTTATTTTTCAGGATTTGTTCTGCTACATCCTGAAGGGACTGGGCTCTTCATCTCTCAATTTTCTGTATTTTATAGCATTGTTACCATCATTCCAATTACGTTTGCTTTGATCTTGATGCAAGAACAAGAATTCTGAAAAGTAGTAAGGACATCTTACTTCATGTATATCATTGAATAATTCACTATGAAGACATTCACAGCTCATTTATCAGTATACCTCACCATTATTTGTGTTGAAGTGAACTTTTAAAATCATCAAGCAGTAACTTTGGAAAAACAACCACAGTGTTTTATTTTTTTTAATTGGAAAAAATATATTTTAAATTTTAATTTTAAAAACCAGAAAATAAATAATTAATATATGCATGCTTTACAATATGCACAAGTGAAGAGAAAGTTAATGAGAATGGAATAGCATCAGTCCTAAAGATATAGTCCTCTACCTTGGCAGATCCGTGGACAATGACACTCTGTAAGAAGAATCTGCAATAACATATTATGTTCTTTCTCTTGCTTCCCACTTTATTTTATCAGTATTCAGTGAGTGTGAGCTGTATGAAAACCAAGATTTTCCCTGTGTGCTATAGATTGAGAACACTGCCTAACAGAACAGAGAATGCAAGCAGTATAGCCTGCAAAATGGAATCTGATAGACTTTCCCTGAGCCTAGTATTCTATCAAACCCGTTTATAGATGGGGGTTTTTTACATCTAGAAATCTCTAGCCATCTAATGATGCTACAACACAGAGTTACTGCAATTTCAAATCAATTTTTTCTTTTCTCAGCTTCCTCACAAAAATCTCATTTGGATGTTATCAGAACAGTCCAGAAAATATGGGGATAAGAAAAAGGTTTGGGTATTTTTGTTTTGTTTTTCAGCCTTCTTCTTGATTAAACTAAAAAACTCAAACAACCAAACAAAACAAACCTGCCCACAGTTTTCCTGTGGATGCATTAAGAACTTACTTATGTTTTACTGGAAGAGCCTGGAAGTCCAATTGTCTCACTGAAGAATTGGATGGGCAGCAAAAGTATCAGTTCTATTTTTTTTTTCTTGTGTACCTCCAAAATGCTAGATTTAATCCTCAGATTATTTTAGCAGCCTGTGCTGAGAGAGGAATGACTTCAACTCTCCATTACTCCTGGCTTTCAAACTGTTGAGCCAGAGTTAAGCTATTGTAACAGCTCAGAGAATGCAAGCAGTATAGCCTGCAAAATGGAATCTGATAGACTTTCCCTGAGCCTAGTATTCTATCAAACCCATTTATAGATGGGGGTTTTTTACATCTAGAAATCTCTAGCCATCTAATGATGCTACAACACAGAGTTACTGCAATTTCAAATCAATTTTTTCTTTTCTCAGCTTCCTCACAAAAATCTCATTTGGATGTTATCAGAACAGTCCAGAAAATATGGGGATAAGAAAAAGGTTTGGGTATTTTTGTTTTGTTTTTCAGCCTTCTTCTTGATTAAACTAAAAAACTCAAACAACCAAACAAAACAAACCTGCCCACAGTTTTCCTGTGGATGCATTAAGAACTTACTTATGTTTTACTGGAAGAGCCTGGAAGTCCAATTGTCTCACTGAAGAATTGGATGGGCAGCAAAAGTATCAGTTCTATTTTTTTTTTTCTTGTGTACCTCCAAAATGCTAGATTTAATCCTCAGATTATTTTAGCAGCCTGTGCTGAGAGAGGAATGACTTCAACTCTCCATTACTCCTGGCTTTCAAACTGTTGAGCCAGAGTTAAGCTATTGTAACAGCTTTTTCAATCTTTTCAAAAGCACACTTGAATTAAGAAGTGCAGTCAAGTTGGTAAATTTAAATTGCCTTGACTCTGAAAATGTCAGTTCAAGCTGAAACAAAATTGTTTTGAAAACTAGTAATTTAATACAAATTGACTATATTACAAAGTAAGCATATATTTGAGCATGCAAGCCCCATTTAATGCTATTCATTATACTCCCTGAGAACCTGTGAAAAATGAATATTCTCTACCACTTTTCCCTGGGAAACAGTATCAAATATATTATCACATGAAAGGAGAGAAAATGTATGTTGTAAACCCACACAACCTGATGACCAATTTTCTTACTTATGTTATTCCCACACAGCAACAGAAACATAGTACCTATGCCTCTATAGGTACTGTCCCTTTTGTTCTTTGTCAAACAATGAAGATTTATAAGGGCCCCAAACTGCTTCCAAATTCCAAATTATGCTGAATACATAAAGCACTCAGATAATTTCAAAGAAATGCATTTAAGTTGCTCTGCCTTCTCTGTACAGTCATTGGAGCAAAAGAAACACCTTAAGGGCATTTCAGAATTGAAATGTGTACAGTCAGTGGGAAAGCTTGTCTTCCTTCACTGTCTGGTCATTAGCACTGGTAAAATAAAATTTAAAAAAATAATCTTTTGGATCTTAGTTCCTTTGGGACTCGTTGAGGGTATTCTCAAAAGATTAGCTTACCTATGCGGTACTATGCACTCAGAACCTGGCTCATACTGCCATCATCATCTGCTAAATTCACTATCCACTTCTGTCTGATTTTGCAAGAACAGTGCAGCATTCGGTCTGGCGCAAAAATCTGCAGCATAGGCCGTTTCTTTAAAATGTTACATTTTCTCCCATTTTAAATAACTCAAGCAACAGGGCTTCCACATCCTACCCTGCAAGACTATTAGCATTAAGTTTTCCTCATATGTTATTCTCCTTTGTATTACTAATTCACAGATTTTATTACATTCATTAATAATATGCATTGCTATAATAATAGGTATTTAGTATTCCTTTCCTTCAACTATCACATTTTCTTGTTGTGAGCATGTTGTTATTAATGCTTGAGAGACTTTGTCATAAGCACAGTATCCTAAGTAGGTATTTTTTCATTGTAGCATGACTACACTTTTCTGGTATTAATTTAGCCTTTCCTATAAACTTCTTCACAATGATTATTGGCTTGGCTTTTCTGGATTATTATTCTTACTGACACTGTAATTGCTATCATATATAGTAATCTATTTATAAATAAACATGTGGACGAACAGAAAAAAAAACCACCAAAATAATGTAATGAAGAGCAATTTGCATTTAGCAGGACACCACAAAATTAAGAAAGTAAGAGAAATAAATATTTTTCTTATTATATCCAAAACTCTAAACTTCTTTTCTAAAGAACCCAAGGCTTATTGACCACTTACTGGGAACAAGCTCCGATCTGAGATAGGGACATACTGTTAACCTCGGCAGTAAACCAGACTTCACCACAAATAAAGCTGCCCAGGAAATCATTTTCCCATCAAGATTTACTTTGTAAGTTTTCATACCCTTTCTCATACCACAGCTGAACAAAAAAAGGCTTTTCAAAGTTTCTCAAGAGTAGAGGGAGAGCTCCAGCCTGACAAACTTGTGAGAAGGGCCCAGCAGGGACTGGAGCCGTGCATCCCTCAGGAGGCTGATGTCGAGGCCTAAGTTCATGTCCCTTACACTAATGAGGCAAAGCAGGGGTGTGAACTTTTCTCAATATCCCAATGAATGCCAGTTACCGAATGTTACAGAGTAGGTATTTCCTCCCTCTTTTCTGAAAATGATCAACGGATGTAAGAAATAATTCTTGAGACAATCTTCACTGGAACTGGCAAGTTTCTGAACAAACTATGATTTTGCTGAAATTGTGTTTTCTAGCAAAAAAACTGTCTCTTGAAAAATCAGTTCTTACAGTTGCAGCTGTATACTAGAAAACGAAACATCAGGCTTGTCAGTGAGCACACTGAACCAGATCTCAGCTGATGAACTCTCACCCCAGTGTAGCTTATCATATAGAAGTGGTGTATCTTTATTTCCTCTTTGCTCACAAGCTATTCAGCATTTGCATTTGAGAACAGTTTCCGCCATTAAAAAATTTCTCCCTAATTTTAATTTTTCCTTTTTCTCGTCCCCCACCCCTTCCTACTTTCCTTTCTTATTACTGGTTGTTTGGCATTTTCAGCTACAGAATATAAAAAAAAGAAAAAAGATTTGGTCTTTCAATGGAAAAAGGCTAATTTTACTCTGTTGAGAAAATATTCATATAATTTTCAAAGTATTTTATAGGCATATTTTAACCAGCAGTATTTACTAGAGAAATGCCTAATCAATTAAGTTGGTGTCTGAGAGGAAGCTGAGTTCTGTTGATTTATGCAGGCAAAGGGTCTGACCCCAAGAGTCCTTGCTATAACCAAAAGAATGAGAAAGACAAGAAAATACTGTCTTTACACAGACATGGATCAGTATATATCAAATATGGAAAGCCTGGAAAGCAGGATTTCAGTCAGACTTATAAATAATTTCCATTCACCACATAACCTTAAAAAAAGCCAGCAAATTAAAAAATTAGATATATAGTCATGGTTGACAATTTAATTTGTTATAATGAGGACAGCAATATATATTTTCAGTACAAAGAAACATTGTGCTTTGACAAAAGCACATTATGTTGTCTCAGAATGAAAAGTGCTGCAGAAAAAACTATTGAGAGCATAATAATATGAAGTGAAAATACGACCAAGACCTTTTTCTTAGTGTCATTTTATTTATGAATATTACACATCAGAGGTTGCTGGGACATGGTACTCTTACGTAGAGGTTCAACAGAGAAGAGAAGGATCATAGCTTAAAAAAGACAAAGCTTCAAATACATTCAGCAGTTCTTCCCCCTCTTCATGAATGAGTGAGTATTAATGTACTTCCAGCTATCACTTCAATCACAAAAGTGACAGTATTCTTTAATTCATATTTGTCAGAATTTAATAGTGGCAAAATGTTAGGGAATCAAATCATAGAATTATACAATTGTAGAACCATTTAGGTTGGAAAAGACCTTTAAGATAGTCAAGTCTAACCATTAACCTAACACTGCCAAATCCACCACTAAACCATGTGCCTAGGCACCACAACTATTCGTCTCTTAAAAAACTCCAGGGATGAGGATTCAACCACTTCCCTGGGCAGCCTGTTCCAATGCTTAGTAAACCTTTTAGTGAAGAATTTTTTCCTAATGTCCAAACGAAACCTTCCCTGGTGCAACTTGAGGCCATTTCCTCTTGTCTTATCGCTTGTTACTTGGTAGAAGAGACTGACACCCACCTTGCTACAGCCTCCTTTCAGGCAGTTATAGAGAGTGATAAGGTCTCCCCTGAGCCTCCTTTTCTGCAGGGTACACGATGCCGGTTCCCTCAGCTGATCCTCATCAGACTTGTTCTCCAGACCCTGCACCAGCTTCATTGCCCTTCTTTAGACATGCCTCAGCACCTCAATGTCTTCCTTGTAGTGAGGGGCCCAAAACTGAACACAGCATTCAAGGTGCTGCCTCAACAATGCTGAGTCCAGGGGAACAATCATGTCCCTAGCCCTGCTGGCCACACTATTCCTGGTAGAAGCCAGGATGCCGCTGGCCTTCTTGGCCACCTGGGCACACTGCTGGCTCATATTCAGCTGTCTGTCAACCAGTACCCCCAGGTCCTTTTCTGCCGGGCATCCTTCCAGCTGTTTGTCCCCAAGACTGTAGCATTGCATGGAGTTGTGGTGACCAAAGTGCAGGACCCGGCACTTGGCCTTGTTGTACCTCACACAGTTGGCCTTGGCCCATGGATCTAGCCTGTCCAGGTCCCTATGTAGAGCCTTCCTCCCCTCAAGCAGATCAACACTCCTGCCCAACTTGGTGTCATCTGCAAACTTGCTGAGGGTTCACTCAATCCCCTCGTCCAGGTCATTGATAAAGACATTAAAAAGAACTGTCCCCAAAACTAAGCCCTGGGGGACACCTCTTGTGACCGTCCTCCAACTGGGTTTAACTCCATTCAGCACTGTTCTTTGGGCCTGCCATCCAGCAGTTTTTTACCCATCAAAGAATACGCCCGTCGAAGCCACGAGTAGCCAATTTCTCCAGGAAAATGCTGTCTTTTACGGCTGTAGCCAGATTAAATTCTTCTTGGGCTTTGGCCCATGTAATGTGTTTCCTGTGTAACCTCACAAGATCCTTGTAGTATCCTGAGTTGCCTGCCCCTTCTTCCAAAGGTCATGAACTCTCCCTTTTTTCCTGAGCTCCAGCTCCCTGTACTTCCAGTGCAGTCTTCGTCCCACCTGTTCGTCTTTCAGCATGGCTTGCTCTTGTGCCTTCCTGGACTCCTTTGTCCTTCAGGACTGCCTCCCAAGGGACTCTGTCAACCAGCCTCCTAAATAGGCCAATGTCTGGCCTCTGGAAGTCCAATGTGGCAGTTCTGCTGATCCCGCTCCTTACTTCTCCAAGAAGATCGCTGTGCCCAAGACGGCCTCCAGCCATCACATCACTCAAAATTCCTTTTCTGTTCACAAAAAACAGGTCCAGTGGGGTGCCTTCCCTAGTTGGCTCACTCATCAGCTCTGTCAGGAAGTTCTCTTCCTCACACTCCAGGAACCTCCTAGCCTGTTTTCTCTCAGCTGTATTGTATTTCCAGCAGACATCTGTTAAGTTGAAGTCCACCGAAAGAACAAGGGCTAGCAATTGTGAGACTTCTGCCAGCTGCCCTAGGATAATTCAGCTGGCTCTTCATCCTGGTAGGGTGGTCTATAGCACACTCCCACCATGATATCTGCCTTGTTGGTCTTCCCCCTGATTCTTACCCATAAACACTCAACTCTATCATCCCCATAGTTAAGCTCTAGACAGTCAAAACTCTCCCTAAGGTACAGGGCTACCCCACCACCTCTCCTTTCTTGCCTATCCCTTCTGAAGAGTTTATAGCCATCCATTGCAGCACTCCAGTTGTGCAAGTCATCCCACCATGTCTCTGTGATGGCAACTATATCATAGTTTTCCTGCTGCACAATGGCTTCCAGCTCCTGCTCTTTGTTGCCCATGCTGCATGCTTTGGTGTAGATGCACTTTGGTTGGTTTATTGATCCTGCCACCTTTCTGAGGGGAGAAACCCTAATTCTACATGACCATTCTCAGATGCTTCTGTGGTTTCTAACAAATCCACAACCCTTGCAACTTTGCTGCCACATGGATCTCTGTCCCCTACCTCCACTCTGACAGCAGACCGAATGACCTTGCTAGAACACTGTCCCTCAAACTTTGGCATGCTGCCCCCAGGCTTATCTCTAGTGAGCCTGGTTTTATCCCTTTCCCCCTTCAAATCTAGTTTAAAGCTCCTTCAATGAGCCCTGCTAACTCCTGTGCAAAGGTCCTTTTCCCCCTTTGAGACAGGCATACCCCCTCTGTGGCCAGCAGTCCTGGTGTTGGGTAAAATGACCCATGATCAAAAAATACAAAATTCTGCTGTTGACACCAGGCTTGGAGGCAGATATTGATCTGCTGGCTCCTCCTGTTTCTTCCCTCATCATTCCCTGTAGCTGGAAAGATATAGGAGAACACTACTTATACTCGTGATCCCTTAACCAGTCACCCCAATTCTCTCTTGGTTGCCCTCAGACTCTTAGTTACAACTTCATCACTGCCTACCTGACAAATCAATAATGAATAATAATCTGAGGGCCATATCAGGGTAAGAAGTTTTCTTTTCACATTTTCACATTTTTATCCAGGGCCCCAGGGAGGCAACAGACTTGCCTAAGACATGGGCATTCTGTTACCTTCAGAAGAGAGTCGTCTATACGTCTTCAAGACATACAGGTTACCATAATTATTTTATTTGCCTTTTCATCCATTCCTCTCTGCTCCTATGTACTTGCTGACAGCTGTACTTAATGTCATGACACATAACCTTCCCTGGAGCAGAGTCCTTTGAGCACGTGCATTATTGTGTTGCGCAGCTGGATGGAATCTATTGCTCTAGGTCAGCCCATCCATATAGGCAGCCACTTAAAGGAGACTGATCACTTATACCCAGGGTATAGCAGGACCCTAAATTTGTACTGGCAGCATTGTCAGTACTAAGCAGAGAAAAATGGCTAGCAAAAAGGTGTGAAGATCAGGATGCTCTCCTGTTACTCCTTACTTATAATTAGCTACATTAATTGAAGAATATTGCTTTAGTTTCACATTCTGTTACTGCATTAGTCTAAATAAAATGTTGGAGGTTTGACAGTAGAAGTTACAAGTCATCATCTGAAACACAGAGTATTCAGATATTGTTGGTAGTTTGGAGATTTCTTTTGGCAATTAATATCCTGAAATGAGCATGATCTACATAAGAGAGTACATACCAGATGAGTTCTTAATTAAGTTGATCTAAGAAATGCAGTCCTAATAGATATAAGCCATGTCACTGTTATGGGGAGGGGACACTGGCTTTTCATCTACTGTGCAAAATGGAGTTGTACTTCTGGTAAGTCAGTTTATTCACTGTAAATGGTCTTCAGATAATGTTCCAGAGTGAATCAGTTTTCCCATATTTTTCTGTTGATGCAGTTTTATTGTGTTCAACTGGCTCTTCAATTCAAATGAAATAAAAGCCAGAGAAATTAAGAGTATGTTTTCTATTGAAATTTATAAACAAAGAAATCAGAGTCTATTTAAAATGAATAATCTAATTTTTATGCTTACATCTCTCCTTCAGAGTCATGAAAGCAGGCTAATAAATAACGATGCTCTCTTTCTGTGTTATTATAGCTTATTTATCTTGTTGCTGCTTGGTAATGCCATGGAAAACATCTTGAATGAGTCATCATTAAATCTGTTTCAGTTTCCATGTGGTAATCTATAGGAAGAGAGTTAGTAACATTGCAAGAACAAATTAAAAACTGATTATGTGCCTACAACATCATTTTTTTTGTAAAGTGTCATCAGAATGGTAGGAAGATGTCAGAGCTGACATTGAAAATGAAGCGCTCATTCTGTATGGTCTGCTTATTGCCTGGACTGGGGGGAAGAAGTGCCTCCATAACCTCAGTATTTCTTAAACAACATACTTCCATTGACAATGGCGGATATTCCGGAATTCTGGTATCTTCCTCCATGCCATAAAAGAACATGGCACAACAGTCTAAAGAAGCCAAACAGCACAAACCTGTCAGAAGTTAGTTAGAAAATATATACTCTAACAATTGTATTAAATGAAGAGAAAATGGAAAAGCTCCAAGAAGTTTATGCTGAGTACTCTGTTGCCTCCCAACAAAACTGGGTAAATGCCATAAAAGTGTATTTTCAGTTTCCTGTGTCTCTGGCAGATGAACACAAATTAATTCTTGCTATAAGCATACAAGCTTCTGAATCCTTCACTGAATTTCACCAAGGGCAAATAACTGCTATCAAAGTATTTTCATGCTTCCATAGCTGTGCAACTAAACAGAACTCTTTTACAATATTAGCCAATGCAAATCAAAATCGTCAATATTCTGTAAGTAGAAGGAAAAAGATATTATTGGTCTCCATGTTTGAGTGAATCCATGTGTGAGGAGGTGTTGCAAAGGCATTTGATTTTCTGACTCAAGTCTGTGTTTTCTTTCAGTAAATCAATTGCTTCACCAATCTATACAATAATCAGAAATTTCAGAATGATCAATTTATTTTCATCTGCCTGGCTATTTAAATTGGGTTTATAGCTTCTTTATCAATAGGAGAAAGGGGTTTGTGAACACTTCAATTTTCTTTAATAGTCATTGCTTCCTCTTGATCCTGCAGTCCTTACTGAAGCGAAACACCCATTCTCACTAAAATAAGGGCTGCAGAACCCTCTGTTCTTTCTAATAATTTTATCTGGTGAAAAGGACTGGTTGCACAATGTAAAACCCCTGAACTATGGCTAAGAAAACTTGAATTGTCTTAATCAATCTGCCACTGACTATTATAAGACTTAGAACAATTCATTTAACCTCTGTTTCCATCTATCTTTCCATTCTTTGACTGTTTTGTGTACGTAGGTAATATTAACCAATGGCTCGTCACCTCACAAATTTGCAAAAAATCTTTGGTACCTGGTCCCAGTCAAGAACTCTGGAGACATATCATCATACAAAGAAATAATAAATCAAATCTACAGGTGGTTTAATAAATGGCAATAATTTATTTTTATGAACATCAAATAAATTAGACTTGCAGTCCACTTGGAGGAATCTGCATCAAAACAACAGTCTTTTGCCTGTTGGCTAATTATCTTTAATTTCTGCTCATTTTTTAAAATATTTTATTTTTCTGCTTAAGAAATATATTTTTTTATCTGCTCACTCCCACCTGCAATTACACAGAGATTGAGGAAAAGTTGCTTAATGCTGCACTTAACTATCCTTCCAGCAGCATATATCCATTAAGCCCTGTGTTTACTGACAACACAGTAAGCAAATGCTGTGAAGGTTATGCAGAGAAGTCAAACAAAAAGTAATCCTCCTACATGTTCTTCCAAGGGCATCGCCAACAGATTACCAGGACAGGAGGATGGGAGTCTGACATTCAGTGAGTAAGTGTTCTCTGGTTCAGTCAAACTGAAAGATACATAGAAAATATCTTTTTTTTTTTCTCTCTTCACAAGTATGCCCACACTTTTTATTGGCATTTTGCATACGGTAGTTACTTCTCTCTAACAAACAATGCTTATGATTTGTTATCTCTATAGAGAACAACTATTGATAGTGGTATATCTTAAGGCACAGTATATTTACTTCTGATGTTAATCTGAGGGGAAAAAAATAGCATTCTTTTACATAAATTCATGATCCTGAAATACACATCTTGTGTTTAATAAGCTAGATCACCCATGCATTATTCATTCTTTCATTCTCCAAATTCTTTAGCAGAATAAAGCACTATTTCATAATAATGCCAAGGTATGAAGGTTCAGTTACAGGACCTCTTAATATAGTACAGTAAGATAGAGAATATTTTAAGGAAAATGAACACCTGGTGTTTCTAGTTTGGCCTTAACTTGTAAAAATACTTAGATCTAAATTGGTTTTGCAAAAATGAAGGACTCTGTGTAAAAGGCAGAAGAAGAAGAATTATAAAGGAAGAAATGTATGTTGCTGTTATCCATTTCATTACTGGTATTTGTGGTAAATATTTAAAGCAAGGTACTTGCTACCTTGAGGACACTTATGTAAAGTGCCTAGGTAAAAAAGACTTATTACCATACTTAGTCCTTATTAGTATACTTAGTTCTGCTAACAACTGCATTGCAAAACAACAGGACCTTCAGCTAAAGTTATTCATAATAGCCAAGAATCAGAGACAGAATACTTTGTCTGTTTCTAGGAAATTAAAAAGCAGACTGTTGTTAACCAAGGAAGAGGAAATTATTTCAACAACTAGGAAAATTGTAGCACTCTGCCACTGAATCCCAAAGGAAAAAATCCAGATGCATTTGTAAAAGTTTTTCATTTTTAAGTCAGCCGTAGCAGCATATGAAAACTCATTAACGGAGAGGAAGGAAAAAGGGGACCGCATACCTTAACAGCTATTTCTTTCCTAAATACTTTTTTTCTTACAAATGATTATTTACAAAGGCTTGCATTGATGCATTTTGAATCTCTTTTCCTAGCACTAATTACCTGCATCTTTAATTACTACCCGAGTCAACCCAGTGCTTACATATGAAATTTAGGTTAAATCAAACTCTTTTAGAAAAGTATAGCTTTCACATGTTTGCATTTATTTTAAAATATTATTAAGCTATTATTTTTTTAAAGAAAGGGGTCTTAGTATTAACTTCATGATGAGTCTCTATGTAAGTGGTAATTAAGATACCATGTTAAGCGCTAAGGAAGTATCTTAATTTTTACATCTACTAGAATGAATTTGCTCTGACTATCTCTAATATTACCAAGTCTCATTTTGGAGTAGATGTTCATATTTCTTTAAGCAAGGCCCACACAAGTGAACTGTGAGAGAGGATGATATAGAAAATAAATTCATCATCATATATTTTTTTTAAAATTAAAATTATCTCGCCCTTGATTCAAACAATTACCATAGCGTTATTCAATAAACCTTTCCTCACTGGCAGTACTATTACATTTAACAGGGTTTTCAGCTCTATGACATATTTTTCTGTAATGCTACTTTGTATCATCAGCATATCATCTCATGCAAGAGTGGGTAATGGAAATTAATAGTGTAGTGATACCCAGTGACACTAATTGGACTAGCTTACTTCACTATTATTGAGGAGAGAGGATTGTCTAAAATTTGTTTAGAGGACTTGCAGGAGAAACAAATACAATGCATAGTGTATGCATTTGTCTGAGCTACTAATAATTTACTTGACTTTGCAGAACATTATTAAAATACCTAAGTATATGGTGCATAAAATTACATTTTGTGTAGAAGTGATGGGAAACAAAAGAGCCAAAGGAGTAATAAGAAAAGCTTAAAAGTGGAGGTGTAGGAAGATGAGTGGATGATAACTACATGGGGAAAAAAAATCCACATCAGCTTGAGTGAGACACACTTAGAAGTAGCTTTCCTCATTGTAATTGTTGTCTTGAAAATGTTTGCCAATTTATAGATTTACTAGTTATATTTAAATTTGTCTTCTCCATTTGTCATAGTCAAGAATTAAAGAATCTTCCCTGGACACAGCTAAAGGGATCACATAATAAGATACTAGATAGACCATTTTATTTGTTACTGATTTTATCGTCAACTAAATCATGCCTGCAGATAATCCATCTGAATTATAGTTTGTGTAAGATAAACATGTCTCCAGCCATTGATATCCATATGGTCATTTAAGCGGGCTTTTGGGACTTGACATGGCACTTAGGGTATATAGTTCTTTAAAATATATATGCACATACTATCTATTTGAGTTTAGTTTCAAGGTGTTAATAGGATCTTTTATTTGTTCATAGTCTTTGCAGAAAGAAAGCTATTATGCATTTGTTACAAGACAGGTGCTGGGAATACGTGTATATGTAATGGCATATAGTATTATTTTTTCATAAGGTCTGAGTGAAATAGCTCCAGGATTTTTTACCCAAAGGCCTCTTCTTAAGGTACAGGAGCTTTTTTGTTCCTCACTGAGTTTTCAGCAATATTAATGGGGAGTGAGATATGCCCCACCTCCCATCCTCCCAAACAAGTAATAGGTTTTTGAATTTGATTTCTTTCAGCAAATGTTCGGAAGAAAGGCTGTAGGCTGTGTCTCAGAATCCCAGAGGGTCACAGGAGCCAAACTATTTCTATTTGCAAGTCACACAATTTTGGGGTTGATTCCTCCCACACCCCTAGATTTTGTTTACATTTAATGTCTTTTTGTGACTCTACCAACATTTTCCTGTAGCAACTGAGCTTGGTAAAAGCTAGGCTTTCATTTTGGTCTGAGTTTATGCTTGAACTAAAGAGGATGAGAGACTGTGCATGTATCCACTCCAGTGAACAGCCCCTAGGAAACTTATATAAAAGTAAAGATCCTGGAACTTGGAGTAAATCAAAAATCAGAAAACCAGATTAACCTCCTGTGACTGCTAAGCCTCAGGGAACCAGGTCACAAAGAGGCAGAACTATTATAATTGAAGTAATGGTGTTACATACTGTAAACACAGACCAATAGGACCGTAAAAATAGCTGCCCATTGCAAATACCTCCCATACTGCAATTGTGAAGAGGTTAGATGTAGGTTTTCCTTTTTATATGATTGCATGAATATATGTACAACGTTACTTGAGTTCATCAAATTTAGCACAGAAGATGACTCATAGTTCATGCATCTTGGAGTTTTTATGTGTGAAACAGAAAGCTGCTGCTTTCTAAATGTTAAGTATAGAAGCAAGGGCTAAGTGCACCGTTACTGTATGCATTTCTGGTAGTAGTTGGAAACATCTGCTTTGTCTCTCTTGGAATGAGAACACCACAAGCCGGTCTTGCACTGTCAGTGCTCAGACTCTCACACTGTATAGAGCTAAAAGACAATGCTGTGGCAGGAAGAATGATAGACAACAAAAAAAAAAATCACATGCGTTATCTTTTGAACTTACTGATTTCTTGTCAATGAACTCACACCGCATTGATTTGGAACTGCTTTTAGAATGAGTTCACATGCTTATCAGAGTTGACAAAGTGACAGGGGAATGAAAAATAATTCCCTGCTGTTTCCTTGATTTGCTTTGCTATCCCTTGCATTAAGATTTCATGGGATGAACATGGAAATAGGGCTTTCTTTGAGACTTCAAACAAATCAACAAACCACTGAAAGAATGAAAACTAATGCTTTCAGTAAGGTACTTGATTTCTTTTAAAGAAATAATTAACTACCTAACTTACTTTTAACACCAGCTAGTTTAAATATTATTTATGCTCAGTAATTCTGCAGAAAATATACTCCTAACTTGCTAATCTATCAAGCGTATTTTATTGAATGATTGACAACTTGCTGCAAATATGTTTGAGCGTTACATGAATATTGCAAGTTCATCACATCACCACGTGCTCAGCATCTGGGGCAGGGTAGATTCACCTTTAATTATTCCTCAAATCTTTTATGTTCTGGGCCAATTTTTTGTAATTCAGTATAACCATTTCTTAACTTAGCTTAATCACTCAATATAGGAATCACATGCTATCGGCAAAGCCCTAGAAGAGCACATTTAAGAATAGCATGACATTATCTGTATTTACAGAGTGAGTTTTGTCTTCTGAGGAGCAAAGGATTAGGTGGGAAAATAAAATATTTTGAAGTCTGCTTAAAGTACTGATACTAAGAATGGCCTTCTAATGATTGCATAGCTTTACCTGAACGTGGGTATTTTTACTCCAGTAAAGTAAATCAGCATGCTCTGTACCATTCTCATTTTGCAACACTTCAGGTAACTAGTGAATCAAGCTCTTCTTACCACATAAAAAATGTCTTCTCCACTCCTGAGATTAGTGTTAGGAGAAAGTCATATCAACTATTTTGGACAGGTATCTCAAAATGAAAGAATGGTCCTCTGGAAATACACCACTGGATATAGAGTGAACCAGAGGCAGTAGTGAATAGCAGATACATAGCTTTCAGGTGGATAAAGCTAAGGGAGATGCATCTCACTTTTGTTTTTCTCACAGAAAAAGTCACAGCAACCATGGTATAAACAAACAAGCTTACCTCTTCTTTATGATATGCTAGTAGCTCACAAACGTGATGAGTGGCAACTCATTAAGACAAATTTATTTAGTTATGTCTTGATTTTTGCCTTCTCTTTCCTTCCCTTCACTTCCCTGTCTTGAAAAAAAGGTTTCTGTGCCTCAACCCTGCCCAATATTTTTCGTATAAAAAAACCCCAACAAAACCAAACAACAAAATCAACCACATTCTTCAGAAGCTGCCTCTGCAGTGAACTCAGTGGTGTCCATGTATCAGACATGCCTATCAGATAAGATCCCTTAGGGATCTCAGGTGAAGTTCCATTTCTGACTTTCATATGGGCTTCAGATGTGAAACAGGTACTGAAATGCTCAGATTAAGTAAAGTAGCCTCTGGGTTAGCCCCTGGGTCTGAGCAATAGCAGAATTTGAGGCAGCTATAAGCTTTCTTGGAGAAACCTGTCCGTACCTGGATATTAATCAGATTTCTATGTTCCTTCCACTTGAGGTACATTCTATTTCTACTGGACTTTGTGCACCAACTATTTGTTTGGTCTATATTTGCCTCAATTTTCTATCTTTTAAATATGAATTTTAATTTTCATTACTAACAAAGATATTACAAGGCTAAAATTATTAAATAGTCTAAACCAATCTGGGTCTATGGTGACAGAATTTGGCTATTTATTAGCTTGTAATACCTGATTAAAAGAAACCATTTTTATTTTACTCTGCTATATCTGTCTTAGCTGCATGAAAGGAATAGAAAACTCTATGTGTGACCCCAGGCACTTTCTCTGAGTGATATAACTGAAGGATACTTATATTAGGGCTGGAGTTTTTGCAGAAACAGTTATAAATACAACATTTTCATTGATTCAGTACCTTTACAATAATAAAGATATTATTTATTGAATTTTTTTGAGGATTGAAAGCCAGTTCTTCATTAACTACTTTGCAATTTATGCTGTTATTTTTAAAAAGCAATGCTCTTATTTATATTTGTAAGCTAGCAGTTTTGGGAAAGACTGGAGTGATAAATTATGCACAAATACTTTTTTTCCTGCTGGGCACAGGAATTTGTGTTCCTATAAGCTTATATTTAGAACATAAAGAGCTAGCTTTCAGTAGGTCTTAAAAAGAGATCTTATTTCAGTATTTCAGAAGTGAAATATAATGATATATATAACACTAGATTACTAAGAACAAAAGAGTACAAATCACAACATGTTGGAGATGCCATTCATTAAAGAAAGAGAGAAGGGAAGGGATAAGGAAAGACGTGTACCTGGCTAAGACATAGTTAATTTTCTTTATAGCAGCTCATATGGTGGTGTGTTTTAGATTCGTGTCCGAAACAATATTGATAAGAAACTAATGTTCTAGCTTTGCTAGCATCAAGACCTTCTCTGTTTCTCACTGTGATCCCCTACTGTGAAGACTGGACATTGCACAATAGGCTGGGAAGTGAACAACTGTGCAGATTACTCAGTCTAACCAGAGATACTCCATACCATATAACATCATGCTTAGCAATAAAAGGGAAAAGAGGAGGTTTTAGGAAGGTTAGCCGTCTTTTGCTCAGGAACGTGCTGGCCATCTGTCTAGCCTTGGGAGGTGCTGAATGAGTGCCTTTTCATCACTTGTTTTGTTCTGTTTTCATCTGTCTTCTTCTACTTATCCTTCACTCCTTTACTCATTAAACTTTTTTTTTTTTTTTTTTTTTTTTTTTTACATCTAGACACCCAAGTTGTCTTGCTTCTATTCTGCCTTTCCTCTTCCCCCATCCCACTGGGGATGAGGGGGAAGTGAGTGAGCGTCTGTGTGGTGCTTAGCTGCCCACTGTGGTTTACCAACAACAAGGGAATGAGAAAGGGAAGGAAAAAAATAATACTAATTTCTGATGCTCATTATGCTAGGCTATATGGATTTTTCTTTTGTAGCATATCAATTAAATTGTGAGTGGAAAAAATTAAAAGAGCAGTGAATTACACTGGTTATTAACAGAAGAAAAAAACCTGGTTTTGACAAAGCATAGTTTTGCACTCTGAGTTATACAAAACTATATTAATCTTGAAACTGTAACCGTTCCATTGTTTAAAGGATTGAATTATGAAACTGCTTTTACAATTCTTACTATTTTCAGGTTCTTTTGACTACTTAATAGCACCACAAAGCAGTTACTGGTTTTGAAATTATTGAGCTTCATGGCTATCCATGTAGCCGCTCTTAGAAAAGCATGTATATGAACTAAACTTAGAAGGTTTCACTGAGAGGAACAGATGCTCTTGCAGTTTATCCCTAATATACAAACACACATTTCTTTTTGAACTGCATTAAAGAGATTGTTTTCATAGTTTAATTTCTTTATATTAGGCTCCTGTCCTCTGACAGGAAGCTGGATAGAGGATAGAAACTGAGAATAGGCTTGTATGATCAACTAAACAGTAACAAGAAGTGTGACCTTCAGTGGCAGCCTGCAAGACAAGATTTTTGAAGTATTTTTCTCTAAACAGTGTTACCTTACTGTACTTTCAGATGACATCTGTTAGCTTATTTGCAATGGACAACTACTTTAAAACAAAATCAAATAGGAACTAATCCTTCCTAATACATTGCTGCCTCCACAAATAGCCCTTGCTAGTATCTGTCTCTACTTCCTTAAGTAACTCTATCTTTTTTCCGTAGCCTTATTTCCATTGATTTTCCCTTAGCTACCATACTCTATTGGTTCCTTAAGTCTTGGTCAACTTTATTTTTCTTCAGTTCCATTTATGCCTCTTTAACCAATTTCTTTGAAGTGCCCTTATCTGAACTAAATATGAAGTTGTCTACATTGCTGAAAGCCAGCATATATAAGACAAGGATTTTTTTCTTGAAGCATTACTTCTGCTAGATGTAGTAAATGGCAAAAGCCTTCATAGCTTTCTCCCCCTTCAGAAGCAAGAGACTACTTTGTCAGTGCAAGCTCTACTCACAGGAAATAGAACCTTCTTGGGTGAAAAGGACCACTGCAGGTCCTCTGTCTGACCCCTGCTCAAGGCAGTCCAGTTAGAGGGAGTTTTTCAGGGACATGTCTGGTTGCATTTTGAATGCCTTGATGTCCCTGTGGAGACCCCACAGTCCCTCTGGATAATGTCTTCCAGTGTTTGCCCACTCTCATGGTAAAAAAAACCCACATCTATTCAGAATCTCCCATTCCTCAACTTGTGTCCATTGTCTCCAGACCAGTTACCATGTACCTCCAAGAAGACTGGCTCCATCTTCTCTGTACCCTTGCATAAGACATGTGAAGACAACAATGAGGTCTCCCCTGACCCTTCGCCTCTTAAGGTTGGACAGATCTCACAGCCTCTCACAGCCTCTCCTTGCACACCATGTGCTCTGTCCCCCTCGCCAGCTTGATGACCTTTGCTGGAGCCACTCAACGTACCAGTGTCTTTCTTCTGCTGGGGAGCCCAAGATTGGACACAGCACTCGAGATGTGGTCTCACAACTGCCAGCCAGAGAAGGAATGCTTTCCTAGACCTGCTGACTACACTTCTGCTAATAAATCCCAGGTTTCAGTTGTCTGTCTTTGCTGCAAGGGTGTGCTGCTGACTCATGTACAATTTGTCCTTCAGATACTTTTCTGTCAAGCTGCTGCTTTCTATCCAGCCAGCCCATAGCCTATAGTATTCCATGGGGTTATTCCCTCCCAGATGCAGGATTTTACACTTTGTTGAACTTCATGAAGTTGCTGTCAGCCCATTCCCCACACCTGTCCAGGTCCCTCTGAATAGCGGCCCTGCCCTCAAGCTCATCATCTGTTCTTCCCAATTTTTTACCATCTGCAAATATGATGAGACTATCCTCTTCCCATCCTCCAGGATGTTAATAAAGTCATTAAAGAGTATTTGCCCCAATAATATTGCCAGTTGGCTTTTTTACTGCTGATCACCACTCTGTAAGACCAACAGTCCAGCCAATTTTTCTCCCACCTTATTGTTAACTTTTCTAGTCCATAGCTCACAGTTTGGCTATAAGAATACTATCAGAGACTGTGACAGATGTCTCACTAAAGTCAAAGTATGCCACATCCACCATTCTCCTCTCATGCACACAGCCAGTTCTTTCATCATAGAAGGCAGTCAGGTTGGTCAGGCACAATTTGCCTGTAAGGGAAACTCAGTGATTAGTGCGTTTCCTGTCATGATGCAAATGGCTGGTCTGAGGCTGGCTTTGTTGTATGTCAAATTGTGGAAAGGAGTGTTCTTCTGCACAAAGAGCAGAGGAGTGAAAGAGGCCTTTGGTTCCAGATATTTTCTGTGTGAACATCATAGCAAAGAAGGATCACTTGTCAATTCTCAGACCATTCTAGGTATGACACAGGTCATGATAGAGGCTTACGTTAATTTGAGTCTCCTGTCCCCACTCAAGGATCTTCAGCAGAGATTAGCCAACCCCATGAAAGATTGGTGCTCCTACTCTAAACCAGGTGATGTACCTTGCCTTGTTTCCCCCCAGTTGCACATCTTGTCAGATTTATCTCACCTAACTTTACCTTAGGTTTACCTAGATTACCTCCTTAGTTACCAAAAAGAAGTAGGCTTTTCTAGGATATGATTACAAACATCTACCTGTTAGTGAAATCAGATCATACTCTAAAAATACTAGCTATTTTTACTGACTATAAGGAACTCTGTCTTAGACCTAGATTTGGTCAGATAAATCTCACATAGAAATATTTCTTTTAAATTTCCCAGGGTGTTTCTATTACAATTCAGTTGTTATTAAGTGGATAGGAGAAGGTATAAGCCTATATTTTCCTCACTTCTAAAATATTCCAATCCAGGAATCCTTGAAGACTTTGTATAGCTTATGGTACATTGTATCTCACACTAATAAATATATTACTGAGTTCCCTTCTGGTGCTATTAGCTGTGTTCTATTTGAAACATCTGAACAATCTGTTTCTTTTTGCTGCTGTTAGCCATTGTTTAGGTATTTTGGAAACATGTCAGTTTTTTAAGGGATACAATCTTGCGTGAGTCAAAAATAATGGAGTTTTGCTATTGCTTTCAATAAATGCAAAATCAGGTCTTCAGTCTTCTTACTCTAATGTGATTCTAATTATTTTGCACTTTCATCCTTCTTCTGTGCTTTCCCTTGCAACATTAAACTTAATTTGTTAATTACCCAACATTTGCAAATTATGAGGCAAACCTGGAACTCATTTTATTTCCGTTGATGCTTGCTCTGTGTCCTGCCTCTTAAACAAATGGAGTGGTAAGCATATGATTATTTTCAGCTAAACTTTGTGTCCATTATTAAAGTCTGGTGTACAGTGGTCCCCTTTACAGTCTTGTCAGTTTACCTTAGACAAATTACTTTACTCTAGCTTTGCCCTGATTCAGAAAGATACTTAGGGTTACATTATCACAGTTGTGTTAGGAATAATACTGAATTTAATGAGTCTGCCCATGATGAAATTTAGAGTTGTCTGTAATTACTATTTGGTAGTAGGGGCTGCTTTCAGAATAATCTATTACAAGGATAAAGGCATTTAAGAAATATTGTAAATAATGGAATAGCCATTTACCTAATGCAAAAATAGCACATCTAACAAAGTAAGTTTTGAATAATGAAAGTGATTTAAATGCAGAATTCCATTCTTTCCATGTATTTCTTGAAATATTGCTGAGCACCACATTTCTACTGAGGAGGGGACTACTGTCAATCTGAGACTAGCTACGGAGAGTATCTTTTGAAAGATTATTCAAAGACACATACTGAAAAGCCAACAAAACAAACTGTTTTCTGCAAGAAATCAAAATCTCTGTATAGATTTTCTCCATGTCTGCTCTATTCATGGAGTTCTTTTTGATACTGTCAACAAGAATGTCAGTTGTAATGCAGATATCTGTCCAACAGGAAGTGAACTGAGACCATAGGATCAATTTTCATAAGCAATTGAGTAGCCATCAGTCAGTAATAATGTTTCATTTGGACATGTTAATGAACTGGATCACATACAAACTAATTGTCTGTCAGAAGTTGAAATGTTATAGTCCTTTTACCAGTCTTTATACCCTTTAGGACTCTGAAATGTTTTATTTAATTTTCCTTCTGATTTTTCTCTCAGTTTATTATTTTTTATATTCCTTTTTAACTGTCTTCTAAGGCTTGTCCTAAAGCCTTATTTTTCACATGGTATTTTTTATTCCATGTTTATATTGTATCAGGCACATTTGGGTCCTTGTATTTGACTAGATCTCTTGGGCATTTAACTAATAAAACTAATAGCAAATAACGACTTCATCTCCAGGCAAAATTAGACCTGAAAAATGGAAGTAGTAATGCTTGCTTCTCCACAATCATCAGAATGATTCTTTAACTGCTCATAGCCTCTGGATGCACCATACTGTAAGTTCAGATCTCAAATCACATTTAGAAGATTTCCAGGTTCAGAGTCTTGCCTCTGCAGTGGCAGTTCCCCAATGCTCCAAGAATCCCTACTGTAGCTGCAATGCTGAAGAGCATGACTTACACCAAGGATTTTGGGCATCTTCTTCCAAGAACAGAGAGCAATGAGGATCTGGCAGCCCTGCAGCTACTAATCTGGGACTTAAGGAATCCTGTTGCAGGACCCTCCACCTGCGGGCATCTGCCTGCAGCCCCACATCTCAAACCTCTTTCCATCACCTGGTATCTCCTGGCTGCAGAGCATGTTCATAGTATGCCCTCCCTTATCCTTTATACTCATAAACTAGAATCATGTTTACATTTCCCACAGTATTTCTAGGAAACTGATTTCTGACTATATTCTGCCCTGCTCCATTACCTCTGGCATTTATGAGTCTTAAACTTTATATAGTATCAGACTTGGAAAACTACAGATTTGCAATATTTCAACATCTTTCTTATGTCTTTTCATGGCAACTTCTACAGTCATTACTAGAAGGAAAAGTTGCATCATCATTCCCTTTTGTCATGGTTTAACCCAGCTGGCAACTAAGCACCACACAGCCGCTCGCTCACCCCCCCCCCCCTCGTCCCTCAGTGGGATGGGGGAGAGAATCGGAGAAAAGAAAAAAAAAGTAAGAGCCGTGGGTTGAGATAGAGACAGTTTAATAAGAGAGAAGAATAACAATAGTGATAATAATAATGGTAAAAGAATATACAGAATATATATAAAACAAGTGATGCACAATGCAATTGCTCACCACCTGCTGACCGATGCCCAGCCCGTCCCGAGCAGCGATCACTCCCTGAGCCGTGATCACACAGTCCGTGACCGACTGACCGAACAACCAAATAACACCCCCCCCCACCAAGCATGACATTATATGGTATGGAATAGCTCTTTGGACAGTTTGGGTTAGCTGTGCTAGCTGTGCTGTACTCCCAGCTTGTTATGCACCTGGCTGAGCAGGAGAAGCTCGAAAAGTCCTTGAGTAGTCTGAGCACTACTTGGCAACAGCTGAAAACATCAGTGTGTTATCAACATTCTTCTGGTACTAAATCCAAAACACAGCACTATGCTAGCTACTATGAAGAAAATTAACTCTATCCCAGCCGAAACCAGGACACCTTTTGTCATTTCCTGTTATTGACTACATGCCTTACTGTGAGGGTCATAGTTTCCAAGATGAGTCTCTGATTTGGGGTATGTACAGCTATAGCTGTTCATGCAATAGAAATGTATGCAGTTAGATGTGTACACAAGGCTGATAGGTTGAAAATTCAAGTTTGAGCCAAAGCCGCCAAATTTGTTATCCTCATCAAATCTCATCAAATATGTATTCTTTCTCTCCATTCAGCCTTATCCCATGTCTTTCTCACCTGCAAAATAATCTCCATGTAATGAGCTCTTGGTTATTCTCTTCTTCCCCTTCTGTCACTCCTAAGTTTATCTAGAGCTTCCAGGAATGCTTACTGTAAATGTACCACCATCCTTTGAATTAATCTGCACTGTGGTAAATGTAGGCATATATAGTAATATCCAGCTGCCTTTTTTTCAAGTTTAATTCATATTCTAAACATGCATCAATCAAATCTTGGATTTGTCACTAAAATAAGGATTAAGTGTTCATTTGGCATGCTTATTATATGCTGGCTATTGCTATGCCAGAGAAACCAGCTGGACTGTGGAATAAAAATCTCATATAGGATTCTCCCAAGGATTTTTCCTTAAGGAAACAAACAAATAATCAGAAAAAAAAATAATAATAACATTATAAATGTTTACAGCATGAGTTGGAAAATGTGTTTGTCCTTGCTGCTGGAATCACTTATCCTCGCATTTAAACCTACTGGTTTTGAAGATACATGATTTATTCTGGCATGAAATCCCTAAGACCTGCAGCAGTTTGAGTTGCTCCCATTAGCACATGAAACACTGACTAAAAGTCTCAGTGTTATACAGCAGGTGCATCTTAACTGTAGTTCATTGTATTTCATTCCTTTTATAAAAATCCTCTAATTCACAACACTCTTACCTGAAAAAAACCCAACCAAACAACCAAACAAAAAAAGCCATCCCAAAACACCCTCAAAATCCCGAGCTATTAGAAGAGGGCACTGCAATTTCTTTCCTTGTGGAAGATTTCCAATAGTTAAAACTGTCTTTTTTTTTGTATGCCTCTGAGGTACAGTATGTAAAAGTCAGTCCTACTAAGATATAATTAGAAGTGTAGGACAATTCTAATGCTGTTTTACAACTGATGAAATCTGCTTCAGCTCTGTCTACCACCTGATTACCATGGAAACCATTGCTGCCCAACAGAGTAATTCTAATCAAAATGAATTATTATTAATCTTCCCAGTCAAGGGTGGATAGAGATTTGGACAGTTTATGTTAAAGTTTCTGGTACAGGCTGAAAGATTCAGTAAGGGTAAATATTAATTCTTAGTGTATTAGAGAGCAAGAGTGTTTTGTTATGAGACAAGTACAACTGGCTGTCCAAAACCTAGATATTAGCAGACTGCAATATCAGCTGTGAATCATCTAGGAATTGGACATAAATAAAGGTAGTTTTTCTGGATGGTAAGAAGCTACAGGAAAAGCTGACATGAGAAAATTAACTGTCTGTTTCAAGGATAGTAAAATGCTATTTTAAAACTTACTGCTGGAAGGAAAAAGTAATAGGAATGTTTTGTACAGGTTAGCATTTAGACAGTTAAATAGCTATTTTTGCTAAAATACACTCAAAAAGATGCTTTTGTTTTCCTTTTATTTTAAAATTTGTTTGATATACGGAGACAATAGCCATGTTTTGTAATAAACATTGAAATTAAATATTTTATGAAAGTTTGAGAAGAGGTCATAGAAGACTATATCAAACTTCCACTATTAGAACAAACAGCATTTCTTGTTTTATAGTAAGACTGTCAAAGCAGAAGAGAGGCCATAATTTTCCAGGAAATCCCTATCTCTTGGAACAGGTGCAAATTGAGCAGCATTTGGTGTTTTTTGACTTGAGTAGTTTTCCAGTTCACAAGTTGATGTTTATACTAGACACCAATGCCACCAACCCCAAACTTTTACATTAAAACTACAATTCCAATTCTCCCATGGTTCATGTTCCAGAAGGGCTAAAAAGAAAGTAACCAAAAAGTCAGCAAATATCACAAAGCTGGAAAGAGGGAACAATGTATGAGGAATCCATATGGAAAACAATTGTAACAATTTTGTTCTGATTTATGTAGAATAAAAAGCTATTTTTACCTTTTTTATCAGTACACAACTTATTTTACCTCTTTCCTCTCTCCTTTAATGGAGGAAAGACAATTAAGCACTTAGTTCCCAGTGAACTCAGTTGCAATGAAATATGTAGATATTTAGCAATTAGTCATCTCAGTCAAACTATTCTTCCAGGCTGTTTCTGTAGACAGTGAGAGAGGTACCTTCAGACAATGATTTAACTCCATTTTAAAATGGTGTAATTAACCTACATTTCAAAGTGACTTTTCATTTCCTTTAACTATAAAGGCAGCATGGATTCAGCTTGCTTTTAGAAGGCTAATCTAGGTGAATGAAGGCACTTGTGGAACTTCACAAATGACTGAGTAATTTGGTGGTTCACCACTTGTTCTCTTTGTCTGATATTGGTCCAGTGACTTTTAAAAAAGCACAGGCCACACTGGTTTAAGTATTCAACTGCTTAGTTTTCTCTGTAGAACAGACTGGAAGACTAATATCAGGCTGGGGTGGAAAGCTGTTGGGAATGACGGGGAATGGATCATTGTTCGTACAGAAACATACTATTAGCCATATTAACAGGAGGGCTGTTTAGGGGTTTGTTTTTTCCTTTTTTTTTTTTTTTTTTCATATGTGTGTATGACTGGATTAATATTGACTACATAAACATAGTTATTTTCCTGGATTTTCTATAAATATAAGATGAAGAAGGAAACATTTTGCCTAGTCTAATGATTTGGACGATGAGAGGAAGTACTGATATGTTGGAAGTAAAAAACATGAAGGGACTGTGGAACTCATCATTGTACTTTATATCAGATTCTCAGGCTCCCAATGGGTAATAAAACAGGACTTCTTTCTTATTGTCTTCACCCTTGGTGGCCAATTAAGAGTCTTTTTGGTTCCAGCTGAAGATTTGGCAGGTCTACTCTTTTGGCCATAATGTGGTGCGGAGTGTAATGAAAGTTAAAGTTAAATTTGAGTTCAGCACCTGTGGCTGGTTTGGCTCTGTGTTCACATTTGACACTAAGCCAAGGCAGAGCCAGAGTGAGAATGTTCTAATGTGTTTCTTGGCAGTCAAAGTCACCTTAAATATCAGTTAATGCATTTATCTTTTCTCATTTATGTAGTTAAATCCAATGTTTTGACTTCCGTCTTGCTCAAAGGGACAAACTAGGACCTTGGCACATTTCTATTACCACAGGTTTGGATGAAGGAGCTATGCAGATTAAAGAGAAGTTTACTTTCTAAATGGCAAAGATGAACCCATAGCACTTATTGAACATTATTATGAGGCACACTGTTGTTGTTTTCTTAAATCTTTTTTGATCTCCTATTTGAATGGGAAGTGATTTTTCTATTCTGTGAAGTCTTTCAAGATTTTTTTAAGTTTTGTGGTCTGTGTTTAACAAAACTGAGACTTTTGAAACTCTTCAAGAAGAAAGCAAGACCTGTTTACCTCAGAATAGCCATTTTTACGTGGACTATTATATTTTCAGAGAGTGGGTAATACCTGTTTTTCAAAATTACTGTGAATGAGGCTAAGCAGACACTCAGAGCTGGTGTTCTAGAGTAAGTAAAATAAATCCATTCATTGACTTTTTTTGGGTTAGGTTTCTCTCAGTCTCACTGTGGTTGTCCCTCTTTGAACTTTTTATTAAACAGGCAGTGGGACAGGATCTTAAATGTAGTAATTCTTTATCACAAGGGAGTACTCTAAATCCTTCATTTTATGTAAATCAATATGCCAAAAAAAAATGAAGTAGCTACACTTAGAGAGCAAAAAGCGATGGTATTTATCTTACAGGCAGAATCTAGGTCTGAGCTACATATCTAGACTCTGATTACAGGCTAGAGAAGAAAAAGGCAGTTCTAGGCATAATTCGTCTTATCCTAAAGCAGATATCTAAAAGATCAAATACATTTTATGCTAACAGCATCTGTTTCTCTCCATTGATTATAAAGGAAACTAGACTGATTAGCTCTGTTGCCTACATTGTAGTTTTGTTTAAAGTAGATAAGATTAATTGTACCCGTGTTGTCTCTATGGTCTAATGTTTTGACTATTCATCTGGAAACAGATGGGGAGACTCAGCCCCCTTGAAAAGACTGTAATGGGACTACAAAATGATGCTGATACTTTACAGAGAGATTAGATTAGCAGTAGAAAATGACTGGGGTAGCCAAGCATACTAACTTGAGCAAGGTGTGGTACTGAAGGCAAGTGTTCAGACTACATATTTAGGAAAACACAGAACCTTTCATTTTCTCACTGAAATGCACATAATTCTTGACAAAGTTCCTGAATCTAAAAGTGTGTAACTCAGTTGCTTACTTTCTTAACTGTTACTCTTATTTTCTTATTAAATTTATATATATACAAGGCCTATTAAAAATATTTAGTGATTTTTTTGTGCTTTCCATACCTCTATGGCTTTTATTTTAAGGATGACTAGGTTAAAAAAATGGTATGTGAGTAGTAATGGATTTTATACCATACTGTCACTTGACAGTATCAAAATAAACCACTGATATTAGTCGAATACATGCATATAAGTATTTATGAATGTATATATTGAACCACATAATACATAGGTAAATGTATACTTATGTAGGCATAGGTGTATGTTTGCATATCGATTATCTTTCCTTCTTAGAAATTGGACCTATAGTACTAGTTCTCATAAACCTAACCCAAAAAACAAATGTTCTCATATCACAGTAGGGCGATTGCAGGTTGCACGCTTATTTTTCATGATTATGTAATTTTAATCTTAATATCTTTCTAAGTATGTCTCTACCAAAATATATTAGGAAGTTGCTTATTTTGCTTCCATTTGATTTTTTGGGGTTGTTGGGTTTGGCGCTTTATTGGAGGGTTTGGTGGGTGATTTTGTATTCTGTTTTTTAATTCATTGAGTTCCAGGTTAGTGCTAGGGAATAATATATAGTATCCGTTGCATCTCCTACTTCAAGGCATTTTTCTTAGGAAAATAAACATTAAACCCCAAATTAACAAACCAAATCTAACTGGAGGAAACAAAGGCACTCTAATCTTATTTAAATAGGAAATACGGGGCATTATAATGTAAGTCATGCCTAAAATGTGTGTTGAGGCACAGTTCTGCTTTCATTCATATGCAAATATTATATATTTGAAAGGGAGGGAATCGTAGGTGGTTTATTACCTATTAAGATTTATCTGTCCTATTATAGCTTCGGTCCAGAGGGTGGAATGCTACAGACAAGATCTACTGAAAGAGCTGACTGAAAAAAGAAATAAATTTAGAACCAAAACTTTAGATAGTGGGTCACTGCCACAGTTTCCAAGACTGTAGTTTGATCTGCAGCTCTGTACTGCTTCTGCTGAAAAAATACAGCAGTGAAATTTTGCCTCTAGAAAAAGGAAGTGCAATTCTTGCTGTTCAGGAGTAGAGAGCTGAGACCAGATTGTGGTTTAGAAAATCATAGCAGTCATTTTTTCTACCCTTGTTCCAAAAGGAAAGTAAACTGCCAGTTGCGGATATCTGACTCATTACTTCTTCCTGCACTAACTCAGCTGTACTAGCCATTTCAGGGCGACAGCTGAGTAAAAGCCCTGACTGTGTCTCCATCCACTCATTCTCACCTCTCCCAAAATTTCAGAAGTCATAGCCCATAGAGGTAGCTCTTATAAAATGCCTTTGGGTTCCTTTTACACTTTTCTGGCCTGCATGCTAACACATGTAGTAGCATATAGCAGTCTTGTCTGTAGATTCAAAAGATGAATACAAATCACTCCATGAATACAGTCATAAGTAGAGGGGTACCTGTGCTGAACTTGTGCTTAGCTAAATAAATTTGGTGTGCGTGCCAAGTGCAATAGGCAGTCTACAGATCATTTTTCTGTGGGCATGTGCTATCCCCTATGAAATTTGTGTTGACTAAGGAAATGCACCTTCTGAAGTACCAGGAATTTACTGATCATTTAATCAATATTTTAACTGTCTAGTCAAAATAAAACCAAAGATATTATTAGTCAAATTGCAGTACTACTAACACCTATAGACAGTTTTATTAAAATACTGCTAATTCCCAGCAATAAAAGTGAGCACTGATGCATACAAAGTTTCTTATATCCGTCTGCTTTTGTTGATGTTATGGTCACCTTCCCAGTGCTCTTCTGGATCCTGAGGTAAACAGTACCACTTTCCACAAGGAAAGTGGGAGGCTATTTGCATGATGCTCCATTTGCATTACAGAATGACATAATACATCCTGCATATTCAGTTGCAAGAATTCCCTCTTTGGCAGTTTCCCCTCAGCTTTCTTGAAGAATAGATATGTGTTTGTGTGAGGAAATTTGGCAGCTTCTATCTTTTAAAAAAGGTTGTTTCATTTAAAATGTGTTAATTCAAATCAGAATATTCTTCTTATCCAAAAGAATAAACCACAGCTGTAAAGCCATGTTTATATTCTTTGTCAGTGATCATATCAGCTCCAACATATTCCTTAATTAGGATACCATGCTAGTATGATACTCAGTTATCAGAGAACAACCAACTGGAAATACAAGAGAAGGACTGATTTAGTCACCCCTCAATGTGATAGTCAAACATCAATGGACGTATTCCAGGAACCTGAGTTATTACAGTGGCTGCACGGTGAAGAGAGGATCCTAAGGCTGCATTTCCTGTGACTCTTATAAGAAACATAATCATCTATCATCATACTAATGATGTGAGGGAAATATTGCAGTAGAAATGCTTTCTGTGATCTAGTGTAATAAAATGTAAGCCTGTATACTTAGGAAGTAACTTAAACAGTGAGACTTTTATATCATATCTTTGGCCTGTCTTTTGTCTTAATGATTTCATTTAAACTAATATGAAAGGTACTTGACAATATATGATCTGAGAGCTTTACGGTGCTTGTGAAAAAGGAAGAAGCTAATCTCATGAAAGTTGTTAATAAGTCTTAAAGTATTATCAACGCTTTAACATATTATTCACTTTCATATGCTATTAGGCAGAGGGGAGTTGGCTAATGTGATAAGAAACCAATTAATATGATACAGAAGCAAGTATATGATAAGACCTTTGTTCAGAATATTGCTGGGTTTAATAAAACCTCCAGCACAGTCATTCAATACCTTGTTCATTGCAACTTGTGATAGGTTTTTTTTTAATGTCCATCACAGAGGAACATAGGGATTTGTTTGCTGCTCTTTATACAGCTTGTAGCATTATCAGTAATAAAGTAGCAATTTGGAAAACATTAGATTACGTCTTTCTCTGAGAACCTTTCAATTTCCAGCCCACAGCTAAAACTCATGGGTAACTGACACTTCTTAATTGTATTTGAAATATTCAGCTCAAATGTTATTCCTTCCACTATTTTTTTTTGTGTGACCATTTGGAATATTACAATTATCATCCCCCTAAAATACAAATATTTTATAATTTAACCTGGAGTGAAAGAAGTGTCTGATTTCATGCTTCTCTTATGAACCTGATGATAATCTTGTTTTTGAGAGATGTGGAGCTCAAGTGGTTCAAATAATATACACATTTATAGGCACTGAGTTTCAGTAAATACAGGAGTTTGAACACATTCTTTAAAAACAAATCCTAAAAAATCTTATGTACTACTAGATGTTCTTATGTTCAGCAGTCTATACTTTGCCAGATAGTTTATCAATAAATAAGAACAAAAGTAATCAAATATATTTCCTTTTTATTGATGTTATTGTCCTGTGCAGTATGGTGTTTCAGTGATTTCTAGGTGCATTACTAATACTCCTACTAGAGTTTAACAGTGGTGAAATCTAAAAAGTTAGGTTGGTGGATTTTCCTTTAGTTTTCGGTCTCTTTCATGTGCTGCTGCTTAACATTTTATTATACATAATGGTCGATTTCTCCTTACTACACATATTGGTTTCCCCATATATTAAGTCATATTTGAATTCTATATCTTTAAAACATGTAATAAATCCTACTTTGAAACAATGTTGAAACTATTTTGACAGACATTTGTCATTTTGGATTGTGATTTACCTGGGATCTCCAGCAGTTTGCCATGTTGTGTCATTATAAAACTATAGTATGCAAGACAATATATAATTCCATTTCTGATTTTTTCCCAGTAAGTCTGTTAATGGCTGCATTTAAAAAAAAAAGGTGGATTTTTTTTTTTTTTTAAATAGACAGTTACAGAGGAATACAGTAAAAAGAAAAAAGAGGAAACAAGCAGTGCAGAGCAGGTGAATAAGGAAGCTTGATGCTATCTCATAACACAGATAGGTAAGACATGAAAAAGAAATGAACAGTGGAAAGTTGAAAGCTAATGAAAGAAAGTGAAAATTGCACTTTCCATATACAAAGTGCATTTTCTTTAATTTCTTTCTGATCATAAGTTTGGCACCCTGTGCTGGAAGAGAGGAGGACTAGCAGATGCTGCCTTCTAAGGCATGTTCAAATATGTTCTCAGCTTGAATTCGGAAGAGACAGCTGACTTGATTTTAAAACTGGGGGGAAAAAGATGAATGCAAGATTTAAAATCTGGGTGACAGCAATTAAGGGAAGATAATCATATCTTTAGTTAACAATTTTTTGATCTGGTTGCCAAAAGGAAGTTGTTAAACTCACATTTGCTTTCTCAAAGTAAAGAATTAAAGCCTGTGTTTCTTTTCTTACTTCCCCTCTTCCTGCAAAGTTGCTCCTCCTGAAATAGAGGCTGAACTCAAGGAGCCTTGAGATTAAAGCATTTCTATGTGTACTTTAATTCTATTTTAATTACACTACCTTAAATATTTTCTTTTAAATCGTTCTTTTGTGATTTGCATTTTCAGTTCACTAGGTTCTATTCTAAACATCACTGAGCTTGTAATTGTTTGAGGCACAAATAATAACAAATAATTTGTTGACATTCCCTAAAACCACCAAGGAATCCAGCCGAGACTTAATGGATTTCTCTATCCCCTCCTTAAGAAGCAGTTTCTAGTGTAATTCTTTCTCTGGCAAAGTATGTTTCACTGATGCATAAATTCAGAGATCTAAAGGTTATGAATATAGCTCTCTGCTGTCCTATTTATTCATCCAGGGTCATGAAAGCTCAGCTTGAGATACTGATCTCTTTTTAATCTTTAAGAGAAAAATAGAGAATACAGTTAACAGAATGAGTTAATTTCTGTGTGTGAATGACAAACATATTCAATAGTGTTATTTACTACTATTAAAAATTTCATAGTTGCTATGAATAAGACCTATCAAATAATAAAAATACCTGATATTATTCATATTAAATCTGTGAAATGTGAAAAGCTAATCTAAATGGACTTCTTCCTCTGCGTCATCCAAATTACTGTGTCTTTCTGAGCTTGTTGTCTTCTATATTTTTTTTAAAAAAAAAATTTCCTTGATAAGTACATACATTATTTAGTACACAAGCTGCTTAATAGTATTATTCAACAACATAATTGCTAGCTCTGATTACTATAATGATATTTCCCCAGATCATCTCATAGTCATTTACTTATTTTAGTTGCTGCATTTCATAATGCTTTAAATTTCTAACCATGAAGTGGATATATTTCTTTTTTTAAAAAAATATGTAATGTGACTAGTTGGGACAGGTGTAACTCTAAGAGAAAATTTTAAAAGAAAATTATGATATTTTAGTGACTGATCTCTAAATGCTTTCAATCACTGACACTGTAACTATCACTGATTTTGTGATTTCTAGGAAATTTGTGAGTTTTGTAGCAAATTTAAAAATTATTACTTTTACTTGCGGTTAATGCTCTTCTGTCATGTCTTCATGCAAAAAATGATAGTCAAGAACATTCTGGATAGAAACGAGGCATTTGGTGTTTCTAAGGGAACAAGGTTAATTTTATCTTTCTTAAATACATAATGGCAAAGAGCAGGAGTGCTGAAATCAAGAAAGGAGTGGGGATGTTCCATACAATTCTCTATCCCATATTGCTGCTATCAGCTGAACTCAGGGAAAAAAAAAAAAAAAAAGAAACTGAGGGACAAACAAATTGAGATTACAATTCCTAGCAAATAGAAACCCCTAAAGGTATGTACACATACTGGAAAAAAACGAAGTACTTTACATTTGGTTCCCACATCCGAAACAGGTGTGAAAGCTCCCATTACAGTCCATGGAGATCTAGCCACAGTAAGTAAGCACCTACGGCTTGATTTAGCTGCTCACACAAATCTTCATGACATTACATATGATAGAAATCTGCATCAGTCAGTCATGTAAGGCAGATAGCTCTACCAGCTTTGATGAAAAATTTCTTTATGAATTCCACTAAAATAAAAAATTTTAAAATCACATTTTGTTAGTTTATTCATTGCTTGATACTCTTCTGCTTAGCAGTAATCAATTTCCACACTGGCATAAAGCCCTTGGCTTTTACTCCCCTAATTTATCCTCTTGGGAGCCACTTAAGTGCCCTGCAAAGCTAAAAGTTCATTTCATCCTTCTTTAATTGCACGTTAATTTCATGTAACTTTTACATGAACATAATTGAAAAGGAAGATAATTTGGCTTATTCTTTTATAATTAAAGAACTACAAATACAAAAAAAAAGTACTGAAATTCTCCTTATATTAATAAATTAATCTTTTAATCAATGATTATACATTTAACCTGCCATTTGAAACTATGATAATTATAGGCTAGCTTTTCAATTTACTTAATAATCTGCTAATTTTCATTTAATAAGTGTATTAATTAAAATATATAGTGCTTTATCTTTATTTCTGTGACAGCTATCAACCTAAGTTGATAATTTATGCAGTACAGCATCAGAGAACACTCACAATAAGTATATCATTCTGTATGTAGTCTAGAGACATCATAAAGGGAGACTAGCAGGCATGACTGCTAAGATTAAAATGTTAAACTGCAGTTCTTTCACTGATTTTTTAATCTGTAAAAATTTAACCTAAAAACTTGTTCTTGCTACAGTTGTTCTGTGTCTACAGGGTTTTTCTTTGCCTCCCCACCTCCCAGCACCCCACAAAAAGGACTGTACTTGAATTTGAATTCAGCTGCTTTAGAATCTGAAGGGAGGTGGAAAATTTGTAAAATATAACCTTGAAACTCCTGTTTAAAATGGAAACTGTGCTGATGTTGAAAGGAAATACCCAATAATATGTTCTGCTTTAAAATAATTTATCTGTTATTAGCTTTTAATATTATGTATGTGCCTAGGGCGTGCCTGCCTAGGATAGAGTTATATGCTCATATGGTGCTGTGTTTTAAATTTCTGACCAAAACAATACTGATAAGATGCTACTGTTCTACCTTTTGCTGAAGAGTGTTTGCATGGCATCAAGGCCACCTCTGCTTCTCACTCTGCTCCCCCAGTGAATAGACTGGGGAGTGCACAACAGGTTGGAAATTGACGCATCCATTCAGATAACCTGAACTAACCAAAGAGATACTCCATATCATATAATGTCTTGCTCAGCAATAAAAATGAAAAGATGGGGGGTTTTAGGAGGGTTAACCATCTTTTGCTTGGAACTGGCTGGGCATAGGTCTACCCTTGGGAGGTGACGAGTGATTACCTTTGCATCACTTGTTTTGTTTTGTTTTCTTGTCTTCTCTCTTCTTCCACTTATTAAATAATTCCTTCTTTAATCTTCTTTCATGTTTTTGGTTTTTTTTATTTTGACCCCAAGTTTTCTTACTTTTATTCTTTTCCTGTTCCCCCATCCCACGGGAATGTGAGCAGGTGTGTGGTGCTCAACTGCCCCCAGTGTTAACCCACAACGGTATGACATTTAAACAATAACAATAAATAAACAATAACATTTAAACAATAACAATAAATAAACAATATTTAATATAATGATTACTAGAGCATAAAGTTTGTGGACAATTATTTCCCAGGTCTTCCTAAATGACCTTGTTGTTGAGAAGTAGTCATAATGTAATATTTGAGAAGAGTAAAAATTTTTTTTTGATGTATTCTGGACACTGCACAGTGAGAAAAGTAGTAAGGAAAATATTGCTTTGAAGTGTGTAGCTCCACATGTTTAGTAGAAAGAAAGCAAACCTCATATATCATCTTTGCAAAAAATCCTCAAACATGGTCTTCTTCAATGATCTTAGCTAGCCCAGTTGTATTGCAATATTGTCCTGTTAGTTATTAGCTGCTGGTATCAGACTTTGTCTCTTTGGAGCCTGTAAATAAGCCGTGCTCTCATACTAAGACAACACAGTTACATTGCAGGCAGTGGTGTTACCTTTGCCGTTGTGTGACAGTGGCTTGGCATATGGACATGTTCATCTGATCCTTATTCCATGTCATTTCCTATCACTGTAACCAAGAAAGTGTATTTGAAATTATACTTTCTTTCTGCAAAAATGCACGGTACTTAAATGTTGGTTAAATCTGTTTAATAGCTTATCAGTCATAATAGTTTTTACTAGGAGCATAAATTAATAATGTTACACAATCTGTGTACATAATCCTATCGTTTAAATCCGTGTACTCGTGGGAGCTGATGTCCATTAAATTTAATGGAATCCTGATCTTGCTAGTGTCAAAGGAATTTTGCGATCGTCTTCTTTAAAATAAGGAATTCACACAAGATACTCAGGACTTCTGTGGATTCAGATTTCCCTCATCTTTATTTAATTTAAAACAATATTGCTTAAATAATGATTCTTCTACAAATTCTTATTCATGACTGAAGAAAATGGCTTCCCTCTTAATGGCTGCCCCTTAATACTTTATACTTCTATGGTCATTCCTTGCCACATCTCTTAAAAAAATTTGAAAAAAAATGAAAATGAAATTTTGCCAAAGACAGTAACTTCATAAGAAAAAGACATGCACCAAAAAGTTACTTTTAAACAATTAGATTTGTGGTTAAGATCAATCTAGCTGGTGTTGACAAATATTTCAGCTCTTTTGTGTAAAAAGTTGGTGCAAAATTAAAGTCTTAGCAGCATCTAAAGAAAATCCTAAAAATGTAACAGTGAATTCTTGAGACATTCAAAACATGAACGGCTAGACATTTAAATTAACAGTGTCTCTTCCATCTTTGATCTTTTTTAGACCTGTGTTACAACAAAAATGTGAAACCTAGGGGCAAGGTAGCTGTATGTGTTATATTATTTGTGCAATGATAATGCTAAAACCCATCAGACTGGGCAGCTACTCAGCCCTTGCACAACCATGTCACATCATTCCAACTAATGATTTATCTAGCCTTCGCTCTAGCATCTGCAACGACAGTGCCTTGACCAAATGCCCTTAAGGAGCTTATTTCTGCAACCAATTGATCTTAAAGCTAAGATCTTTTTCTTATTTACTGCCACCACTTTTCTGATCTTTGTTTTTGGCCAATGCACCCTGTCTGTACCATTTTCTAGACTAAATAAATCCCTTCTTTCTTTATATATTATTATCCTGAAGGTATTTAAAAGGCCTGATCACGTCCCTAGAGTTTCCAGTTTGGTAAGATGACACTAGATCATTTAGTGTGCCTTCATATGGTTTATTTTCTGGTTGTTGTGTTTCATTTTCATTATTGATCCTTGTATTTGTTTTGTTTGTTCTGTGTGACTCATTATCCGTGAGAAGAAGCGTTGCAGGTACTGGGTAACAGACTCATGGTCAGGATATGCAACTTCCCTGCTGAAAGCAGTGTAGTAAAAGTGCTTCTGTTAATGTTGAATGTGGTCTCTGTCCTTGGGGTGCTGATATCATAAGAGACTGATCCCCACGTTATGCCACATAGCAGAGTCCCTAATGAAGGCAGAGGTGCTAAACCAAGGAACGCTTAAGGCTCCAATTAAACTTTAGAGATTGGTTTGTGAGCTTTGCTATGGTTTACACTGAGGGATGAAACCTATCCCATAGATGACACAGACTTATTGAGGAACAGCGAGGGAAAGATTTACTCAGGATGCTCACACTACAAAATGCCAATCAGTTTTTGTTTGCAGATTCAGACTGGAGTCAGACATTTACACACTGTAAGCTTTCATCTTCTTTTTGATTCTGTTGTGATACTCTTCCATTACAGCTAATTACACACCCAATTGCATGCATACTCTCATGGAAAGGCAGGCAAATAGTTTCTACCTGGGCTGCTTCTGAGGGTATAAATTTGGGTCTCTACAGAGTGTTGCATTTAGCATTCCTTCAGCGATGAGACTTTCGCTGCTCCTAAAAGTGAATGAGCCTGGAGAAACCAGGCCTGATATACTTCATGACTGCCTCAGCTGATAGCTTTATAGATGCCTTGAGGAAAAGATGGATAAGTTTGCACTGTCTTTCTCTGTGTATATACGTGCTTATAGCCATTCTCTTCTCACGTAATGTTGGAATACAGACAGTGGTGAAATTACCTCCTACATGTCTTACAAATCTCAGCTGCAGTGTAATAAAGTAGACCTTGTTTTTTATGTGCTTTTCTTGTTTTGTTTTGTTTTCTTTCTCTAAGTGCATGCAGCTGAGCTGTTGACTACAATGATGTTGAGTACAAGCGTGAATATTTACATCTAAACAGAAAATAATCTCCAGAATTTCAAGGGAGATTTAAGACTTTCATGATAGTATTATGAAAAGAGCAGGTAGCAGAAATTTGGTATCAGCTGCCAGACTTTCTAGTGGTGCTTTCACCTTGGATTCATTTTTAGCAGTTGGATGCACCTGCACCCACCCCAGGGGGTTGATCCCATGCCAAGTGGTGCAGAATGGCTCATGTGCAGAGCATCACCCAGGGCTACACCCTCTCAGACCAGACTTGTTGCATCCATGCTGCACGGCACATGGTCCTGGCTCTCTGTAATGCCTATATCACCCTAAGACAAAGCAATAATTTCTTGTCCGCTTTCTCCAATCAGGGTGACTGAAATACTACAAGGGGTGTGCTGCAGACCTTAGCATGAGAATTTTAAAGGACAAAAGAGTGTGTGAACTGTAGGAAACATGTTAGACAACTGTGTAGGGCAAAGAAAGAAAACCTGGTGTAGTTGTGTCTGTAAAAATGATCCCTGGAGCAAGCTGTCCTCAGATCTGTACACAAGTTTTCTTTTGGAAACAATTGGTTTCCTCTAGAAAGTTACGAATGAACTGAGATTTGTGTACTAATGAAAATTAGGGAATGAGGACCTGGAAGTCAACTGGGCAACAAAGCTATTTAGATGATATAGAATTATTCGTTGAATATGGTTTAAGTTAGTTCTTCACTCCTTATCACTCATAAAATAGTATTCCATAATTTTCTTGTTTGTAGACTGGGTTTCGGAATATGATTTCACATGTATCAAACTGTTTTACCTTGCACATAAGGGAACAATGCATTTTATCCTGGGTATCTATGAGCAGTGGTATTTAATGATCAGACAGCACTGTTAAAATAAAATATCAATTACTTTAACAACAGATAAAAATATCCAGAGAAAAATAATATTTTAAACAAAAAAATAATCTATGTGTGGGTGTGTCTCAACATTTATCACACTTCATGGCAACTCAGGCTATTTAAGATATGCATCTTCCTACCCCAGTGTGCCAGCCTGGTTCTTCTGAAGAATGTTCATTCTCTACAGAAAAAAAGCATGGATCATTAATCCCACCATAGTATTGTATCCCACCACTGCATTTGTATATATTTTGCAGACCATTCCCGTGCAGATTTAAAATCAGTCTGGGAGGTTGGTATTAAGAAGAATTATTTAAGTTGATAATTTTAGCATTGTCCTTTAGCAAATTTTTAGCTGGTTATTTATGTATGGTTTATATTGAATCATTTGTTTGCCTCCTACTTGTAATCTAATTAACATAACTGAACTCTAGTGTGATTGTTTAAATGTTATAATGATGTATATATATTATTTATTAATTGTGTTTTATTGCCTACCAAAAGGAATATATGTTGATATTTCAGGGTTCTTGTTGGGATCGGCTGTGGAGAAAGATAGCTTAAATATGTATTTTCTATTTCACTATAAGAATCATACCAAGGGCAAAGTGAATCTTACATTCTTAGAATATTTCTAACTATGTTTATTTGCACAGTAAATATCTCTCCTGCTTAGTGTCTAAAGAAACTCTCTAACAAAAATTGTCAAGCATGACAAAAAAGGTGAAAATTACAAAAACAAAAGATGACCAGTCATTCTTCTGGGAACCAATTTTACAAGCTCTGTGGGTTCTTCTGGTTCGTCAAACGTATTTGAGGTAAAGGGGCAAGGTCCTGCATCAGTTGTTCTGTCCAGTATCACTGCAGTACTGTACGCCAGAAGAAAAATCAATGGAAAAACGCAGTGTCAGGCTGACTTCCAACTTAAGACTAATAGAACAGTGCTGTACCTTCTCATATGGCTGTACTTTGAAATATATGTTGAAAATTTGATCTAATGATCAGTTTTCTTTCAAGGCTTTGCATCTAGCCATTATGAATTTCATTCCCTAACTCTTTGCCCAGTAGTACACATATCTATTTTACAAACACATCAATGTCAGTTCAGTCATAGTCTGTGAACTGGGTATAAATTTAGGATAATGTAAAGATACATTCCTCAACAGAGAAAGGAACAGTCAGTGATATCAGTTGAAGGCTTGCAACAACAAAGAAAGGATATACCCTGGGATTTAATACGTTAATTATTTGTCGTGGTTTAGCCACAGCTGGCAACTAAGCACCACACAGCTGTTCATTCACCCAGGACACGATTTTATTTTTAATATTTATAATTAATATTATTATTCATGGAAAAAATACTGAGAAATTAAAATATTTTAAGAGTTGTACCAAATTCTGGTAAAATATTGGAAAGGTTGGAAAGGAAAATATTTTTAGGTTCAACATAGCCCAGTTAAAAATATGCTGTTCTGAAAACTAAATTACTGGGGATTATTTTTCTTCTACACTCTTCTTTTCCATTCTTTTTCTTCTCACTGAGAGCCATCTTTTCTTCTTCCTCATAGCAACTTCTTGCCTTTACTTCCTCCTAGCTACACAAGTCAAAAGTAATGCCCACTTTAAAGTTTTATATATTGGCTTCAGGATCAACAGATCCAGTAAATTACTGATTAGTATGGATCTCCTCTCTTTGATTTAATGCTTAAGGCCATCTTCAGACACCAGAAGAAAGGGTTTGCTTCCTAACCAGAAAGATTCTGTTAAAATCAAAAGGAATAAAAAAATTATAAGCAATTCTGAAACCTCTAAGTAAATGGCAAAACTTTCAATTGACATCAGCAAAGGCCAGATTCACCCTTTCTTAGTTGTGAAGTTTGAACAAGGCATGAAGGTAACAAGCTACAGGAAATAGGCCAGATCTGCCTCCTTACCAGTTGGGAAATTGTGACTATAACTGATACATTTCCTTAGCCATAAAAAGTCTGTAGTGGAAATACTGATTCAGCAGTGCTTTAACACTTGTGAGTGTCTCTCTCTCTCTCACTGACTTGGAATTTTTATAGGTTCTTCATTGTGACTTGGGATTTGAGCAGATGTGCAGAAAGACGAACACATCATTACTGAGTTCTGAGGGATTTTTCACATCAGTGCATTCTAAGCTGCTTAACTAGATGGCTTTTTTTCCCTTAAAAAAAAAAAAAAAAGAAGAACATGAAGTGTAAGCATAGGAAGTCTGTCATATCTGTACTGATATATCTATACTTTCAGCCTGTAAAACGAGTTTTATATGTGCTTTCAAGGGAATTGTAGAGGTTCTACACCCAAGAGATAAGACAGTACTGTAAGATAAATAAAACAGGGTGAAAGTCATCTCTGGACTAAGTATTCCATGAACTCAGGAGAGTTACATCTGTCCTTATCACAAGGTTTAAACATCAACGGAAATTATAATTACAGAACTGTAAATACACATAGTACTTTAGTCACAAACAGTAAGTCAAGGTTACCTTCTCCAGTCAATTTTTAATGTATCAAGAGACCTAATTACAAAAGTGCCTGTTTCCCCTTCAGCTGACTAAAGGCAGCATGAAAATATTCACTCCCACTGTTCATTCCTTGTCCTAACCTCCACCACAATCAACGCAGCTTAGTGGAAGGAGTAATTCTTTAAAAGGTTTCAAATATTTTCAGGGTAAAAGGTGATGTTTACAAGATAAAGGGAGATTTGTATATTTAGAATTATCTCTATTTTTACATGTTTTAGTTTGCTTAATTTCAAAAGTAATTAAATTGTTAATTTAAACATAGACAAGAATACAAGTCTACTCTCACTGCAGTTGATGCAAAACTTCCCAAGATTTCTAAATGAACAGTTCTGAACCATTCTGTCTATGAATTTCTCTTCTAAAGCCATTTGCTAAGACAAAATGTAGTATCTTATTGGGTGTTCATATGGGTTGCTATAGTTTTGCTTTACATAGTTGTTTCTTACTGTCAATTAATTTTGTTTAGAAAGTAAGATATTTACTAGGATGTCATATATTATTTAATATGCCACACAGAATTTGAATTGAATAATGATAATCAAACCCTTCTGAATGAAGACTGAACTAAGACCTCAAATAACATTGGCACATGGAATTAACTGTTTTGCAATTTAAATACCAGAATTTTTTTTTTTTTTTTACTTTTTCTTATTCATGTTGATCTACTTATTCATTTCATAATATCACTCATGAGGGGAATCAAATTTACTAAAATCATGTACTATATACTTTATCATATAGTGTATACTTTATAATATATATATAGCATATACAGAAATTTCTGAATTGATCAGAAATAACTATGAAAATATTCCAAGAATGTGTTTTCATTGGATTTCTGTTTATTTTATGGAAAGCTGAAACACATTTCACTGTGCCTTGAGAGTAATGGAATTTTACTTTAGGAATGTTACGATCTTAAGGTTCAGAGAAAATCTTGCTGGCTGTATTTAAGAAGTGCAACAATAATAGCAATTGCATTGGGACTCAAAAAACTATAGACTTCTTATAGTGAGGCTATAAAAATAGAATGTAAAATCTATTTGCCTATAATACATTCAATAAAAACAAGTTTAAAGTATATTTTAAAGGGATATAGACTAAAATGCCAAAACAAGATGCCAATTTATAAAATATGTTCAATGGTATGTCAAGTTTATAAACATGTTTGCAGAGATTTTCAGTGATTAACAGTGGTGTATTCACTAATGTCTTCTTCGTTATTTCAGATGTATATTCTTTGTATGTAGTTACCTAAAAATGCATAACCCTATATTAATCTGTCTGAAAATCTAGCATTGAGGGCCCAAATCTTCCATTAGATGTACCTGAGAAAAGCCCTTGAAGTCAGTAAGAGTTAAGTGTGAAAGCATTTGATGGTTGATCAGGCCTATAGGCTCTTCCTTGAAATTCTCAAAGAAATTTAAGGTTAAACTCATTCAACTCATAAGGGTTCAATAGCGTATGAAAACTCAGCTTGTGATGCTAAGCTTAACATTTCTTCTTACTTCATCAGAAGCCCTATAGTCAGTATCTGATAATGTTTATAAAGGTTAAACAGAAGTTTCAGTAGTTTCTTCTCACCTCTCATACAACAAGTGTTAGCCGTCTGTAGGTTTAAAGCATGGCTTTGTGTGAGTTAGTTGCCTATTCTAGCAATAATAGGATAAACAGGAAAATCTAATCCCATGTAGCCTGAAATACATGCCTTCATGCACATGGTGACTATTGCAGGAGAGAAGTTACTGTATGTTTTTTGTTTGATATTAAATCACTGTGATTGGGACAAAGGATGGGAATATAGCTATTTTTACTCCTCCTGTTTTTCCACAGAAGTGCTTACTGAAGTTGTCCTTCACTTACACCCCCTCATCACACCCACAACACACACTCATTGTATAATGCTTTATTGTTTAATCATTCATTTAACAAAGGTTTTAAAGCATGAAGTTTAATTTATCAATTGTGTAGGATTCTCCTCCTCCTCCTTTCTTCTTCTTTAAAGTTTGGTACTTCTTGTGCAGTGATGTGAAGGTAAAAACTGAAGTGTTGTTTTATGTATTTCCTTAGGCTCTTCTTTTACATCAAAGAAACATAATCCTTTAAAATGCTCTACAGTAGAATACTGTTATCTCTTTTCCTGTGGAAGCAAGCCAAATTGTGCTGCATAATGATTAATTTCAGTTTCATTGCTTTTAGAAGTATCTAAATAACTGTATTCAGATCAATATGAAGTAAAACATGTGAAGTATCTAAAAAAAAGGAAGCATAGACAATATAAACATTATCTGAAAAATCAAAATCTTGCATACATATATGCTCTGAATTTCTTGGGGGGTTTTCTTGCTGAGTTTTTGGGTTTTTCTTGTTACAGGGAAAAGACAATGTGGCAATATATGGGGCTGGGGATAAAAACTGCTGGTCTTGAAGTTTCTCATGGGTTTCCATCAAAAATAAGATCAGGTTTATTAGAAAAGTGTATAGAACAAAAACTGTTTAAAATTTCCTACAGCATTTCATGAACTTTGTGCTGGTGCTCTTCCTTTCAATTTATCATTTAAACATATTTTTTCTCATAGCCACCTGTTGAGAAAAAAGATCACAGTAGTTCACTTAACAGGTTTGTAAGAGTGTTTTTTCTTTCCACAGACTATCTCACTTTATTGTTCAGCATTTCAAACATAAATTTTGTCTTCCTCTTCTGTTCTGTTACATTACTTCTCACACATTCACAGTGGCTTGCTTTCTCAGGCGCTCAGTTCTCCAGGATTCAGAAGCATCTTACCTCAGCTTACGCATTTAACTATGCAGGCCTTAATTTGCCTGTGGAAATATTGGGCTATACTAGGCTCTTTCCACTGCTTAGGAATGTGTCCCGTCCCATGCAGTGGGTTGCGAGATGGGTGAATCTTTTGATCCCCTGAGGGTTTGTGTACTGGTGAAAAGTGGATCTCTGCTTGGCACAGCCGCATGGCCAGTAGAGTCACAACAATGACTCAGAGAAACAGTCTAACTGGTAACTTTATTAACTGGCAAACTTAACGAATGAACAAAGGTGGTTTGGCAAAGGAACTATTTTTGGTGCAACCCGCTGCAAGTTGTCCAAAATCTTATATATCTGTGAATATATGGTAGAGAAGTGTAGAAAGAGAGAAACGAGAAAAGAAAAAGAAAGGAGGATAGAAAAGGGAGACGTATCACCACCACCTTTGGATCCTGCATGGTCTTGGGGCACAGTCTGGATGCATAGGTGGGGAGTCAACAAAGATAAAATATGTGTGCTCATCCTTAGATAATCTTACTAGTCCAAGACCGGCCCTGGGGTTGGAACTGTCCCACTTCTGCGCAGTCAAATGTTCTAGAGAGTTCCTGAATTGGGTCGGGGGGGTTGTCAGTGGGACAGTAAGGGTCTTTGGCAATCACACGCTCCCTTCATGAATACCTGTTGACCGGCGCATGGTCAGTTGTTGCCAGCCAGAAGAGGCAGAGCAGGCAGCCCACCTCCCTGCTTCCGCAGGGCTCACCCCACCCCTCTCTGTTCCCCCGTTGGCCGAGATAAGGAAATATCTGACTGCCTGGTCAGTCCCAGACAGAAGGGTAACTGAAGGGCTCCTAGTTTATTTTTCTGAAATAAGGACCTAAAATTAAGTAGTGATCCAAGTTCTGTTGTCCCAAATTTTTGTGTTTCTAGTCTATTTTAATGGGGTTTTTAGGTTTGTTTGGGCTTTTTACTTTACCTCTGAGTTATGTAGTAAATATAGTAAGTCATAAATAGCATAGCACTTGTACTAATGCTGGTGAACAACTGGATTCTCTATCACATGTCCAACGCATGTTATTTACATATAACAAGCGCTGCAGGATGGTTCATGCCCACATTATTTGGGACTGTGTTGCTCTGGAGAAGACTGACTGTGTCTATTCCACACAGTGTTATACAGTGGGTTTCCGTAGAGTCCCAGCCGGTACTCCTGTAAGAAGCATTAGTACCAGTTAAGAACATTTTGAACTAATGTGAAGGCTGTGTTGCAAACCATCAAGGCAACATTTTTATAGCATGAAACAGAGGATGCGTGTTGTATTTCAGGTGTGGGGATTCGAGGTCCTAAAAATTGCCAAGGCTTTTTTAGGCTACCAGCATTAGCCTTCTGGGACAGTGCTGATACAAGGCAGCACAGGACAAAGAGGTCCAAAACTGCTATGGTTACATCCATGCTGAATTTTAGGGTCTCTGACATGAACCACCTTGAGAGCTGCGCTGGGGTTGTGCCCTGGCAAGAGCTGTTAAGAATGCTGCAAACGCTTCTGCAGTCACGATGGCTAGCACTCCAGCATGCTCCCTAGTCCCATTTATTTAGAAGTACAGATACACTCTGTTTATTTCTTATCTATGTATTCCTATAGCACTACTGGATCCAATCTTTGGCATTGAACTGACTTTTTTTCTACATTTTATACCAAGATATATCTATATATATACACACACAAACCCAGATAAAACTATGTTTTCAATGCTTTCGGATATCTTTCAGTGAACTGAAAAAAATAGCCTCATACTTAGCATTTAGAACTATATCAGTATTTCTTTGCTGTAGTTACTTTTTTTTCCCCCTTTGATTTAACATTTCTTCCACCAATTCTGGAAACTTTTAAGGTATTTGCTTAACCCTGGAATACATGTTTGTACTATTTCCTGACTTTATTCATCAGGTTTTATAAAACATAAAGCAGAATCTTTATAAACCATAAAACAAACAACAGTACTGGGTTTATCTTGGTGAAAAGAACCTTAATGCTCTAACAATTTTTCCTTTATAAGCAATGTCCCTATTGCACTGCAGGTGCCAAAAACATCACATGCTTCTTTTTCTTAATCTCTTTAGTAGCTCCTAAATTTTCGTTGTGATTTATGGCTTCTCAGTAACTAGTTTCTAGTTTCATACTCAGCAGTATCACGGTCCTCAAGTTGCTGACCTGCTCAGCAAGCAGTTTAGGGGAAAATTGTGGCACCTGGCTGGTTTCCAAGTGTGCTCAGACCTCCATTATTCTGGAACTCCAGGGTTCAAATATTTCAAACCAAATCAACTTATCCAGAAAACTGAAATAATAATTAAAAAGAAGAAGAAATAAAAGAATGAGCAAGTGAATTTGAAAAAAAAAAAAAAAAGAACAAACAACAAGTGAACTCTTAAGTACATTGACCAGTATTTGGGGTACTGCCTAACAGGTTATCAATATGGTATTTATGCCTTCTATCCTTGTATTGTGTCATCCATGTCAAAGCTGACTCAAAGGGAAATGCAATGTGAAGATTTTTTTTTTTTAAAGCTGACTGTGACATTCAAGGTTTTCACCTTTTTTTTTTTGGTATTAATATAATTTAGAAATAAAGCTATTATTTTCAAATAGTAGCTACAAGTCCACTACAATAAGAAAAATAAAATAAATAAAAATGTCTTTTTTTGTTACTGCTTTTTGATATCCTTCTCCTGATCAGGGGCTAAAGTTGAAATTTAAAACTGATTGCCCGGACGTGTCGAGTTGAGACTGCTTTCTCCTGAAAGAGAGGGTATGTGTAAAAGTGCCAGTTCTTTACAGATTATATGCTTTCTTACTTCATTTTTTTAACATCTCTACATAGCTAGCTTTAGGAAAAACCCCGTGCAAGGTATTAACACTGAACATGATTTTATAAAGATGTAAATACTGAGACATCCGAGACATATGACAACTTTGTCCGAAGTGTCAAGCAATCACAAACAGTCTCCTTTTTAATGCCATAAGAATGTTAGGTAAGTTCAGTGTTCAGAGCTGACTTCTTTTGTGGTAGATCTTCACTGTTGCGAAAGACCTGGAATGAGTTTCTTCTGAAATATAGGTGTCTACCTCCAGTTACTTCCTGTATTGTCAGTGGAGATAAATAGGCACTTTTAAGGGACAATTCATGTAACTTGGTTTAGATATTCCCTTCAATATGAGATGAATCACATCCAGGAATTTTCTGTTTCGCTGAAACAACTATACAGGACCCTAACTTATCTTCAGATAAAGACACCTCTGTAGCATAGATGTGGGAAGTTCTTTGACACAAATCCTGCCCTTTCAGTCTTCTAAGGCCTCAAATTTATTAATGAAAATGATGCTTAATCTGGAAAGCAACACTGCTATGGATTTAGCATTCAGCTGGCTTTAAAAATCTCTGCAGAGTAACTGAAAGTGCCAAAAAATAATTCACAGTGTTAACCTTGTTTTAAAGATTTGTGGATGTAGTTTACTTATTTGATAGTAACCTGCTCATGATTAATATTTACTGCCAACTGTTGCATCAAACTCAGAGAAACTATTTTTTACGACAAAATCTAGAATTCTTAGTCACCTTATGTCAGGAAACATTGAAGAGTTTTTCCATTGGGGGTCTTTCCCCTCCAAAATCTACAGAGGCCCACACTGCCTGCTTCTTGTGCTCTAGTTACTCTTTACTGCAGTACACCATCTTTCCCATAGGTGAACAAACTGGACCAGTCTTGCTATTAAGGTGAACACTCAGCTTCTGGTTTCTTCTTGCTAGTCTTTCAATCTTTTTATATTTTTTTTTCCCACACTTTTAATCAATTAGTTTCTCTCCATTACAGAAAGGAAAAGTAAATACATTCAAAGCCTATTCATGCCAAGCCATATGCATAATTTAGGAGTCTTCAGAGAACTTGCACCCCGGGAATCAGAGGCCACCAGAGCTGATAGGATTTATAAGGCTCAAAAGCTGGTTCATGAACAACCCTTTTGTACAGAGAAAAAATGCTACTTAAGAATCCATTCCTTGCAACTTTATTTATCTTTAGCTCTGTATTTGCTAGCTGACACTATATTTGAAAGAGTTTTTTAACTGGGGGGGGGAGGGGGGATGTTTGTTTGTTTATTCGGGAGTTTTGTTAGGTTTGTTTTGGGGTTTTTTTCAGAGCATAAGGAAACATTTCTTACTGTCCTGCAAAATAAGAATGGAAATGTTAGCATATAAACTGCAGTAAATGGTCAGCAGTTTCAGATAAGTATATTCCTGCTCTGATAGACAATAAATACAAGCACTTTAAACTTGTGTATTGTTTTTAAATATCAGTGTGAATCTTGTTAGAGATTCAACCAAAACTGCCTGCAATGAGTCAAGTTAAATCTTCCATATTAGAGAGCAGTTTTGACTGTAGGGAGCTTACTTGATTACTTTGGAACCAGGCACAATGAAAATAAACATTTTTTTCTATGAAATCAGTAAGTTATAATCAAATGGTTAAGGCTGTGATGTGTGGCAAAGTCCTGAATTATGTTTTCCCTAGATTGGGATCACATGTGAGGCAGCAGCAGATTTCTCCATGGCTGTTTGCATTAGATGAGCGCTGCTCGAGGGCATGGCAGCGGAATTGGCTTCCATCGCTTACACAGTTATATAATGTACTTGGAATGGAAAAAGGATGCTTCTCCTTTAGAGAATCCAAAAAGCTGTGTCCCTTACTGAACCCAGTGTTTAATATGCAGGGGAGAGCCTTGAGAGGGGAAAGGCAGGGAGAGAGCAGGCTGTAACATAGAGCTCTTGCATAGCTTCATAGCAGTTTGGGTGTTTGTTGTTTTGTTGAGTGGTTTGTGGGTTTTTTTGCTTTTTCTTATGCTGTGCCTGAGAATACTAATTGCTTCTTTTTCTCCTCCTTGTTAGTTCTGTAAGTGCTTCAAACTCTGTACTGTGCATAATGCCTTACGCTGAGGGTGAAAGTGTGAAGGTCAGATGGTAGGATGACATCTCTTTAGTGGAAAGGTTTTACCCTCTAGTATTCTTTACACATGGTCTTTTCAGCTATAGCTGTACTGTGTATTTCATTTTTAACTTGAATGGATGGTCTGTTTCCGAGGGACATTGTTTCTTTTTGTTCCTTTGTTGGGTGGTCTTTTTTTCTAACTGGTGTGTGTAGGTCATGCGAATTGTGGCTAGAAGTTTTACTTGGAAGCCTTGGTTTGAATTTATTTGAATGAGGGGCCCAGGCACTGTTCTGTAATTATGCCGTTATGAAAGGCCCATTCTTGAAATTTTGGAACAGTGGAGAATATATTAGTGCAGTCCTGAGATATAAAGTTACTCTAAAAATGATAGTATGGCACTATGTATTTGTGTTTCCTTTACTCTTTCTCAGATGAGCTCAATTATCAGTCAGAAAAAAAAAAAAAAAATTCCAAATGCCAGGTCAACAAAATCAGTCTAGAATCGGATAGCCAAGCTAACGTGTTTTTTTGATGATATATACTTTGTGCTTGTAACCTACTTAAAATCTTTGTTGCTGTTTGAATTTGAAAAGAAATCATGCTCATTTTCTTGTATGTAAACAGTGAGAGTGGCAAACGCTACTCTCCTACAGAAAAAATGAGTGTGGGAAATAGAAACAGAGTCATTAATAAGATCCAGATTTACCCTTGTCATTGGTTTGACCTTCTATCTGCTTAGAGTCGATCTTCCCGGTGTGCCTTGTAAAAGAATTTTAATTCACAAGATGCACATAAAACCTGATGACTGTTAGGTATTGAGGAAAATTAAGCATTTGCACTTATTATTCTGATCTATTAGCTGTCAGTGATATACAGGTGTCTTGAATAGATACAGGTACGTTTTATAATAGTAGTTATAAAGAATACCTATAAATGGTCTGCCTATAAATCACCTGCTGTACCATGGCTGCATCAAAACAGCATGATCTTGAGGATAAAAAATCATGAAGGTTTTGAAAGTGAATACAAATAGTGTGTTTTACGAAGCCAATTTGTACTTTGTTTTTAATTTTTTTTTTTTGTTGTTGATAGGGTATTAATATTGGCAAGTCTGAGATACATTGTCTTTCTCTTTAAGTTTTGGTGTTATAATGCATTAAGTACATTTTGTATGATGAAATACAAACATTATATTGATTTAACATGTTAGGAATGAAGCATTTTGGGGTAGGTGAATTTAACATACTACATTTTTCACAGCATGTCAGCGTTAATAGGAGCTCCAGTATATAACAACATGAATAGTGACATCTCTGCATTATCCATTAAGATGATTTTATAAATCAAAAATCCAAGTCAATCAACAACAATATTGCAAATAATTATAACTTTTAAATACTTAAATTAAGAGAATGAATATTAATGGTTAAATCAAATTACAGTGACATATGCAGTTTATCAGTACAAAGCACAACAGAAAAATCTGTAGTCATTTAAAAAGATTTAAAATACTGGATTTTTTTTTAACTTCAAAAGAAAATTTTGGCATACTTAGTATGAAGCAGCTGAACTGCTGAGTAACTATTTTAGCTCTATTTGCCCTGAATTTTCAGTTCACAGTTTTGATCTCCAGAGCTTAAATTGTTTCTCAGATGGTGCAGTTTTCCCATATGTGGTAAGCAAGAATACAATTAATTATTGTATATGTCTGTTGCTAAACAGCTAAACAGCTACTAATTGGGTATTAGAAATAGGCTGTCACAGAGAACATCCTTTATTTGGTTCCTAGTTTTGCGGTACCTAAATTCTCTATTTTTATTTTCACCTATTCATCCACATGTTTACCTTTTTTCCCCCTTTGCCTGCAACATTTGGACTTACAATATGGCTTGTTTTGGCAATAGCTGGCTATATAGAAAAATATTATGAACAGGTATGTAATCATAAGTATTTACACTTTCCTTTATGCAGAAATACTTCTATGTAAAAATTACACAAAGGCTATTTACTGATTTTACATTAGCATAATGATAATGAAATTATTCAGAAGACATATGCACTGTAGTTTTATTCCAACATGTATTCCTCTATACATCCATCTGGCATTAATTAGTAATAGGTAAATTACTGTAATTTTAGCACAAAAGAAATAAATATGTCAGCTATGGACTGCATAGTATTACTGTATTCACTTACCTTTCACCACAGATTTTACACACAGTGCTTATATTACATGTAAGAAACTATCTTTACTGTTATTCAGTTTTGTTAATATAGATCTAATATTTGTTTTGATTTATATATATATATGTTCTTAGACATACATATGTATGAATTGGCCAAAGATGATCATCATACACACCTTTATATATATAGGTATAGATATGGATATAGATACACACACACACACCTACACACACATATGAACAAAGCAATGTATATATACAGTAACTCTAAGAATAATCCTCATATCATCCTAGAAACAGATTTTTTTTTTCCAAAAAACCTCTGTTAAAAAAGCCAACATACCAACAGTAACTGAAAAGGATATGTTAAACAACCAAAGGAGTGAGAATTGGGTCAGAGGGAGATGAAATGGGTTGCCAGTGATTACAGAGGAAGTCTTTGGCATTCAGGAAACTGGACTCAGATCTCTGCAGTTTCAGTAAGCACCTTAACCACACATTTTATGTATTCATTTCCTTCCCATATAAAAACAGTTCACCAAAATTGATTAAGTTCAGTATGTTGTAAATGGGAAATAAATAGATGGAGCTTCCACTTAATTGAATTAGATTAAATAATGAGATGTGAGCTTTTTCTCTGGAAGCTTATTTATTTACTCTTGAGCAGAAAAAAAAAAAAAAACAAACAAACCAAAACCAGTTTTCAGCCAAAAAGTGTATTCAAATATGCAAATGTCCCTTGTCCTGGAATAGAAAATGCTTGTCAGTCAATAACATACAGACTGGCACTGACAGTACAGGTTGCTTGTTGAGATCACAGTGAGTCAGGAGTATATTTGCTTTGAAGCAGAGATGCAGATCCAAGACAATGCTATACATGCAAGAGGAAAGTGATCATTTGTCTAAATCAGGCCTTTATTTAGCCAGCTGGTGACAGCTGGCACTGGCTGCTGTGAGGTGAACAGACTGGATCATCGGCAGCTCTGCCTCAGGTCACAGGGGAGCATGGACCCACCTGTACCGTCAGACAAAAAGCTATGCCAAGTGGAAGCAGAGAAGGATCTTGAAGCGATATCTTAGGCCACCTTTTCTGTGGTAACAGGTTGGATTTGCATGTCAGAAAATACAAACAAAATTGCATATTCACTTTCTAATATGACTCTCTGCTCTTCTGTAGGGTTCTTAAACATTTAATTAATGTTGAAGGTATTGCAAATAAAATATACAATACTTTGTGGTTGAGACCAACTGCTGGGAAATTATTATTCTAAAGAACATTTATTCTTGCCCCAGTAGCTTTAACTCTTAAACACGTGCACCTGTTTCTCATCTGGCAGAACAGTAAATAACTAGAGAAAATACAAAAACCATTTCTTTCTTTCATTTACAGATTTGTCTTTATTGTTCTGTTGTCAGTTGTTCTGTTTCTGAGTGGGTATTGAGTGGGTAGTGTCAAGGTGACAAAGTTCTGTAAAATTTTAGGATCCATTAGAGGGTTTTTTATACAAGATGGGTAGAAATTTTGGCTAACAAGGAACTTAGCTAACCAGTTGGCAAGTGGCTAGAAAAATATTTGTACTCATAGAAACAGAATAAAGAATCTGTGTGGTTCACAGAAATGAAATGTGCAAAGTTCTTTGTTCACACTTTAGAGTGGATATGGTTGACGTCATTTATGAAATGTTAATAATAAATATATATTTACACAAATGGATTATTGCATCAGAGAACTCCAAAAGACAATACACATATGACTTTTCACATAAGCAATGATTAAAATAAATAAACCTAGAAAGTGCAAAAAACAAAAGATGTTTCACTCACATATTAAGAAATACTAGGCTTAAGTTTTTACAAGCAACCTGAATTTGATTCTTCTGTGTGGCTAAGGTATCTTTTCAAGGCAAGATTTGGTACCTGCAGAGCAAAAATTAATTCAAGTGCTGTGTTTTGGGGGGAAACATACATGGCATCCGAAACAAAAATAATCTAACATTTGTTTCTGCACCAGGTTGGGGTTTTTTTCAGATCTTTTATTTGAACATTTTTTATATTAATGAAGGAATCAAGATCTCATCTGCTGTCAAAAGTCTTTAATCCTCCTAGACTTTTATTTGTATCTAGAATATGATTTGCATAGATGGATCCAATCCTTGGTGAGCCAGGAAAGCCTTTCGTGTAACTCCAGATTGATATAAATATGATCTTTACATTCCTCCAGTCTTTAGTTGTTTGGATTCCATGTTGCTGCTTGACAGGTATATTTTCTTTCTTTAGTGCTGTACTTTTAGAGTAGTGATTCAGTTCAATTATAATTTTTCCAACTTATTTCAACCAGTCTATTTTTATAGTCTTTCAAGTCCTGTTAGATTTCTAACCTTTTTTTTTGGAAATATATTATAATTTGTCTCAACATTGTTGCTTCAAAAACATTTTTTAGGATTGAGTTTTTGTAAAACCATCTGAGTTTGTTTGGCCTGGTTTAGTTTGTTTGTTTGTTTGTTTTTTCAAAATAATACGGTATGACACCCTTTTAAGTAAATAGCTTTAATACTATATGATGTGTTTCATGGTAGTTGGGTTATTTAAAGCTTATTTACAAACAGTTCTTTGCATCCATATCCTGTATTCAGTGCATTAATAGATTTGTCATTTTTACCTCTATAAAAAATTACAAATGTGCTATTATTTTGTCACTATAAATGTTTCTATTATATCCTCCAAACTGAATGGGCTTTGTCCAGTGTCTAGCTTCAGTGCTGGAAGAACTTAACGTTTTTTGTTAGTGCTGGTTTCATTAACATTTTAATTAACTTTTTAAATCAACACTATTATGAATTAATTAATTCTTACCAGTTTCTCCAAAACAAAAAAATAAAAACAAAGCAACTTGACCAATTCACATGCTGAAAAGATCAGGCAAGTGGAAAAAGTCTGTTTTATGCAGACATATACATTTAATTATTTAAATACTTAAATAATAAATATTTATGTATGGTTAATAATAAATCATTTTTTAATAATTAAAAAGCAATACATTACTATTAGTTTTTAATTCTACCAACTTGCTAGTCTTCATCACCACATTATCTAATCACCTAATTTAGCTCTAACTCATTTCCCACATATAGTTTCACCAGAGTAAAGCAAATTAATCTTATATGTTTAATATTATAATTTACAGTTTTAATTCCCTCCTTCTAAGCCTGTATTATGCATATGTCATGACAGTGAATTACTGACTTTTGGACTGTTGTTTCACCTGCTTCTTTACCTGCTTCTGAGCACAAGAGTAGAATTGTATAATATTTCAAATCTAAAAAAAGTTTTATTTTTATTATTAGTTTTTACTCTATTTGTCTGAATCTACTGATAAGATTACCCAGAAGAAGGCATTTTCCTGTAATTCCCATTCCTATTTGTCCATATGTCAAAATGGCGTTATCTTTAGGGCATCTGTAAGCAACTATTTTATGTGAATTCTCCATATTTTTATTTTAGCAGAAACTCTGTCTAAGCGGCTACCACAGGCTATGCTTACAGAATTTGTTTTAGAACTCATACATAATCCCAGTCAGTGAACAACTGGCAAAAAATGGAAATCCCATGAACCTGATGGAAATAGAGGCACCAGAGCATGCTTTGGTGCTTGTATGTCCTCACATGCATAACCAGTGTTCTTTGCCTCCCTGGATGTCCCGAGTCAAAATAATCCAATGTAGTAAGGAAGAGGACAAAAATATAGGGATGCTATGAAAGAAAGTCAAATACTGTGATTAAAAGAGGATCTGTTGAATATAAATATGAGGCGTATTTAGAAAGCTTAAGAGACTCTCTAGTTCCTGGGTAATACAAGAAATATGTTTTCTGAATGTCTAGAGTAGCTGCATGTTCTCACAGACAATTATGCAAATACCATGGGACTTGAAGCAAGAATATTTGTATGCATGCTAGTATCTTGTTGGCAAGACTGGACTCTTAAAATGCATTTCTACACACTATGTGATGAATTATTCTGCAGAATATTTCTGTTGTTTATAGGTTGCTGTAGGCCACTCATGAAGTCACGAGCATGGTCATTCAAATACAGAACACTCATAAATTGTGAATACACATAAACTTCTTGCCATGCAACCCTAACTTGAAACACCGAAGCTGCATATTAATGTCTGTGCCAGGTGGTGTGAAATAAGTTGGTTTTTCTTATGAAAGCAATGAAACACATAACTGTAGCTGACAATTCTTGTTGACACTGATGTGCTTGAAATATTTACTTTGTTCACACAGTAAAAAAGAGATGACAACAATTTCTGGTTCCAGGAAAATTATTAAAATAAACCATATCGGTAGTTTAAAGAAATCACACATCTGGTCAAAATTGTAGGCTCATATTGTGGAAGATGAATTTTTAAACTGATCGTATCTCCTTCCTTTGGTGCACTTCAATCTTAAAAATCCTTGAAAAGTTAGTTGTTTGTTTGTTTGTTTGTTTTTTAATTTTAAATGCTATAAATATATGTTTTTTGGTGCTATGTTTAGCCCAGAGTGATTCTTTATGAGTAATAATGCCCTGACAAGAATGAAAGTGCTGGCAAACCCTCAGTTAAAATGTTGTGAGGATCATGTCTGTTATACAGGGATTTCAAATAGGAGTCCCTCTGCATCTGGCTGTGATGCTGCTAAGAGGTTGAACCTCATGAGGTTCAACAAGGTTAAGTGCAAGGTCATGCACCTGGGTCGGGGTAACCCCCAGTATCAATAAAGGCTTTGGGGATGAAAAGATTGAGAGCAGCCCTGCTGAGAGGGACTTGGGGGTACTGGTGGATGAAAAGCTGGACATGAGCCGGCAATGTGCGTTGGCAGCCCAGAAGGCCAACCGTACTCTGGGCTGCATCAAGAGAAGCGTGGCCAGCAGGTCGAGGGAGGCGATTCTGCCCCTCTGCTCTGGTGAGACCTCCCCTGGAGTACTGCATCCATCTCTGGAGCCCTCATCACAAGAAGGACATAGAACTCTTGGAACGGCTCCAGAGGAGGGCCACAAAAATGATCTGAGGGCTGGAGCACCTCTCCTATGAGGACAGGCTGAGGGAGTTGGGCTTGTTCAGCCTGGAGAAGAGAAGGCTGCGGGGAGACCTGATTGCAGCCTTTCAGTACTTAAAGGGGGCCTATAGGAAAGATGGGGAAATCTTTTTAGTAGGGCCAGCTGTGACAGGACAAGGGGTAATGGTTTTAAACTAAACCAGGGTAGGTTTAGACTGTATCTAAGGAAGAAATTCTTTACAATGAGGGTGGTGAAACACTGGAACAGGTTGCCCAGAGAGGTAATGGAGGCCCCATCCCTGGAAACATTCAAGGCCAGGTTGGATGGGGCTCTGAGCAACCTGATCTAGTTAGCGGTGTCCCTGCTCCTGCAGGGGGGTTGGACTAGATGACCTCTAGGGGTCCCTTCCAACCCAAAACATTCTATGATTCTACGATTCCATAAGAGCAGTGAGATGCTGGGGTGTCTTGTGCTGGGGCAGAAGAGGGGTCTGTGAATTTATTTTACTTCATGTAAGTGCAGCAAGTCAAGATATAATTTGAATCATGTTTATCAAAGCCTCTACTAGTAGTCTTGGATTTAGGCTTGATCTGTAAATTAATTGTGAAAGAAGTTTTGTAATAATGCAGATAAGTTTGTTCTCTGATGTGGAGTGCAGTTGCAATTTCAAATCCGGCTTTAAAAAACCTTTTCAGCTCATTTTTTTCTAGACACCTTTAGAGTAGTCACGTGTTTTCTACAGAGCAAGGAATACTTGCACAGTAAGAATAGAGACAGAAGCAAACAAACAGGCCATCCAGAAAGCACTTGTGCTGCTCTCCCAGCAGGATCTTAATAATGGTATTTGAATTCAGTAATTGAAACGGTGAGATCTCCTAGCAAGGAACTCATATGCACTTACTGACTCCCTTTTAAGAATCCATTTGTAATAAATTATTTCATGGCATTCCTTTAATTATTTATGACACCAAATGGTCATTCAACATTCTGACTCATGGCTCGATCCACTTAGATAAGCACAGCTATGCACTGCATGGCTTAGTCTGGTTTAAAATGTCATACAAATTGTAAGTAAAGGCCAAATCTGATCAGCTGGTCTAAAATCTAAGCTATATCTTAAGACTGTAGCATTGAAATTATGCCTATATTTTTATATATATGTATATAAAAATAGCTATACTGTGTTCAGGGTGAGTTTGTTTTAAATAAATACATAAATATTGTTTATACTCTTTTAAGGTGGTTTTTTTGGTTGTTACTCATTCTTCTTAAACATGCTTACTTGATTAAAATTCTGTACTATAATTAAAACATAAAATAATATATTCATGATAAACTCAATACTGCTAGTATAACCAGTGAGGCTGCATTTCAGATATTTATCTCTGTCTTGGGAATTAAGCTATGGAGAGATACCAGGACAGTCTTCTGCAGTAGTTAATAAACCCTCCAGTAAATTATGGTCTATCTTGAAGAAGTGCATTCAGAGTGGAAATGGACCTGCTGGCAAAATTGGAGTGTATCCTGGGATAAGCAGCTTTGAGGTGAAGAAACCCTATCTTTTTTTGTTATGTAGAAAACTAGCTAGCATCATTAGAGTCTTCAAATATGACATTGACAATTGAGATGAGCATCTGGTAGCATTTGATAATGGCCTACCACTGGAAATAAGGTAATATATTTCTCCATAATGGTTCACTGCCAACAGTGCTCATCTATTAGCGAAACGCGATGACCGTTTATTTTCCCACTTGGGCAATGTTGCAGATTTGTGTTCTGTTCCTTTTGGTGAAGATCTTAAACGGCTACTGAAGATATATCATTGTAAACTAAGTGCATTGCTTTCAAATACTCTGTGTGACAATTCCTTGTTGTAATTATGTTTTAATGTCAAACACTTTGCAGATATATTCACGTAGGAATGTGTCTGAAGGTGCAGAATCCAGCTCTTTCCTCCTCACTACAAATACATGCTTTCTGAATTTAAAGGGTAAAACCATAAATTTTCTGTTATATGCTGGAGGAAAGCTCTGAACTGTGTTCTCTTCACAATGTAAAAATCAGCTTAAAGCTGATTCATATGCAATTAAAACGCCTTTGTTTGTGCCACCTCTGAGGTAGAAAATGCTCTAGGGCCTGGATTCACCACCAAACTTAGCTAAAGGAATGCTGCTGAACTATGCACATTCTGAATTATGAATGAAAGGTTACCTTTTGTTTCATTTTCAGCAGTGGAAGGTGTTTATGAGCATTCAAAACTGTTTGGGCTAACATCTAATGTTGGTTTAGGTCAGGACCTCATCCTCTAGACTTCTTGTATAACAGAGAGAAAGCAGGCAGGCTTCTACACTGCAGGAGTAGCTGGGCTAGATCTCAGCCTCCTTCTGTTGTCATAAGATCATGACAGCTTTGTTAAAAGTTTTCTCCTCTTGTCTCATTTCTAGTGTGTCGAGAGAAGAAGCTAGGTAATTCCAGTTCGCTATAAGTGCTGGCTAGGACCAAGACAATGTGTCAAGAAAGACTAGCAAGTAGCAACCGTTTGTCATTGCAGTAGTCTGGATTTGATGATTTAGAAGATCACTTGTACTGTGCTTTTCCTAGCTAAGATACTGCGCAAAAGTCTGGGGACTTTATATGATCACCGAGAGTGTAACGCACTTTGCTGAACAAAGTAATAGTGCATGCTATTCATGCTTTTTCAGTTAAAAAGATCTTTTTCTTTTTTTAAGCATGTGTGTGTGTACGTGGAGAGGGTGAAGGACAGTAAGCTTGTTCATGATAAATGAGTTGCCGCAGCAAAAGGCATTGTATTGCTTACTATGTCTACTTGTCGTTAAGGAGAAATACAGTTGTAACAGCATTTCAGTTTCTGCATTACATGCATTTAAGTGCCTGTCCACTAAGGACGCCTGCTTCTACTGATTCAAGACAGGAAAGTTGGCATATTATTTCCCAGTGCTCTAAACTCGATGTTGGCTTCTATTAAATGCTGCCAGACAGGCAGAACAATATTTGAAACAAGACTGTTTGAACTAAAATGTAATTGGACTCATTTAAAGTCTTATTACAATGAAATCTGACTTCCTCCTTGTAATTTGACTTGTAGAAACCTCTCAAAAAACGTTACCTTTTGCCACAGGCTGTAAATTTAAATTCTGCACTAGGTAAGCATAATGAGAAAAGAAAGTTCTGATATGCCTGGAGATCATATCAGCTCTGGCTTGATTAATTATTTCCACACAATCAATCAGCACCTTATTTAGATAACTGGAGGCACTCACTAGTTAATTTGTGAGAGTAGAACAATGAGGGCAAGCATTTATATGGTCAGTCAATACTCCAATTAGTGTTAGAAAGTCAAATGCAGGTTTGAAAATAGCTAGTAGAAGAAAAGGGACTGAAATAACACAGCAGCTTCTCTGTTCTTAGTTATATTCCTTTCTGTGATTACACTGCAGTGACTCCACTCACCCTCCCTGAAAGTATTTGCCTAATCTTTCCAATTATCTACTTCATAAAAAAATAAATTATAGAAGTTTCCATGTACTTTTAAAAGTAATCAATGTAAACAACAATGCTGCAAACAACAATGCTGCATTCACATAACAACTCTCAAATTTTCAGCTGTATATCTATTCACTCAGTTTCTCTACGTTAACAGGACTTTCACCTGCAAGACACATGCTAGCTACAAGAGGTAAAATCCAGGAGTGAAAATGGTGCACTTTAAAACCTCAAGACATTGCAAGACATGAGTTAGAGAAAGGATCAGTTACTGCTCCATGTACTGCCTGGTGCAGGGATTAATTAGCCTGAAATGTGTAATGGCCAAATCAGTAACTAACTTCGGCATTCAGAATAAACTCCCTGGCCACAAAGTCAGATATAGGGAGATAAATTGGCAGAGGTTTAGGAGGAACATTGTCCAAAATTCCATTGCCGTTGTTCCCCATGGCAAATGGCAAATGTCTGTACATGAGAAAAAGAGAAATAATCATTTTATATAACATCATATTTCTCCACCTTCTGCTTGAGAAAGGAAGGAAGCCAAATTCACAATCTGACATTTCTGCTAAACCATTTTTATCAGCATCAGACTGATTTTGACAGAACCTCCTATGGGGGAAAAGAAGTTAAGAAAATTAACAAACTTTTTTAAAGAAAATTTTTGAAGTTGTGAAATGTTTAAACGTCTAATAATAATTTATTATTGCTGTTATGTTTGTTCATTTTTCTATATAATCTAATATAATATGAACAAATTCATTAGGTATGAAATCATCTATGAAGAAACATTATTATATTTTTATTAGATATTAAGTAAGATAAGGCTTGGAAGGAGAACTTTGGTTTTGAGACTGATGGAAGAAAAAGGCAATCTTTTTGCACACATATTTCTTAGATGACAGCAATATCATTACTGTTGTTAGATTTTGACATAATATAATAGTACCGTACTCTATTTCTTTTATATTTGATATCACTTTTTATCTTTGAAATCATAATGTCTCCATAACATCAAGCAGAGGTTAATTTACATGAGACGCCATCACAGAAATCACCGTCATTGCAAATCATAAGTACTTTGGCATAAATATAAGTACAGGGATCATATGGGGAAGAGAAAAAAAAAAAAAAGATTGGGTTGCCTCAAAAGCCTTCAATTCAAAACGAAGCTGGGGAGCCTCATTGTTAGACCACTGAGTTGGCTTCCACAGCAATGACTTTTGCTATGGTGTATGTTCCTGGTATTGCCAACCTTTGAAACAGAACAATTATTCACCGTAACATAAATAAACATAAATAAATTTATCTTAAAGTGTTCATGTAAACATGTAAACAAAAAATATTTGCATACTTCAGTACTGTGAAAACTGAGTTGGTTTATTACTTGTTCAGTACTGATGTCCAATAGAAATTTTCTGAGTTTTTTGGAAGACCTTTGAATCAATTTCTAAATAAAATTTTCAGCAAGCTGCATGTTGATGATCTAAGAGATAATCTAGTTCACAAATCCTTAGTCCTGTCTGAGGTTGTTGGGCAAAAGTTATGTAGATGGTAGGTGGGAGTTAATGAGAGATTTTTTATCAGAATTGTGATTATTCCAGATTGCAAATACAACAAATGTTGCAGGGAAGAGCTATTCAGCTCACGTGAGTTAAACCAAATCAGGATGAAAGTGCTCTATTGATTAATTAATGGGCTAATTAATGAATGATACATTTGGAATCAATATCAGCAACACATCAGGTGAAATAAAATACTGGACACCTACAAAATGTGAATGTACCCCTATACATTTCTAACCACCCTCCAGTAATCCCAGCAAGCTTTAACTATAACACACAACCACACGGTTATGCACACACCCCATCTCATCCATGAGTGTGGGTTGTCCTTTTGATACACACGTCCCAGTGGGACTGCAGGTGTGCTGGCTTTATGTGTGGCCTGCATCCATGCTGCTCCCTACAGCCTTCTGCTGGTGCAAAAGGTCCATTGGGCTCATACAGGTGCTCTGAAGTGTGGGTCCCAGTATGTGGCACCCTGCAGTGTCATCCCTCTAGCTGGAGTGCAGCTGCCTTTGCCATTGCATGGGGAGGAGGCTCCTCTAGGCCCAGGAGGAGGTGGGGATGGTGGTGGGGTGGCTTCTGTCAGTGTAATGTTGTGGTTGGACTGCTGCTTTGCTCCTACTGTTCTGTTCCAAGGTGTCCCCCCATCACAAAATGCCATACTGATTTATTATTCTGATCAAACTGATACCTTTTCTCAAAAGTCCCTTTGCAATTCTCTGATTACTATTTAATGTGATTGACGGTAATTTCACCTAAAGCTTGTCATCAATAATTTCCCCTTTAGGGGTCTCTGGTTTGGGGCAACATTGTCTCGGAACAGATAGTTTAGGGTATTCCATTGACACACTGTTAAAACTCACTTTCCTATCTGTTGTTATCATCCTTTGTTAACCTGGGCATGCAAACAAGAAGATTCCTCTACAACAACTTATGTAACAAGGATTAAGGAGAAGAGCTTCCGAGAAAATAGAGGAATTTTAGGGAATCTGTTAATACCTGGACTTGGACACATACACTAATACTGGGTACCTTTGGTCTATTAGCATGGCTATACCTTGCTTGAAAATGAATTAGATAAAGTAGAATTTGGCTAAGCTTCCTCGGACAAAGCAAGAATTTATTTACAGGATAAAAAATTGTTGAAGGGGTGTGAAGGGGCAGGATAAGAAAAGGTGGTTTTATCTTTTACTGTGTCTCATCTGTACCCTCTCCAGATTGATTTTCTTCTAACAGCTCCTGAAGAAACTGTTGAAGTGCTAATGTATGCCCTTTACACATGGCTGTAGGCCAAGCCCTAAGATTTTGTTATAATTCTCCTTTCCTACACCTCTTACCATATTGCATTTGTCCTTGGAATGGACGGCATCATTAGGAATGAAGATTTAATTATAGCCACTTAGAGACAACTTAAGAACTGTAGTTTAATTTACTGCAATTTTAAAGTGGAAGCTAGACGGTAGTTCGGAACTTCAGCAGTTTTAAAACACTGACACGTAAGACACTTAGTCAAAGGTTTGTGTAGCGCAAATTCATTCTCAAGGAGAAGTGAAAGGAGTAAGGACTCTTATGCTCTTTTTTTTTTTTTTTTTTAAAGCACCAGTGAATATACCTAAGAGTAATCTTAGCAAATCTTTTCATAACTGACCTACTGGTGTCTTGTTTAACTAGTCATTTTGACTGGGATTAATCTTGCTTAGCTTTAGACATCTACAGTATACACACATGCATCGGAGATGGTTGTCCTTTATATTTAAGAGAAAAATGACCATTTTAGAACACAATTCATTTGAGCTATTCTAGATGGCTTCTTTAGGTAGAAATGAATCACATGCTAGATAAACCTATTTTTGAATCATTATAACAGGTACGTATTGTGATTAGCTCAGATGTAGATATTTAGTTTTGTTACAGTGAATTCCATTCCAGTTGTCTTATAAACCATGAAGCATTTTCTTCTATTTAAAATGCATAGGGCTTTTGATAGATTTATTTTTTTATATATGACAGTATCTTACTGAATCTTATTACTTTAGTTTTTGTAATCCTGGGGTCTCTTTTCCAGTCTTTATACATGGGAATTCAAAAATATCCATCATCTGTCATACTACTGAAAATGCTGTAAACTGTTAGCCTGTGCCAATTATATATCCAGACTGGAGTGGATTATTTCAGAGTGGTTATCGTTAAAGGTTTTTTGTTGTTGTTGTTGTCATCATCGTTGTTTTTTCTCTTTGTAAGGGGATCCTACTGGGCAGTCAGATATCTCCAGGGATTTTGATTGCTTTTTCAGTAAATGGTCCCTTTATATACCAAGAACAGGGCAACATAACACAACACAATGTACTTGCACCTTAATACAGAGTAAGATTTCCAGACTGGTATTGGGTATGTGTTTTTCCATTTGAAATCAGTGAATAATCACATCCTTAGCAGTTTTAGGAACACTGTCACTATAACCGGATAATTTCCAACTCTAAAATATTCAGCAGAGAGGAAGTATAAAAAAAAAATAAAATCCCTGTGGCTTGGAAATGAAGAGTTGATTTTGAGCTGGTATACGCTATGCCTTCTTTAAGTAAGGTCTGGCTGGTAAATGTGCTTCATTTTTTTCGTATTTGACATTATTTTCTCGTTCAGTCATTTATTTCAACATAGAAGAAATACATTTCTATTTAGAAGAAATACATTTCTACAGATGACCTTGCATTAGGTTGTTGATTTCTCTAAGTGAATGGTTTTGGCACTGGTGCAAATTTTGTTTCCAGTTACCGCTAGTAGCAGGCTAGCACAGAAATGGCCTTCCTGGCCTTCGTCAGGTCTAAAAGCTTCTATGTGAACATATCAGAGAGAAAAGCAGGTAGGATCAGATCCTGAGGACCGTGAAGGAAATGTTATAATGCAGTTTATGGAGGTTTTCCAGTTTGTTTATTTCTTTCAGTTTATTTTATATAACAGGACACTGCACTATCTCATGTTACAAGGCTATACTCAGCCTAGAAATTAATAAGGTGGGCAAATACAGACCTTTTTTCATGCTTTGCCTCAGGTCAGTGGTGAGTCTAGTGTAGATCTGAAGGACTGGAAAGCACATTTTATGGTTTTACACTTTCTCTATATTTTCCTGCAACTGGCATACCAATGTTTGAACAATGCTACTTGCTGGAGCTGTGGAAGGGCTAACGTCAGAAGTTCGGAGAAAAGAGAGTTTTGTGCTATGAACATGTGCTAACGCTGTAGCTGGGGAAATAGGTGCTAATGGGGAACAAAATTTCCTTATTCTTCTTCAGTATCCTGTTGCTGCCCCTGCCCTGCTTAGCATAATGGTGACATATAATATTACTAGTCAGATTATTATATTGCTTAATTAAAGTTGCTGTCTCCTTCAAAAAGGATATATTTTTTAGTTTTCAGTGAACTGCTCTTGATATTTTGCTGGTGACAGTGATCAAAGAACCTTAGCAAATGTTCTTTAATGATACCTACAGCAAAGTAATAGCTTGATACCTAATGTTGTAATGAAAATTAAAGTAGTCCCTAACCATGCCACTTTCTCCCTTTTAAAATATTTTATTATAGTCATTCAATCTTCATTTTGGGCACCTTCGTATGACAGTACTTGATAACCCATCTTTCAACAACAACAATCATGTTAACTATGGAACAATGTTTAATTCTAAGGGATACTGAAGAAAAACACCATTTTCCTCACAATTGAATGTATTTCTTTCTCTTGCATATACCCTTCCACTGCTCTCACAATTCTCACTGCTCTCACTTAATTTTAGCTTTGACTTAGTATTAACTGGTGCATATTATCAGTTTTAATGCATTTCAATACATCTTTTCTTTCTGAACTTCAGTTCATAACTCTTTATGCATATAATCAAAATTAATTTAAAACTCAGCCTTAACAGAAATTGTATTTAATGGGCTTCTACAATCTGCCTTAGTCTGTGTACACAAGAAAAATATTGTTTTCCATTTGATGTAGGAATGGACTAAGTAAATTCAACAAGTTTTAAATAAATTAAAAAAGCTGGGATTTTAAGATAAAACATTAGACTATTTCTTAACAAGATTTCTGAAGCATGTAAACACACAATCCAGTATTTTTGAACTACAGGATATTCCTCAGACAATTAAACCATTTTCTTTTTTTGCCAAACTGCCATTCCTGCAGAGTCTACAAATCTTTAGAAGTTTCTTTTTTCTTTTTCTTTTTCTTATTTTTTTTTCTGAAGAAAGTAATTGAATCAGGATGTAATAATTTTATTTCCTGAAAGCAAGACTTGAAGTCGGTTAATTGAACATGATTGTGTCTTTACAATGCTTTTTCGTTTTTCTCTGCTTTGCCCTGGGGTGTTTTTAGATAAAAGTTATGTTTATAACCACATTAATTGTCACTGGTTCTTTGTTGTCAGGTAATCTTTCAATGATGCCAGAAACCTGAGCACATACACGATCAAATTTCTCTAATTTAGAAGCTGTGTCATAAAAAGTTTTAGTACATGCTAAAATACTTGAAAGTAGTATTTAGTTGCTGACAAGGTCTTTTTGTCACCTATAAAGAACTTAAAAATTACAGCTGAGCAGCCAGCCTTTCTTTACAAGAGTAACTTTTAAAACATAGAAAATTTGAAAACTTCCTTTTAAGCGTAGGTTACAAAGAAAACTGGGATCCTACCTCATTCACATCTGACAAAGTGAGATGTGTCCTCTTGTTCTCACACTAATTTGGTAGGTGAATAAATTGTTTACTATTTTCTTTACATATGTCGTGGTTTAACCCAGCTGGCAACTAAGCACCACGCAGCCGCTCGCTCACTCCCCCCCTCCCTCTGTGGGATGGGGGAGAGAATCGGAGAAAAGAAAAAAAAGTAAGAGTCGTGGGTTGAGATAGAGACAGTTTAATAAGAGAGAAGAATAACAATAGTGATAATAATAATGGTAAGAGAATATACAGAATAGCTATAAAACAAGTGATGCACAATGCAAGTGCTCACCACCCGCTGACCAATGCCCAGCCCGTCCCGAGCAGCGATCACTCCCCCCGAGCCGCGATCACACAGCCCGAGCTGCGACCACACTGCCCGCGACCGACCGATCAACCAACTAACCCCCCCAAGCATGACGTTATATGGTATGGAATAGCTCTTTGGTCAGTTTGGGTTAGCTGTGCTAGCTGTGCTGTACTCCCAGCTTGTTATGCACCTGGCTGAACAGGAGAAGCTCAAAAAGTCCTTGAGTAGTCTGAGCACTACTTGGCAACAGCTGAAAACATCAGTGTGTTATCAACATTCTTCTTGTACTAAATCCAAAACACAGCACTATGCTAGCTTCTATGAAGAAAATTAGCTCTATCCCAGCTGAAACCAGGACAACATAACCCTAAAGATGGCATTATGACTTGCACATAGTGATGATCACTGAGTCAAGTGTGTTTATGCATTTTCAGCTACACTTAGTTTTCAATATGGGATTATTTTTTCATACCTAGGACCTCAGGACATGATCACATGGAGCCTGGACAGCTACTGTCCAGCTGCCAGTGTTGTCAGATCACATGTGCAGTTCACACGATATGCAGTTTGTCTGCACACATGCTAGTGAGACTAGATTTACTAAGCAAATGGTGTAGAGTTGTCTCTGCATATTTGGCAGTGCATATGTATGGATGGAGGGAGAACTTTTTTCACTGTGAAGACAGCCAAGCATAGGAATAGGCTACCTGGGCAGTCACTACAGTCCCCATCCCTAGAGGCTCTTCTGACTAAGTAAACCCTGAGCAATCTTGACTAATCTTGTAGCTGATGCTGCTTTGAGCACATGGGTGGATGAGGTAGCTCAAGTACTTTGTCGGGGGGGAACATCCAGGAGTGCCTCTGTAGCTCTGGAAGTCATTGTGTTCATCTTCATGACCTCATTTCACTGCTTTTCAGCTAGCAGCTGCAGAATTGAGGGGGAAGCCTCAGGTAATACACTCACTTTGATTGAACATTTGCTATCCCATTTATTTTCTGGAAGTTAAAAGAGGTCAAAACAGAATTTCTGCATGTTCTATAGCACAGCTACAAGAGGACAACTTGGCCAAGGACTGGTTACTTTTCTTTATTCTGTAAACAGAAAAAAAAGTTACTTTCACATTTTTAATGTAAAATAAACAAGACATTTTATTTTTCAAAGAGAGGAATGAAATATTTACAAGGAGGCATGTTTAGATTGAGTTTGGTTTGTTTTGTTTTGATTTGGGGGAAGCGAAGAAGAAAAATGGGAGTTCCTGGGGTTTGACCCATTTGTCTGGTGTGAAGAAGGCAAACAATTTTTTTTTTTTTATTAAATCTTCTGGTTACAACGCCTTTCCACAAGTAATCAAGTCGCCTTTTTTTTTTTTTTTTAGTGTGCGGTTTTATTATTTATATAGGACCTTCCGATAGTATTTTACAATGTTGAGCATGTTACTTTTATCAGGTTCTTGTTCTTGATTTTTCATCAACTTGGGAGTTTCCATATAAATAAAAAAAGTGTTCACAGTTGGATTATGTTCTAGTAATACTTTTTAATCTGTGCATTAATGCTCCCATAAATAGAAGTCTAAGAGGTTTTTTTAATGGTTAAAAAAAAAATTCTACTTAATATATTTTACTCTTGACATGTCTGGCAAGCCTATAGACTAGCCTGTAAACACAGACATTTTGATATATTTTCTATGTTTGGTAATACTGCTTTCAGTGTGTTGCTTTATACCTTAAACTAATTGCCTCTGAAGTTAGAGGGCTTTTGTGTTTGTTTCTAAAAACATGCAGCTTAGGGTATCTTGAATTCAGAATTTGTTGATGTAAATTCATATTTTCTAAATTAAAGTTCATTATTTTAATGATATAATCAAATATAATAAATAGTAAATTAGTTAATATATTGTTTTAAATATGAAATCTTTTTCTCTGTGTAATTTCATAAATCTGGAAAGGTCTGTTTCGTGCATTTTATAGTAGTAGAGGCTTCAGGTGCTTTTTCCTGATTGTATTCTGTAGAGAGGTGGTGTTTCATAAGAAGTGAAATCTGTTCAATGCTTCCCTAAGATATCTTTTATATGAAGGCTTTATACTGTCATTCATAAACATGTCATTGAAATACCTTCCACATAACTTGAGTATCAATAGCAAATCTGTAGTGACAACATAGACTACATTTATACTAAATAAAACAGCTCCAAGGAATGTTTCCAACCACTGGAACCAAATTGTCTACATTGTGAAATTGTTAGATTTGTCCCTCACATGGTTTTGGCCCAGGCCGTATAACTCTTCCAAGAAGCTCCTGGGCACAGTCCAGTAGTCAGAGCAGACCAGAGACCACCCCCAGTAGGCAGTTTAGATGTGCCTTGTCCTGACATGACTGTTCTGGAGAGCAAAAGAGTTAATAGCAGCAGCACAAGCTTTCCCACACCGGTGATCTCAGCACCAGAGAACAGGCCAAGGATATTTAAGTCATAGTCTTTGAGGCTTGTTCTGCTGTCTTTTCTGTATCAAAAATGTCCAGGTGAAGATCTTTTATTCCTGTATTTTTGTCTGTCTGTAGTATCATTTGCTTATTGTTTTGGAGGGTTTTCAGGGTTTTGGTCATTTATTTTCACCTTTTTGAAGTACTTGTACATAGCAGGGTCAGATAGATGGATCTATTAATAAGTTATTGACAAAGCATTCTGCAGGAAGGTCTTTACCAAAACTGGGCATTTTGCACAGCATATGCTAGTTTTCTGCTTTTCCTAAATCTTTTCTGGATCATCTTTTTAAAATATAAACCAGTTGACTTTTCCTCACCATCCTCAAGATGTTCCATCTTGAACTTTGTCAACCATTTTGTTCTAGGATTATTACTGTCTAATTATTTCACATTAAAATTTGAAAAAATTCGAACCAGTCATCACTACGTAAATTTACATCTTTAATCAACTAGTAGGAGACTGGCACAAGTGAAATATTGATGTATAATGGTTGTATAACCATGTGGAATGGTTGTATGACCATGTGGTAAACTATGTCAGTAAAGTGCATGCACAGCAGGAGTTTATGTTTCATTTTAATACCACACTATAAAGGGGGAAAAGGCCAGAGAACATGGTTCATTCTTAATGTGCAAGTTCTGTTTTCTTTTCCTCTCTTAATGATTTGAATATATTTAGATTAGTTGAAGCAGAACATGGACACTTGATTTGTAGCAAATTTGTTATGTAAAGGAAAAACAAAGGTTGCACACTGATCAGATCTCAAAGCTGGGTATGGTTATATTGTTTCTTGGTGCCAGAAATAAGAGAGGAAAGAAGCATAGTACACTTACATCTGAACTCTATGAGCTAACAACAGTTATATGATTCAGAAATGGATTATTCCTTTACTGAAGGATCTGAAAAGCCTTTATAAAATATTATTATATTGCCAAAGTGTTGAACGACAACGATTCCAATATTTCATGTTTAAATCCATTTTCATTTAAACACACAGTTTTGTGCTCTACTTTCTCCTTGGGGCTTTTCAGCAAAGTTATTTCCATAATCATTCCTATAAAGAGGAGTTAAAAATGTAGCCCAGAAACACATTTTGAATGAGTATTTCTATTTCCATGTAATTCAGCTTTCTTGGGAAGTATATTTTTAATATCTAACCGCTTTTGCTTATATAGAGAGAAAGAATGTAACATCATTTACAGTTTTGTTCCCAGGAAGGTCCATTTTCAGTCTCCCTCCAGCAGCAATTACTCACAGAACTATTAATATTGCTTTGAAACAACTTCTGAAGCACTTGCAAATGTCTGGAGAAAGAGGGAGTTTCACATGATTTAATTCTTCTGAAAAACTGAGGTCCTGTTGCTACTCTGTTTTTTGCTGTAAGTTCACCATGAATCAGTCCTATGTAAAACTTGAGGAATGTAGTACTGAATTAATGCAGACTGTTTTCCAGATTTTTTTATTCCTAGGTTTTGGGAGGAATAACTGATTCTTTACAAAGAATTATTAATAGATTCCTAATAATGTCCTATTTCCATGCATTTGCTTTAGGACAACACTAAGTACAGTTTTCATGCACTGGTTTCTAAATCTTGTTCTGAAATGTGATTTATTTGAGGTTTTCTCTGTCATTGCACTGGACACTTTTAAGACGCAGCTGGACAGGGTGCGGGGCCGTCTTGTCTAGACTATGCTCTTGCCTAGAAAGGTTGGACCAGATGATCCTTGAGGTCCCTTCCAGCCTGGTATTCTATGATTCTATGATCTCATTACACCTTACCAGTACAAAGTAACTACTACTTCTCAGAACTCTGAGGGGTCCACCATTTTTTCTCTAAGTGATTGCTTTTGTTAGCTTCTGTATATGTAGTGTATGGTCTGTGACTGTCTGTGATAACTATTTGCATACTGATTACACTATACCTGTTGACAAGTGTAAAAGAGTAACATAAAAAGTGAACATGTTCATATGAATTTCCACATTTAACCTACAGCCCTTCAGAAGGCTAGTCATGGTTACTGTTTATTTCAGACATCTGCAGCCTTAGGTGTAGGCTGAGAGATTGTTTTGTTTTGTTTTTCTTTCCATATGACATGCACACTGTTCTCTCTTTTTTCATTTGACTTTTTAAATGTGGTTCAGTAGAAAAATGCATACTAGGCAGTGGAGAACACATGCGCTATTGTGTGAAATTTTAAAGAACCATTTCCATGAATGTTCAAAAGACATCACTGGAAATAGAAATGCTCAGAGGTCTTCTTGTAATAAGCATGCAGACATGCGTGGTTTCTGCTCAAAAGTGCTGTCTAATCTAAGACCAGATAAAATGATAGATTGAATGTGATGAACAAGGGCATGGTGAAGAAAGATCATCATGCCAAAGCAAACACCACATGGTGGATGTTACTTGCAACGACTAGTACTTCACTGGAAGTGTTTATATATGACAGAGAAAAGCAAAATATAAGAATGTACCCAGAATAGCCAGCAGCAATAACTGATTCAGAGAGAAGTTAGGAGAACAATTCAGTGGAGAATTCCTGAAAATATCTCTTACTAAATCCAGTGCTATGCACTCACTGATCTTATAGAACAATAAATGTTACAATTTATCTATCGTTCCAGGTAGTTGTATATTGTATGAACTTGCCAGTCATATGTTGCAGATCAGTTTTTACCTCATTTTTATTCTTAAAGTTGGGCAAAAAATTCTAACAAGTTTCAGACAGGTTTTATTATTATTAAATAGTGTTTTGAATTTTAAGTTCTTGTGAATCAGCAAGTGATGAGAAGTAATTTTACACATACCAAAAAGCCTAAGCAGTGGAAATCAGTGTATCCAAAATTGTGTACAAAAAGTACAGTCCATGCTCAAAAGTATGGATTATTTCTAGCTAAATGTTGATATGTTGTAAATGCTTTGTACAGTGTCAGTGACATTCTCCTTTCCATTATTTTCTAATTCTGTTTTAAGCATCAAAGTTCTCTAACTTTAGGCGAAATTCCAGTGCTAAAGCAAATTAACTACTGGCAGACAGGTTCTTCATTAGGTCACATCTTTTTAGTGTTCTGTGTGCTATTCATTGCCAGAGGAGATTTTGGGAGGAGAAATGGGAAAGAGAGCAAAAGGGTGAAAATAATCAGGAGACACAGATTAGAAAGCAATATAGTTAGGAATATATGTGATGATGAATGCATTAGGGTATTCTAGATGGATTAGTATCAGTGTTAAATTTTTTTTAGGAGACCTTCAAAAAGCTGTGAAATGAGTGACTATGGTTGGTACTCTCCTAATTTTTAGGAGTGAAAGGATTTGCTGATGGTCAAAAAGTTTCTGTCCTTTCTCTGTTAGTCTTACTAGATCATACTAATTTAAGATGGATTCCTTCTCCAAGCCATGGTTAAATTTGTCTATAAACTTCTCAATTTGTGCGCTCCATTTGCTTTTGTGTTTGAGCACATGTGGGTGTGAGTAGGCAGGATAGTAGCCAAGGTTCAGCTTTCTATAGGAAAGCTGAGTACATACTATATTTCAGGCTTTTCCCTACCAGAATTTGCCAATAATGTGTTGCAGAGAGATAGTTACCTCATGTGATAGCTAAGAATTTTTTGTTTAAACAGTTTATTAGGCTGAAAGCTATCAATTAACTGAATTCAAAACTAAACTAATTAAGACTACTTTAATCTATGTGAGGCTTTAGGCCATATGTCTATTGTGTCTAGGAAGAATTAAAAAAAAAAAAGAAGTCTGTAAAACCTTGCTTTCCATTACACAAATTATGTTTTCTGTGGAAAACAAATGGGTATTAATGATTCTTTCTTTGCAAGGAAAAGATGATGTGCATAGAAGTAAAACACAATGGAGGTAATTCGTGAATATTGACAGTAAATTACACCAGTTCCAAATGTTGTCTTTGAGCAAATCGGAAATATCACAAGCCTTTCTTTAAATATTTTTATTAATCTCTCGCAATTTCATACTAAGAATTTTTCTATATTTGAAGTTAGAAAGCTATTTTTGATTAAAGACTCCAGATGATCTCTTCTGGATTAGCTGGTTTTCTTACCCTGTTTCTACTTTAACAAAATTATTCTGTTAAAATAAGAAAATGTCTAATATTAAGCCTTTACATATAATTCATCCAGAGAATCACAGCAAATGGGTGTGAACCAGATGATCAAGTTCAATGCTGTGCCTGAATTCAGTAAAGTTGTTCTGTTTCAGATTTTCAGCATAGATTATTTCAGGTTTGATTTGATTGCAGATAATTCCTGAGGTGAAAAAATATTTTTTTTAAACATGAAATATAGAATTAGGTTAAAATATAAGGAAAAAAATAGCTGAGTTTTAAACCAACCTATTCCTACAGACACTGTGAACCTCTTATGAGATTCTAATAAAAAGTTGCTCCTTCCTTAAAAAAACATTTACAGAAATAAGTTTTTAAGTAGCAATTCTTGCAAAAGAATACCAAGAAAGTGCATTATCATTTAATCAAGGAATTGCCACCATGGACTTGCGGAGAGCAGACTTTGGCCTGTTCAGAACGTTTGTTGGGAGAGTCCCTTGGGATACAGTCCTGAAGGGCAAAGGGGTCCAAGAAGGCTGGGTATTTTTCAAGGAAGAAGTCTTAAAGGCACAGGAGCAGGCTGTCCCCATGTGCCGTAACGCAAATCGTCGGGGAAGATGACTGGCCTGGCTGGACAGAGGTCTACTACTGCGACTCAGGAAAAAAAAAAGGAGAGCTTACCAGCTCTGGAAGAAGGGGCAGGAAACCCAAGAAGAGTACAAGGATCTTGTCAGGTCATGCAGAGAGGAAATTAGAAAGGCAAAAGCCCAGCTGGAACTTAAGCTGGCCACTGCTGTAAGGGATAATAAGAAAAGTTTTTATAAATACGTGAACAGCAAATAGAGAGCCAGGGAGAAGCTCCATCCTCTAGTGGATGCAAGGGGGAACATTGCCACTAAAGACAAGGAAAAGGCAGAGATACTCAATGCCTTCTTTGCCTCAGTCTTTAATGGCCCGACAAGTTATCCCCAGGGTACACACCCTCCCGGGCTGGAAGATGGGGATGGTGAGTGGAATAAACCCCCCATAATCCAGGAGTAAGCAGTCTTTGACCTGCAACGCCACCTGGACATCCACAAGTCTATGGGGCCGGATGGGATCCACCCAAGAGTGCTGAAGGAGCTGGCAGAGGAGCTTGCCAAGCCAATCTCTATCATATATCAGCAGTCCTGGATAACAGGGGAGGTCCCAGATGACTGGAGGTTGGCAAATGTGACGCCTATCTTCAAGAAGGGCCGGAAGGAGGATC